>NW_026712328.1:28864743-29464743 GCF_030504385.1 Musca domestica | reverse complement strand
GACAAGCAGGAATTTGTTTTTTTATTTTATTGTGATTTTTAACATTTGTTGGCGTGTAGCAATTTCTCACCTGGAACACAATTTCTCACTTGTGCACGAACAGCTAATGAAACACCAACCTACCTATCTACCTATCGACAACAGCGACCAACAGGGGGACCGGCTGGCTGGCAGATGCTATTAAACTAATGTCCTTTAATACAATTAATTTTAAGGGCATTACCATAAACTCGAATCACTGAACAACAACAGGCAAATCATTGTCATCAGCGTCACAGCAGGTATTACAAACAAAAAAAACACACTTTGCCGATTTTGTTATTGTTGCCGTTCTTATCGTTGTCGTTGTTGTGACCTCCCTGTTTTATGTAATGTTTTTTTTTTTTTTTTTTTTTTTTGTATTTGTTTTTTTACATAAAGCAAATATCATTAAACAAATGGTCCGAACCAAAGGTGTTAATAGGTGTTGACTGGCATGCCTCTGTCAGGGCCATCACCATCAATGGCAAGGCAATGGCGGCCAATGACGAGCATAGACCATTGGAACACAACAAAAAAAAACCCAACACCTCCCGTGTTCACAACGGCGGATTGACATCACAACGATGACGATAACCGACAAGAACAATAACATCAGGGAGCTTAACAACAAATGTTGGGGTCGTTTTTGTTGTCGTTTTATGTTTCAAAAAACTCACACTCCATCTCTGAGGTATGTATGTGTCTAGGTAATGCAAAATGTATGGGACCTCAGTGTGTTTTTTTTTTCTCTTTCTAAGTGTATTAGGGGAAATATTAAGGCAACAAAAACCACCAGGGGAGGAGGAGGAGGAAAAATAAATCCTTTTCTTTAGTCTTCTCCATCATAATCGTCAAGCTAGCTGGCTGCCTAGCTGACTGGTACCCTTCATGATGGATTATTATTTCTTTTTTTCACTTCTGTTACAATTGTTGAGACCCTCTCCAACCTGTATATAATTGTGATGACCGGTTGGCAGTGTAAACCCAAGGTATTTACTTCGTGTCGGAAACCATGTTTTGTGTGGTCACTAAGAAAAAGCTAATTAATGGTTCTAAAACTTGAAATAACTTCTGTTCAGGGTTCAGTACCACCACTGGTCAGCTTTTATTCTGTAGATGTCAAATGTTGCAAATCATACGATGGCGGGAGGGAGGGGGAATATTGGCGGTGGTATGATGATGTTAAGTGCTGCAATTTAAGACTTTCAACGGCAACACACACACACACATTAAGTACTTTAATGTGCTGTTTATAAATGCCAATTGCTGGCAGGTAAACTGATTGTGCAGTCGTCAATTTGTACAAAAAACAAAACACAAAACAAAAACCAACTTCAACAGAAAGAAATGAAAATTTCCCAGACAAGAAGTGGCGGCGGGGGAAAACTTAACCAGTCAGCATGTAAGGTGATTAACCCATACTGGGAAAACTAGTCAATAGCATGTTAGTCATTAGACTGGATTAAGTCAAGCATTGCCAATTAGCTTTTAAATGATATATTTTATTATTGGATATAATTGATTTTCCTAGCAGGTGATGATTTCCTACATTTTGTGCAATTCATTGATAGTTGCAGTGTTGATAAATGTCTTAAATAAATGTTGCTCAATTCGAATCATTTACATCACATTATTCATTGTGGATGGTAAGAGTAGTATTACTATTCGTCTGTATGAGATACATATTTATACATTTAGATAGGGTAAGTGTACCAGTAGTCGGCACTTTTAGGCTTTTCAATATTTCAATCGTTGCTCAGAATCCAAATTTTGTTTACTTTCCGAAATAATAAACAAAAAATGAATTTGTTTTTTTTTTTTTTAAATTGGCAAAAGTTGCAATTTTACCAAAATAGTAGTGTTTAGCCAATAGTCGGCACCATTTTCCAATGCTCGGCATGTCTATTTGCCAGTAGTCGGCATATGCTATTTCATTAAAAAAAAAATATTATTTTGTATATTTTTTTATTTCAAATAGTATAAAACAATGCTGTAATACTAATTCACAGTTTAATTAACTAATTTCGTTTTAAAATAGTGTTTTATTTAATTATCATTCTAAACCAAATATAGGTAGAAATTCAAGAATTGTATGGTTACCTTCAGTAACGTATGGATTTTCAATTAAAATAAAAATGAGATTAAATAAAAAGTACCTTTCTTATATTTGGAATTTTTTGAATTGATCTTTTTCCTTTGGATAACCAACATTTTTTTAAATGCCACCGCTAACTAAAACGTCAAATAGCTGATTTAAAAAAAAAAACTACTTAATTTAGTTGGTCAAAAAGCACAAATAACAGCAACTGCCGACTCAAAACTACAGCGATACAGCCCACATTATTTGACGTAGAGCTCCAAAATTTAGCAGAACAATTTGCATTGTGCCTAGGATGGTTGGTATTGAAAATGAGATATATCGGTCCACGTTCTGGCATAGTGCCCATATAACGGTACCTCCCGATATTCGGTATTTTGATGATTTATGCCACATTTTTTGAAAATTGGTATTTGTAGGTCATAGCGGGTCCCTGAGCGTGTGGCAAAACATTGCATGTATAGGTCCACGTTGTGGTATAGCCCCCATATAAAGGTACCTCCCGATATTTAGTATTTTAGTTTTTTTTACCACATTTTTTCACGGATTTGTCTGAAAATCGGTATTTGTTGGTCATAATGGGTTCCAGCTCCGGTGGCGAAACATTGTAATTATAGGTCCACGTTTTGGTGTAGCCCCCATATAACGGTACCTCCCGATATTCGGCATTTTAATAGTTTTTGCCACATTTATTCTAATGTGTCTTTTACCCTAAGGTGGAGGGTATTAAAAGTTTGGCCCGGCCGAACTTATTGTTTTTTTATACCCTACACCACAAGGTGGTCAGGGTATTAAGTCTTTGTGCATTTGTTTGTAACAGGCAGAAGGAAACGAGATAGACCCATAGTTCCTTTTGATGAACTGCATAGAATCACATTCTGAGTCGATTTATGCATGTCCGTCCGTCCGTCTGTCCATGTATTTTTGTAAACAAAGTACAGGTCGCATTTATTGCCCGATCCAGATGAAATTTTGCAAAGATCTTTTGTTTGGCCCAAGGACGAAACCTATTGAAATTGGAGATAATCAGTCAAAATTTAGATATAGCTCCCATATATATCTTCGTCGGATTTGCCTTTTATTGTGCACCAAACGTGTAATATCAGCCCGAATTGTATGGAATTTTGCATATACACCCAAATTAGGCCTGAAAATATGTATGCCAAATTTGATCGAAATCGGTTCAGATATAGCTATAGCTTCCATATATATTGTTCATCCGATTTGTATATTTTTGTCCACCGCCGCCGTAATATGCACTATGCAACAACAATATTTGGGGAAATATATCAAATACAGCTCAGAAATACATTTGGTAAATTTTATCGAGATCGGTTCAGATTTGGATATAGCTCCCATATATATCTTTATCCGATTTCAAATTAATGTTGAACCAAATGGGCAACACAAGTCCGAATTTAAAAGATACAAATGCTTCGGCATATTTAGTCCTTTGAACTTTAAATTATAATTATAATCATAGCGTGTATGATTGAATTCTCCCATAAAAACTTTTAATTGTTATGTGGAGCTCTACTTAATTAGCAAAGTGGTGTAGGGTATCATAAAGTCGGCCCCGCCCGACTTGAAGACTTTCTTTACTGGTTTTGCTTGTTTTATTTAAGTAGTTTTTGTATTATTTTTTAATACTTTTCTCAAGTTTTGGTGAAATAGGTCAAAAATGATATTTTTCTAGTAATCGACACCCCCTGCCGACTACAGGCAAATCTCTTTTTTTTTGTTCCTGATGTCGGCATTAAATAATATAAGAGAAAAATGCTTGATTATGTATGTCTTTTATGTTATAAAATGATCTTTAGACTTTTATTAACTATTATAAAATATTTCTTATTCCAAAAGAATTAAATTTAATTTACTTAAATCGATTATTAAGTTGACGTCACCACTAATTTTTTCTTTACAAACAAGCACTATCGCACGCGTTGGAAGACACTCACTGACGAAAACCGTTCTTCTCTCGTAATAAATGATCGGAGCTCTTTGGTTTTTTTACAGAAAGAGAGCAGAGAACACTTTTGACGTTTTTTGCAATTATTTCATTATTTGGTTGATTCCATTTTTAGTTATTTAAGTTTAAATTTCAAAACTGCCGACTACTGGGACATGCCGAACTTAGGCGAACTTGCCCTATGTCGCGTTTTTTTCTGCAAGATTTCTTCGGCGGAAGTAGATTATGTATAAAGGCAAAGTTTTCAATCACATATACATACCCCTAGAAATCGAACATTTTTACCCAATTTTAATAAAATACATATTCATATCAAATTTCTGGTTAAGAGAATCTGTAAAGAATCGCCGACTTGTTTCGCTAGTTATGACAGATATAAGAATTGGAAATTGTGACCCTTTCTGGGTGCGGTACCGGAAGGAGTTTGCAGATACCGTGAAATAAAAAAACTGGAAAAGAGTTAAAAGCCATACTTTTTATTTTTTTTTTTTTAATTTTATTGGATGAATGCAAAAAATGTCGGAAATTGCATTAAATTTTTATTAAAAAAAATTTGTGATTTGTTCGAATTGGTCACCTTTGGCACGAATCATGGCATTCAAACTGCCAATTACACCGTCACAGTCAAATTTATTTTTGGCATGCAGGGTAAGAGAGACAAACTGCAACCAACTTCAGTCTGCTGTCATTTCTAAGCCACACGTCCGACAGCTGTTCAAATTATTCCTGTGACAGCTCATTATATTGTTTACAAGCATTTTGGCGAGAATATTCAAAAAAAAAAGTTATTCGTGATGGAATTCAAGCGTGTAAGTTATTTATATTTGGCTGGAAAACCACAAGTGGCTATCGTTAGAGCACACATTTAAATGTGAATAAATCTTTTGTGTTTCGTAGCATCGCTCGTTACCGTGATGCTAGTAGCGTAGCCCGACGTCAAGGGAGTGGACGGAAGAAAACAGCAACATCAGCAGAAATGGATCGAAAAATAAAGAAGCGACTTGATCGAAACCCGCATCGCAGTAGCCGAAAAATGGCTCGTGAGCTGAACATATCGCAATATTCCATTCGACAAATATTGAAAAATGAGCTCGGGGTAAATATTGAAAAATTGAAATTCCAAAAAATGCAAGAACTTATACCGTAACAGAAAGAAAATAGACTCAAAAGAGCTAAAGAGTTGATTCGCATGGCCGAAAGTGGTGAACTGCCGAATTTGGTTTTCTCCGATGAGAAAACATTCGTTGTCCAGCAGTTTGTAAACAAAGAAAATTATCGTGTTTACCTTCTCTTGGCCACCAGAACTCAAGCGCCGACCATGGCGATGGTGTGGGCCGCCATAACAGCCGATGGTCGCTCTCCGCTCGTTTTAATAGAAATGGCATCAGAATAACCAGATAATGTTGAATTATTTTTTATGTTTGTGGAGCATCTTGAAGTACTCATTGAAATATAGTCAGTTCAAACATTAAAGTACACCAAATGTTTGTGTTGTATCTATAATTTTTAGATTGAATGTTATGGTTAATAGTAGTACTGTCGATATTTTTTACTCAACTTACTAGGGTATTCCTTGGCACTCTCAAACTTTTTGCATAATACTGGTTTCGGTTGTGAATCCTAGTGGTGTTTCAAAATGTCACTTAAACCTCTAAAACACGTCAAATATGGAGGTACCTTTAGAGGGGAGATATTCCAAACAGTGGGACTTTCTTTGATAATTATTTGCAAGACTCAAAACAGAAAATGTCAAATTGCATAAAAATTAACATTTTTGTAAAAAAAAAAAAAAAAAACATAAAAATCCCTCAAATCGGGGTGGGGTTTTATGGGAGCTATATCAAAAACATTGAGGTAAGAACCATTCGAAGAAGTAAAATCGGGGATAGGGTTCTATGGGAGTTATATAAATTGTGGAACCATATTAAAATTATTTTGCAAGGATGTCACGATTCAACTAAGAACAACAGATGTAAAATTTCAGTTCATTTCTAAAATTTCCAAATTTCTTTAAATGGGAGGGTATGTGTACCAATCTTCACAATTTTACATTTACAATATTTCTTGCTCATTTTGAAGCTGCCGTAAAAAATTGAGATCGATTAATGTTATAAGTATAAATATTTTTGTCACACCTTCCCATACATGTGGGACCACTGTGCAATGGTGTGTGGCACCAACGATCATTTACAAGAATTTTTCTATTTCCAAAAATAAAATATGCTTAAATCTTCAGAATATGTAAAATCTAAGGTACCTTTAACCGGGATGTATATGCCAAAACGGGCCTATATATTTATTGTATCAAACAAATATATAATTTATATCAAACATTTGTTATTATCTACCAGGAACTAGAAATGTCTAAAAAATATTGAATATCTTATAAGTTCGACCACAGTGCGATGTAGAAAACAATTAAGTTTTCCCTCAATTACGTTTTTATACCCTACAACACTATGTGTTGGGGGTATTATAAGTTTGATTGGGCCAGAATTTATGTAACACCTCTCAATATTGGTTTCTCATATAGGAAAGTATATATGGATCTCCCTAGCTCGCCGAGCTGAGTCGATCTAGCTATGTATGTCCGTCCGTCTGTCTGTCCGTTTGTAATCACGCTACAGGTCGCAATTATGGCCCGATCCTTACGAAATTTTGCACGAAGGTGGGGTTAGGGTCAGAATAGAAGCCTATTTCTTTTGGAGATGATCGCCAAATGTTTAGGTGTTGAAATGGACCAAATTCTGAAAAAATGTCGGATTTTGCAGTAGCTATACAGGTCGCAATTATAGACCAATCGACGCGGAATTTCGCATGTAGCTAGAGTATAGGGCGGGGAAGAAGCCTACCAATTTGGGTGGTCATCGGATAATATTTAGCGGGTAAAATAGACCATATTTTTTGTATTGAAAAAATTCGAAATTTTTCATTAAACCGCGAATATTTTAAATCCCGGCGAAATCACAAAGCCATGACAAGGTTACTTCTGATCTTTACATTGATGTTAACATCCAACAAATCGGATATATAGCAAAATATGTGCGATATATATGTCTATCAAAGAAGATATGCTTGAAAGATCTCTTATATGTCGAGAACGGCTGAACTGATTTCGACAGTTCTCATTAATTCAGAATGGCTTCTTGGCAGCAAAGAAAAAACGTCCAAAAAATCGCATAAAAATATCTCTCTAAAGATGAAAATATTGGATTTGTAACATTTTCTCATATTTTTTCAATTTTGTCATATTTTTGGCATATTTTCATTTTGAATTAAACATTTGGTAATATTTCTACAGCTAACAAAACTAAGTAGTTGAGATATCAGGATACCATATACAGATCGCATTTATAGCCCGATCCTTACGAAATTTTGCATGGGGATAAGATGAGGGTCAGAATAGAAGCCTACTCTTTTTGGAGATGATCGCCATATATTTAGGGGTTGAAATGGACCAAAAAACTGCAAAATTGTCAACAGGTCGTAATTATAGCCCGATCCTCACGCACATTTGAATGGGGGTTACCGGAAATTTCAAAAGCCAAGCAGTTTTGGATGGCCATCCAAAAATATTCATTGTGTGAAATAGTTTGCCAACTTTTGTAGACAAAATACGAAAATGTCCATTCCAGTGACATTTTGGAGAATTCACAAATACAGGAAAGACGCACTTCTATTTCGTTAGCGCTGATTTCGTTGAAGAATATAGTCAAATGTCTGTATCTCATATAGATGCGTTTCAGTCAAAAACCAATAATAAATGTTAATCCTTTGCCACTTCTGAGAGATTATAGGTCTTTGGGAAATATTGGTTCCAGATCTAGGAAGACCATTTACGTGCAACATCTACCAATAAATTGGAAATGAGCAAATTAGTTAAAGTTGCTATTATTCGAAAATTAGAGAACGAAATCTGATGGTTTTCTTTTATTATTTGTCACAATATCTTGTGGAATTCTTTCGAGTATCTCGCCTATATAAACTGTATCGTTTATTATAGTGTTGTAGGGTATTCAACGGTCGGCCCCGCTCGTCTGTAGCCTTTGCTAACTTGTTTTATTGTACCCTTGGATGATTGCTGTTTAATTTTTAGAGCATTTTCTAGAAGGTGATTGGTTTGTGTCATGGAAAAATGTTTTTCATGACAATTATTTCTACGGTTATTAAATTTCTCTCAATTTATTGAATTTTAATTTGTTCCCACATCTACCATAAATTCTCGTTGGTATTCTCATCCTCGTTCCTTCCACTTATCTTAAGTTATTTTCACCATTAAAAATGATTTGTTTATGGCCAGTAACCTAACCTAGGTGTAAACATACGACTTGAGGTTATGGAAATGTGTAATTTGCAATGATACTTTTCACCTCCCACACAGCAGCAAACACACACAGACACACACGCCCGCCGACATCCACATCATAGGTTAAAACTATGAATATTGCCAAAATCTGGCTACATTGCTTTCCTTGTGGTATTTGTGGCCCACCAAAAGCAAATGCAAAAAAAAAAAAAACTTAGAAATGATGCATGCGATTCATGTTCAGCATTCTACTTTACGATTTTCGTGTTCAAAATCACCATAGAAATTTTGATTTTGGCTGCTGTGACTATGGTCTTGCCTCCAGCCACAATGCCCAGCATAGATACATAGATTCTATGAAGTGGCATATTTCTGCTAAATAATGCAGCATTCCAGTAGTTTTGGGGTTAAGGGAAAGTACCATCATCTTGACCATAAACCTGGAAACCAGTCACATTGTAAACGTGCAATTGATCAACCTTATTTGCTACATACAAACGTACATAACAAGTAGTAGTGTTGTTCGCTGTGGTAATGTGGCGAGAGGGTGTTGCTGGGTTGGGGATGACAAATTTTAAGGAGGTTTATTTTTACAGAAGATTGTATCTTGGGGTATATATGTTTATTTAAAAGTAGTGAAATAACTGCCTGACCGAAAATCAACGCTCAGACGAATCTTGAATCTTGAAACTTCGCACGAAGGTTAGTCTTGTTGCATAGGCTTGTGATATGATTGGGTTTTTTGGAAATCCAAACAAAAAGCTTACAAAAAGTACTAAACTGTACTAAAATTGAATACTTTGTATTGGACGTCCGGAATGAGCCAGAATTGAAATTGAAACTGAAATTTGGAACGAAAATCACTGATGGAGTGCAGGGTAGACGTACCAAAGGCTTTTTGAAAGTTCGATGTTTAAGTTAACGAAAATCTCTAAAATGAAACAAAAATTCTAAAATGGTACCATTTGGTATTTTCAGAACGGATAGTGCACACAAAGTACTAAATAGTACTACATTTAGTACCATTTGGTATTGGCTGAACAGATACTACTTGAAACCTTAAATTTGATATTAGGGTCACTGTTTATGTGTAACCTAGGCATATGAAACTAGTTTCGAAAATATGTACTATAATTGTACGAAAAGTACTAAATTTGGTATTGGGTGAAGGGATTTGGCTGGAATCCGGGAATTTGATATTGAGGTGTCCGTTGGTATTTCGAATTGAAATATGGAGATGGTTTTGAAAATGTCTACTATAATTGTACAAAAAGTACAAAATAGTACTAAATTCAAGAATGTAGAGCTGCAATCCCTAAATTTTGTATTGAGGTCCCTGTTGGTGTCTGGGATTTAGATATGAAGGTGGTTTTGGAAAGGTGTACATAAATTTACGAAAAGTACTAGGTGGTACTAAATTAGTTATTGATAAAGCAATAGAGCTGGAATACCGAAATTGTAATATTGAGGTCTATGTTGTTATCTAGGAATGAGATATGGAGGTGGTTCTGAAAGAGTGTACATAAATGTACGAAAAGTACTAAATAGTTCTTAATTGGGTATTGGATAAAGGAATAGAGCTGAAATCCTGAAATTTGATATAGATGTCACTGTTGGTGTGTATGGTTAAGATATGGAGGTGGTGTTGGAGCTGTGTACTATAGTTGTTCGGAATGTACTAAGTGGTACTGAATTCGGTGTTGGGTAAAAGAATAGAGCTGGAACCCCGATATTTTATATTGAGGTCTCTGTTGTTATCTTGAATTGAGATATGGAGGTGGTTTTAAAAATGTGTACCATAATCGTACAAAAAGTACTAAATAGTACAAAATTTGGTATTCAATTAAGGAATGGAGTTGGAATCCTCAAATTTGATATTGAGGCCTCTGTTGGTTTTTGGGATTGAGATATGGAAGTGGTTTCGAAAATTTGTACTACAATTGTACGAAAAGTATTAAATAGTACTAAATTAAAGAGTAAAGCTGGAATTTCGAAATGTGATATTAAAATCTCTGTTATATCTGAGATTGAGATATGGAGGTGTTTTTGGAAAATGTGTACTATAATTGTACGAAAAGTACTAAATAGTACAAAATTTGGTATTCAATAGGGAATAGGGCTGAAATCTTTAAGTTTAATATTGAGGTCTCTTTGGTTTCTGAGATTGAGATATGGAGGTGGTTTTGTACATGTGTACATAATTGTACGAAAAGTACTAAGTGGCACTAAATTGGGTTTTGGATAAAGGAACAAATCTGGAATCCCGATATTTTATATTGAGGTCTCTGTTGGTATCTGGGATTAAGATATGGAGGTGGTTTTGGAAGTGTGTACTATAATGGTGCGAAAAGTACTAAGTAGTACTAAAATGGGTATTGGGTGAAGGGATAGGGCTGGAATCCTCACATTTGATAATAAGGTCTCAATTGATATCTGGGATTGAAATATGGCGGTGGTTATGGAAGTACTAAATAGTACCAAATTTGGTATTGGGTAAGGGGAAATAGCTGGGATCTCGAAATTTGATATTGTGGTCTCTGCTGATGTCAGAAATTAAGATATGGAAGTGGTCTTTGAAATATGTACTATATTTGACCGTAAAATACAAAATAGTACTTCATTTGGTACAGTGTGGAGGAATAGAGCTAATGGGGTTTCCATTCTAAAAAGACCTCCTTGGCTTTCTATCGTTTGAAGACATCGTTGTTCTTCAAGGATCTAAGGAAGACTTGACTGGTCTTCTATCCATAGAAGACTTCATTGGTCATCTGTCGATAGGAATCCTAAGTATTATTCTGTCAATTGGTGATCTGATTGTTCATCTGTTTAGAGAAGGGTCTATGGATCATTGATCTATATATGAAAATCTCAATGGTATTCATCCATTTTTTAGGACTCCTTCGGTCTTGAAAAAAAAACTGATCTTCTTTCAAAAATTCAAAATTCCTTAATTTCATTTTCCATCATTTCACCCAAAGTAAGCCTCCTTTTTTATCCAATGAAACCAATCTGCATGCATACATCATCTTCATCGTCGTCATGCAGCAAGGTCCATCCATATCGATGGTATGCGGTATTTCGTGGCATTCACTCGATGACTCTGTAGCTAGCTTGCTAGCTCGCTCCCCATACATCTTCTCAGCTTACATGCATGTAACCGAAAACCGCAAACCGATACAACAAATATATTTCAATTGTTGTTACTGTTAAGCGTCGTGTTGGTGTTGGTGAAGTGGTGTAGAGTAGTTGCTCTTTCAACATTTTCCCATTTCTCTGTGGAACCCAAAACGCAAAAAAAAATGAAAAGAAAACAAAACAAAACAAAAAAAAATTGAAATCAACGATGAAAGAAGCAATGGCATAACAAAAATTCTTCCCAGAATCGTGCTTGAATGTTGTTTGACAACAATATGCAATGTTGCAGGTTGCTTGCTGCCTAAGTTATTCGGTTGGCAATGTTGCTGCACCACCACCATCACCACCACCGTTCGTCTATCCGACCTACCGACGGATACCGTAAAGATGCTGTTCTTCTTATACGCCAATATTTAGTTTGTTTGTGGTTGTTGGTTTTTCTTTGGCTTGTGGCAGGCAAATAAATAACGAAATCGAAGAAATGAAGCAAGAATTTGCATAGCCAGACGTGAGGAGCCCCACCACCGACACCACCAACAGCATCATCACCATCCTCAATATATGGTTCAATATCACAAATTCCAGTGCAATCCATCGCCCATATCTGAGATATTGCTCGTGATTATAACGTTGGCTGGGTAGATTGATACGAATATTTGCCGTTTAGATGACTCCCATGGCTGTATTCAATTTGCATGGCAAAAACTGTATCCAAAACAAAACAGAAACCAACAGAAAAGCTAGGAGTCAAGAAGACGAGATGTGATAATTATTCGTCTAAACATCGATGGGAGGAAAAAATGTTCAATCTCGAATGGGAGTGGGTTATTTTCAAATAATTTGAAGAATAATTGCATGGAATTCAGAGAAGCGCATTTAAAAGATAAGGCTGTGAAAGCGTGAACACCACTGTTCTTAAATATTTATTTTGATCTCAATATTATGAGTGCAGAGGATATGTATCATACATAATACGGCCAAAACGTACTTCGTCTAAGAACGGTTTTAGACCTCGTGTCTCTTGGGACGAAATCAATTTTGGCACATTTGGAGTCCATCTAGCCATGGCCAAATGGAGCATCCGATTTTGTCCATACTTGGTACATCGGCCCTTTTTATACCCTACACCACAAGGTGGTCAGGGTATTATGTCTTTGTGCATTTGTTTGTAACAGGCAAAAGGAAACGAGATAGACCCATAGTTCCTTTTGATGATCTGCATAGAATCACATTCTGAGTCGATTTATTCATGTCCGTCCGTCTGTCCGTCTGTCCATGTATTTTTGTAAACAAAGTACAGTTCGCATTTATTGCCCTATCCAGATGAAATTTTGCACAAATCATTTGTTTGGCCCAAGGACGAACCCTACTGAAATTGGAAATAATCGGTAAAAATTTAGATATAGCTCCCATATATATCTTCGTCCGATTTGCCTTTTATTGTGCACCAAACTTGTAATATCAGTCCGATTTGTATGGAATTTTGCACGTACGATCAGATTGAACCTGAAAATAAGTATGCCAAATTTGATAGAAATCGGTTCAGATATAGCTATAGCTCCCATATATGTTGTTCATCCGATTTGTTATTTTTGTCCTCCGCAGCCGGAATATGCACTCTGTAACAGCAATATTTGGGGAAATATATCAAATACAGCTCAGAAATACCTTTGCTAAATTTTATCGAGATCGGTTAAGATTTGGATATAGCTCTCATATATAACTTCGTCCTATTTACCTTTGATTGAGCACAAAACGTCTAATATTTGCCCAAATGGAATGAAATTTGGCACTTACGACCGAATTGAGTCTAGAAGCTAGTACGTCAAAATTGGTGAAGATCGGTTCAGATATAGCTATAGCTCCCATACATACTGTTCATCCGATTTGTTATATTTGTTACCCACAGCCGTAATATGCACTCCGTAACAACGATATTCAGGGAAATATATCAAATACAGCTCAGAAATATCTTTGCCAACTTTTATCGAGATCGGTTCCGGTTATATTAGGCTCAAGCTACATGCTAAAACACTGGACACTTCTGATGCCCTCCTTCTCTTTTTCAAGCACAGGGTGATAAAAAAAATAAAAAATATCAAACTCCATAAGTTTTACAATTTTTTTTTTAATTTTATTGAATGAAAGCAAAAAATGTCGGAAATAGCATAAAATTTTAGAATATGTTTCGATTTCTTCGAATTGGTCACCTTTGGCACGAATTATTACCTTCAAACGGCCAACGAAACCGTCACACGCTGCCCGTGTGTGTTTGTTTGTTTACAAATTGCTGGACAACGTATGTGTTCTCATCGGAGAAAACCAAACTCGGCAGTTAACCACTTTCGGCCAAGCGAAGCAACTCCTTAGCTCTTTTTAATCTTTTTTCTTTCTGTTGCGATGTAAGTTCTTGCACTGTTTGGAATTTCAATGGCTTTAACACGAACTCATTTTTCAATATTTGCCGAATGGAATATTGCGATATGCTCAAGGCGCTTCTTTACGTTTCGATCCATTTCTGCTGATGTTGCTGTTTTCTTCCCTCCCCTTCCTTGACGTCGGGCTACGCTACCAGTATCACGGTAACGAGCGATGGTACGAGACAAAAGATTTATTCACATTTAAATGCTGGATTGCTCTAAGGATAGCCACTTGTAATTTTCCAGCCAAATATAAAGAAATCACACTATCGCGTTTAAATTCCATCACGAATAATTTTATTCAGGAAAATTCTCACCAAAATGCTTTTGTACGCTTGCAAACAATATAATGAGCTGTCACTGGAATAATTTTAACTGCTGTTGGACGAGCGGCTTAGAAAGGACAACAGTCTAAAGATGGTTGCAGTTTTTTCATCCCACCCTGTGTTTAGAATTTTTATTTTTCACTTGTGGCACAATTTTGTCAATTATACCTTTTTATCACAAACCTACCTCCAAATGGGTCTCCAATACTAACTAATTCAACACAAAAGTTTTAAATATGAAGAATACATTTGGAATTGTGGTTTCGTTTCGCATTAACTTTGGTATGGTCATACAGAATCAGGGCCTACATGGAAGTTATCCTACCCATATTCCATTTTTATACCCTCCACCATACTAAGGAGGGTATATTAATTTTGTGATTCCGTGAAATACTCATGTCAGACCCAACAAAGTATATATATTCTTGATCAGCATAAAATTCTAAAACGATTTAGCCATGTCCGTCTGTCTGTCTGTTTTTTTTTGCACACGTGTATATTTTACCAGTAGGCAGGTTAAGTTCGTAAATGGACCATGCAGGTCCACGTTTTCATATAGCCCCCATATAACGGTACCTATATTCGGTATTTTGATGATTTTAGCGACATTATTCACCGGAATTGTTTCAAATTTGGTATTTGAAGTTCCAAATGGATACCACACCCTAAGATAGAAAATTGTCTGTGCAAGTCCATGTCTTCGTATAGCCCCCATATAACGGCACCTCCCTATATTCGGTATTTTGATGATTTTAGCGACATTATTCACCGGAATTGTTTCAAATTTGGTATTTGAAGTTCCAAATGGATACCACACCCTAAGATAGAAAATTGTCTGTGCAAGTCCATGTCTTCGTATAGCCCCCATATAACGGCACCTCCCTATATTCGGTATTTTGATGATTTTAGCGACATTATTCACCGGAATTGTTTCAAATTTGGTATTTGAAGTTCCAAATGGATACCACACCCTAAGATAGAAAATTGTCTGTGCAAGTCCATGTCTTCGTATAGCCCCCATATAACGGTATCTCCCGATATTCGGTATTTTGATGATTTTAGCGACACTATTCACCGGAATTGTTTCAAATTTTGTATTTGAAGTTCCAAATGGATACCACACCCTAAGATAGAAAATTATCTGTGCAAGTCTATGTCTTCATATAGCCCCCATATAACGGTACCTCCCGATATTCGGTATTTTGATGATTTTCGCGACAATATTCACCGGAATTGTTTCAAAATTGGTATTTTTAATTCGTAATGAATACTACAGTCTAAGATAGAAAATTGTCTGTACAAGTCCATCTCTTCGTATAGCCCCCATATATTCGGTACCTCCCTATATTCGGTATTTTCATGATTTTAGCGACATTATTCACCGGAATTGTTTCAAATTTGGCATTTGAAGTTCGTAATGGATACTACAGCCAAAGACAGAAAAATATCTGTGCAGCTCCACGTCTTTGTATAGCCCCCATATAATGGTACCCCCGATATTCGGTATTTTGATGATTTTAGCGACATTATATAACGGAATCGTTCCAAATTTGGTATTTGAAGTTTGTAATAGATACTTCAGCATAAAACAGAAAATTGGTCATGTAGGTCCACGTCTTCGTATAGCCCACATATACCGTACCCCCCAATATTCGGTATTTTGATGAGTTTAGCGACATTATTTACCGGGATTGTTTCAAATTGCGCATGTGAAGTTCGTAATGGATACTTCAGCCCATGCCAGAAAATTGTCTGTACATTATAAAAAGATTTTTCTTCAAGTTTCGCATTTAAATATTGTAATAACTTATGACAAAAGTTGTCTATGCAGGTCCACGTCGTCGTATTGGTATTTGGTATTTTTAAGATTTTAACAGAATTTTTAACGGATTTTATTTTATTTATTTATTTATTTATTTTTTTTTTTGGAAATTGCAAAATTTGTACCGTATGGCGGAGGGTATTAAAAGTTCTGCCCGGCCGAACTTAAAGCTTGTTTACTTGTTTTTTTTTTTTAATTTCCGTTGGGCGTCTGTCACTTACTCATCGCCAAGCACTTTTAAATAAATAATCATACAGATTACTGATTCATAACTTTGTCCGCCAAATTTTTTAAATTATTATATCTGCCCAAATTAAGCATGTTCTATACCAATTTTTCAAAGTTTTACTATCTTCGCTACATCCTAAACGGAAAATAAACTCTCAATAAAGATAAACTTTTTACACCTGAAATAAAAACCTAAACAACTTTCGACAAAACAAAGTTTCCATTCGGAACACCATTGGATAGCTGATCCTGCTGCTGCTGATGATGATGATGACGATGATGTGGTGCATTCATAAATATTTCTATTCCCTGTTTCCTTTTACAATTTTAAAATATTCGTATGTGTGTGTGCGCGTGCAGATAAAATTAAGAAGTTTCCGTTCCAACGCTTTTGGCACACATGTGGTTTGGAGCAACATACAACGTGTTTTTGTTAGTGGTAGATCCTGTAATTACAGCTCCTGGTAGATATTCGAAACAGTGTATGTGGGATGTTCAATTTTTGCCAAAAACTTTTGATTTTTTCGTTGACCACGAAATGTTTTGGTTATGTGGGCGCCTTTGTCACCGAAAGAATGGACATAATTTCGGAGATTTTTAATATAAACATGGTATCCGCAAGATCGTTTTATACTAGATTTTAGAATTTGGAAACAGGGTCAATATCAAAACATATGTAAAAGATCTTGAGAGAAAGTGTGTTACCGAAGGGTATGTCATTAAAGTTGTAATCTTAACACTTTGCCCCAGGCTGATTGTTGGTTTGAAGGATTAAAATAAGGATAGTAAAAGGTTCTCAATGACATGGAACTTGCAAAAATATAAAGTTAAATAGATAAATATTGAAATGGAAGTGGGGTGAAACATTACATGCATTTTAGCAAATTGCTAGTTAAAAGGTACTAAATCAAAATACTAAGGGAAATCGATAGTCTAGATGAGCTGGCTGACAGTTTTTATACCCTACACCACAAGGTGGTCATTATACCCTACACCACAAGGTGGTCAGGGTATTATGTCTTAGAGCATTTGTTTGTAACAGGCAGAAGGAAACGAGATAGACCCATAGTTCCTTTTGCTGATCTGCATAGAATCACATTCTGAGTCGATTTATGCATGTCCGTCCGTCCGTCTGTCCGTCTGTCCATGTATTTTTGTAAACAAAGTACAGGTCACATTAATTGCGCGATCCAGATGAAATTTTGCAAACATCTTTTGTTTGGCCCAAGTACGAACCCTATTGAAATTGGAGATAATCGATCAAAATTTAGATGTAGCTCCCATATATATCATCGTCCGATTTGCCTTTTATTGTGCACCCAACGTGTAATATCAGCCTGAATTGTATGGAATTTTGCATATACACCCAAATTAGGCCTGAAAATATGTATGCCAAATTTGATCGAAATCGGTTCAGATATAGCTATAGCTCTCACATGTATTGTTCATCCGATTTGTTATTTTTGTCCACCGCCGCCGTAATATGAACTATGCAACAACAATATTTGGGGAAATATATCAAATACAGCTCAGAAATACATTTGCTAAATTTTATCGAGATCGGTTTAGATTTGGATATAGCTCCCATATATAACTTCGTCTGATTTAACTTTGAATGTGCACCAAACGTCTAATATTTTCCCAAATGGGATGAAATGTGGCACTTACGACCGAATTGGGTCTAGAAGCTAGTACGTCAAATTTGGGGAAGATCGGTTCAGATATAGCTATAGCTTCCATATATATTATTCATCCGATTTGTTATATTTGTTACCCACAACCGTAATATGCACTCCGTAACAACGATATTCAGGGAAATATATCAAATACAGCTCAGAAATATCTTTGCCAAATTTAGATCGGTTCAGATTTGGATATAGCTCCCGTATATCTTTATCCGATTTCAAATAAATTGTGCACCAAATGGGCAATACAATTCCGAATTTAAAAAAAGCAAATGCTTCGGCATATTTAGTCATATTTAGTAAAACATGCATTGGGATATATCCCTATACCCTCAGCTTTATGGTACAGAGGGTATACATCATTTGAACCGGTCAAAAAGTGTCTCATCGAAATTAAGGTTTTACACCCTAGGTTTCTTTGGACCAAATCTGTTTTAAGGACATTTGGAGTCTGTATGTTTATCTGGTTGGCTGGAGCGGAGCGCTCGATAACTCGTAGGAAGTACATAAACGATTTTATCTGTGCTTGGTACATTGTAATTATATTATTTATTATTGTCTAACTTAGATCGAGTTCGGAGATGGAACACATCGGTCCACTCCTTCTTGTACCTCCCTCCACAAAAGGTTAAAATGTTGAAAAAAAAAATAATTTATCTAATGGAAAAAGAAATGACGATTCGATTTTGGCCAAATTTGCAAACCCCAATATTTTTGTCGGTGTTAGGCCATCTGGGAAAATTTGCAATATCGGTCCACTACGTCAAGTACCTCCTCCACAAAGGGTTATCATTATAGCTCTTATAAAATGTGAAATAAGAGTCAGATTTTCCTTAAATTCAACACATTTTAATATTTTTATTAACATAATATATGGTGTGAGGATTGGATATATCGGATAACACAAGATCCTCAACCACAAACGGTCACATTTTGAATAGCCAGAACGATCAATAAGATTTGGTGTAAAGATGGGATATATCGGAATTGTTATACCCTACACCACAAGGTGGTCAGGGTATCATGTCTTTGTGCATTTGTTTGTAACAGACAAAAGGAAACTAGATAGACCCTAGTTCCTTTTGATGATCTGCATAGAATCACTTTCTGAGTTGATTTATGCATGTCAGTCCGTCCGTCTGTCCATGTATTCTTGTGGACAAATGCAGGTCGCATTTATTATCCGATTGAGATGAAATTTTGCACATATCATTTGTTTGGCCCAAGGACGAACCATATTGAAATTGGAGATAATCGGTAAAAATTTATATCTTCGTCCAAATCAGCTCGAATAGTATGGAATTTTGCACATACAACAAAATTAGGCCTGAAAATAAGTATGCCAAATTTTATCAAAATCGGTTCAGATATAGCTATAGCTCCCATATATATTGTTCATCCGATTTGTTATTTTTGTCCTCCGCAGCTGTAATATGCACTCTGTAACAACAATATTTGGGGAAATATATCAAATGCAGCTTAGAAATACCTTTGCTAAATTTTATCGAGATCGGTTCAGATTTGGATATAGCTCCCATATATAACTTCGTCCGATTTACCTTTTATTGTGCACAAAACGTCAAATATTTGTCCAAATGGGATGGAATTTGGCACTTACGACCGAATTGAGTCTAGAAGGTAGTATGCCAAATTTGGTGAAGATCGGTGCAGATATAGCTATAGCTCCCATATATATTGTTCATCCGATTTGTTATTTTTGTCCTCCGCAGCTGTAATATGCCTTCTGTAACAACAATATTTGGGGAAATATATCAAATGCAGCTTAGAAATACCTTTGCTAAATTTTATTGAGATCGGTTCAGATTTGGATATAGCTCCCATATATATCTTTATCCGATTTCAATGAATTATGCACTAAATAGGCAATACAAGTCCGAATTTAAAAGATACAAATTAGCAAGGTGGTGTAGGGTATCATAAAATCGGCCCCGCCCGACTTTAGGATAGCCCTCATATAACGGTTGATCCAAATATTCGGCATTTTGAATAAATTTTCGCAATAGACGCCGTCTTCTCAGTCAAATATTTGGCTGTTGAGGTCCTTAGTAAGTACTCAGGCACTACAGGATATTCAAGATACGGTTGCGAGAGACCCGTTCTCAAGCACTACAAGGATCTAAGAAACTAGGACTATAAGGATATTCTAGGGTACCACCGGGATCCAAGGATTAGAGACCTGGATGTGTACTCTAAGGACGGTCAGTCAGTTACCGAAACTGGTGTGGTCACGTTTACGGTCTGGCACTGACTGTCCCCATTCTGCCATCGACTGCTCTTTTATACCCGGCTCCACCACGTGTTCGCAGTGGAGTAACGGGAACTTGTTTACAAAAATTGAAAAAGACATTGACCTCACTTCTCACATTTCAAAAAAATGAGAATGAATTAATAATTACTCATAAAATGTGCTGTAGTGCCCATTATGAACTTCAAATACGAAATTTGTTACAAGTACGGTGAATAATGTCGCAAAAATCATGAAAATACGGAGTATCAGGAAGATCTTCCAGTACGAAATTTGAAACGACACCGGTGAATAATGTTGCTTAAATCATCAAAAAAAAAAACCGAATATCGGGAGGTATAGGAGCTATACGAGGACTTGGACCTGCATACAAAAATTTTTGTCATAGGCTGTAGTACCCACAACGAACTTCAAATACGAAACTTTAAATAATGCCGGCAGATAATGTAGCTAAAATCATTAAAATACCGAATATCGGGAGGTATCGTTATATGGGGGCTATACGTAAACGTGGACCGACATGACCCATTTACGAACTTAACCTGCTTACTGGTAAACTATGCATGTATGCAACATTTTAGCATCTATCTTAATTAGTTCGAATGATAGCGTGATTACAACAGACAGACGGACAGGCCGACAGACGGTCTAGATCGTCTTAGAATTTTACGCTGATACAGAATATATATACTTTGTAGGGTCTATTATGAATATTTCGAGGAGTTACAAACGGAATGGCAAAGTCAATATACCCTCCATAGAATGGAGGGAATGGAGGGAATAAAAATATGGGGTCTAATATGTGACCTACTGATATTCAGTATTTCGAAGTTTTTGATCCCAATTGTCAATCAAATCACATGAAGGAGTTTTAAAAAAATCGGCTCAGCTAAACTTAAAGTATCTTTCACTTGTTTTATTTATTTTTAAGTTTTTTATTTATTTGCGGAATCGTGAAATCTTCATATTGACATTGATTTTTCTGTTTACACCGCAACCAAGATTATAAGTTGTACCTCTCTGAATCTCTTTTCCAATAATCCGACGCTCTAATACTTCCATGACTTTAAATAGTTTTCATATTTCCCTAAAACCCCCCACAACTCTCATACACTCTAATAAACCACTGATCATGATGTACAACACATGGTCATCTCCTGATATCTATTGAATTTTCCTTTGGCTTTTCCTCCATTTCCAGTCTTATCATGCCAGTCGTGTGTTTTCCTTAGGCAATGGTTTTTATTTGCTGTTGCTTGTTTTTATCTTAATTTTGCTCCTCAGTGCCTGCAACTCTGGCACATTTGCAAAATATTTATATGCTCTCCTCCGATATAAACAACACCACATGATATATGTTGGAATCATACACACATCCGAACATACATACATTTGTGTGTTGGAAGCTATATTGAGGGTGGGATTGAACGATATATGGCTGGCAGTATGCAGATGCAATCATGATGCCTCTTCTTCCCCTCGTTTTCTTTATTGTCTTGCATTGGGCTATTCTTCTTCGCTCGTGTTTTTTGCATAGAATCCTAAAAAATCACGTTCCTCCATCCAACCATTGTCCGTTCATATGAATGCGGAATTGTGTTGGGTGTTGGAAATCAATGCCGTGCCGTGATTGTGTTTTTTTTTTTTGGATTTTGTTTTCATGATGTTGGCGCTGAGTTGTTGGCATGATGCTGTGGTTGTTCTTGCTACAGCTGTATAGCCAAGTTGAAAGTATTTAGGTTACCAGTTCATATGCCTTTGCCATCTTGTGCACATTGAACCTGAAGACGGAAAAGATAAACAAATTACATTAATGATCGTTTTGGGAAAATTGATTACTATCATGAGAATATGTTTTTTGGGCAGTCTAAGGAAAAATGTATTTTGCATAGGTATGGCTGGGAAGTCAACAACACTAGGTATTAAAATGCATGTGTTATAGACATAATAATGTTTTGATATTGCTTCAATAAAGTGTTATCCATCGATTTAAAGGATTTTGACTATATCGTCGAGAATTAATCAATAAATTTTGTTATTATTTGGCATAATTTTAACTTGATTGGATAAAAACTATCATTCCAATTCGATATCTTTTCTTAAAGCAAGAGCGACCTAATATTCCGAAATTTCAATTTAAAATTTAAAGCCCATCGAAATACTGAAAATCAGGATTTTATATTAGTTGGTGGTCGGTACCAAAAAGTAAAGCTGCACTGAATAATGTAAACCCAATGAAAATATTAAACTACAATTGCCTTACATGGAAAATGGGACCAAGACTTCGAAATACCAAAAATCGGGTGTACCGTTACATGGCGCCACACCAAACCAGTGAAGAAAGTCCTAAAGTCGGACGGGGCCGACTTTATGATACCCTACACCACTTTGCCAATTTAGTAGAGCTCCACGTAACAATTAAAAGTTTTTATGGGAGAATTCAATCATACACGCTATGAATATAATTATAATTTAAAATTCAAAGCACTAACTATGCCGAAGCAATTGTATCTTTTAAATTCGGACTTGTATTGCCCATTTGGTGCAAAATTAATTTGAAATCAGATAAAGATATATATGGGAGCTATATCCAAATCTGAGCCGATCTCGATAAAATTTTGCAAAGATATTTCTGAGCTTTTTATGATATATTTCCTGAAATAAAGCTGTTACGGAGTGCTTATTACGGCTGTGGGTAACAAATACTAGAAATCGGTTGAACAATATATATGGGAGCTATAGCTATATCTTAACCGATCCAAATTCACCAAATTTGACATACTAGCTTCTGGACTCAATTCGGTCGTAAGTGCCAAATTTCATCCCATTTGGGCAAATATTAGACGTTTGGTGCACAATAAAAGGTAAATCGGACGAAGTTATATATGGGAGCTATATCCAAATCTGAACCGATCTCGATAAAATTTAGCAAAGGCATTTCTGAGCTGTATTTGATATATTTCCCCAAATATTGTTGTTACAGAGTGCATATTACGGCTGCGGAGGACAAAAATAACAAATCGGATGAACAATATATATGGGAGCTATAGCTATATCTGAACCGATTTCGATCAAATTTGGCATACTTATTTTCAGGCCTAATTTGGTTGTATGTGCAAAATTCCATACTATTCGGGCTAATATTACACGTTTGGTGCACAATAAAAGGCAAATCGGACGAAGATATATATGGGAGCTATATCTAAATTTTTACCGATTATCTTCAATTTCAATAGGTTTCGTCCTTGGGCCAAACAAATGATTAGTGCAAAATTTCATCTCAATCGAAAAAAAAAAATCGATAATAAATGCGACCTGCATTTTGTTCACAAGAATACATGGACAGATGGACGGACGGACGGACTGACATGCATAAATCAAGTCAGAAAGTGATTCTATCCAGATCATCAAAAGGAACTATGGGTCTATCTTGTTTCATTTTGCCCATTACAAACATATACACAAAGACATAATACCCTGACCACTTTGTGGTGTAGGGTATACAAGGGGATGCATATAGAACATGAAATCAGGCACCGTAATTTGAATATTTTTGCGAGAAGTTAAACTACCAACTGAGAACTCAATATGTTAAACATAATTCAATGTTACTTGAAGAAGTGAAAACTAGGGGGTACCGTTTTATGGGAGCTACACCTAAGTGTAGACCGCTATAGACCATTTTTAACACCAAACATCTTATCCCTAATTTCATTGATTTATATATCAACTCATTATTATACCTCACGCCACACACGTTGATGCCTTTATGCATTTGTTTGTAACATGCAGAAAGAGACGAAATATACCATAGTTCCGTTTTATGATCTCCGTAGAAACAGATCCGAATTATGCATGTTCGTCCATCTGTCGATATATTTTTGTGAACAAAGTGCAGGTTGAATTTATTTTCCCATTCAGATGAAATTTGCCACAAATCATTTATTTGGCTCTAGGGCTAACCTTATTGGTTGTAACAGGTCAAAATTAAGATATAGCTCTCATTTATATTTTCGTTCGATTTCAGTTTTTTTTTGACAGATTTGGTGAAAATCGGTTCAGATATTCCTGTATATCTGCTTTATCTGGTGTTTAGATACAGCTCAGAAATACCTCTGCCGAATTTTATCGAGATTGGCTCAGATAATGGACAAAGGTTACATATATACAGGGTGAGATAAAAAAAAACTGCAACAAAGTGAAACGCCATAATTTTTAATTTTATTGAATGAAAGAAAAAATATTGGAAATAGCATCAAATTTTAGAATGAGATTATATTTGTTCGTATTTGTCACCTTTGACACGAATTATGGCCTTCAAACAACCAATGAAACCATCACACGCTGCCCGAATGTTGCTCTGCGGTATTTTGGTCCATTCCCGGCGAAGCGCTTGCTTGAAGTGTTCGACACTTTTGTATTTTTTTGGCGCCAACCTTGCTTTCTAAAATACTCCAGACACAATAGTCCAACGGATTGGTATCCGGATATTTTGAGGGCCATTGTGTGCTGGAAATGAAGCGAGGAACCTCATTATGTAACCATTGTTGGGTGGCGCGTGCTAAGTGGGATGTTGTCCTGTTGGAATGTCATAATGTCTGCGTGCCCAAGGCTTTAATACACATTCGTTGCTGAACAACGAATGTTTTCTCATCGGAAAAAAACCAAATTCGGCATTTCACTACTTTCGGCCAAGTGAAGCAACTTTTTGGCTCTTTTGAGTCTATTTTCTTTCTGTTGCGGTGTAAGTACTTGCACTTTTTGGAATTTCAATGGCTTTATCCCCATATATCTTCGACCGATTTTAATTTTATTTTTGACATATGTATAGATGGATTTCAGCAAATTCAAGCAAGTACTTAAAACTTGGTGAAAATCGGTTTAGATGTGCTTATAGCTACAATATATCCTTCAGATTTGGACAAAGGTTCCACATATATTTCGGTGGATTTTTGTATATTCAACCAAATTTTTCTTGGAAGCAACTACGACATTTGCTTAAACTCGGTTCCCATATACCTATAGCTCACATATATATTTTTATTCCATTTGTAACAAGTCTAAATATTCGTCGAGAACTACATGAAGTATATATAATCATGATCATCACAAAATTCTAAGTCGATATAACGATCTCCGTCATTTGTGTGTCTATTGAAATTGCGATACTGTTCACATCGCTAAAATTGGGCATAATAGATTATATCGTTCCTAGAATGGTATTGAAAATGAGATATATCGGTCCACGTTTTCGTATAGCACAATATTTAGGGCTTGAAATGGACCAAAAACAGAAAATTTCCCTGTTTAGCAGTTGCTCTATAGGCAATAATTACGAACCAATCGACGGGAATTTGCATGGAGTTAGAGTTCAGGGCTGCACAGAAGACTACCAGTTTGGAGGTCATCAGACAATGTTTAGCAGGTAAAAGAAGCCATAACTTTTATGTCGAAAATACGAAAATTTACAACAAACCTCGAATATTTTTAATCCCGTCCAAATCACAAATACATTAAAAGATCACTTCTGACCATTAAAGTGATGTTGGCAGCCAAGATATATTTTCTATATAGGTACAATGCAGGGTGAGATGAAAAGTCTGTAACCAAGTTCAGACTGCTGTCATTCCTGTCACTCGTCCGACAGCTGTTAAAATTATTCCAGTGACAGCTCATTATATTGTTTACAAGTGTACAAAAGCATTGTGGTGAGAATTTTCCTGAAAAAAGGTAGTCGTGATGGAATTCAAGCGTGATAGTGTGATTTCTTTATATTTGGCTGGAAAATCACAAGTGGCTATCGTTAGAGCACTCCAGTATTTAAATGTGAATAAATCTTTTGTCTCGTTTTGTCTCGTACCATCTCTCGTTACTGTGATACTGGTAGGGTAGCCTGACGTCAAGGAAGTGGATGGAGGAAAACAGCAACATCAGCAGAAATGGTTCAAAAAGTAAAGAAGCTACTTGATCGAAACCCGTGTCGCAGTGGCCGAAAAATGACTCATGAGCTAAACATATCGCAATACTCCATTCGGTTAATATTGAAAGATGAGTTCGCCATTGAAATTCCAAAAAGTGCAAGAACATAGACCGCAATAGAAAGAAAATAGACTCAAAAGCGCTATAGAGTTGCTTCGCTTGGCCGAAAGTGGTGAACTGCCGAATTTGGTTTTCTCCGACGAAAAAACATTGGTTGTCCAGTAGTTTGTAAACAAACGAAATAATCGTGTTTACTTGCCAAAGAGGTCAGCTGAAAATGTACACCTTCGGTTGGCCACTAGAACTCAAGCGCCGGCCATGGTGATGGTGTGGGCCGCCATAACAGCCGATGGTCGCTTTCCGCTCGAATTAATCGACCGTGGAATCAGAATGAATGCCGAATATTATGGCGAAAATATTCAGGAGGGACAATTGTACTAAAAATACCATAAACTGTGTGAGTAGATCGAAATTCTTTATTTCCAGAGCTAATACTGAATATTATACTACAAGGTAGAAAATCTTAGCTTTTGGTCATTTAGAGCTAGAATTTTGAATTTTAGTACGTAGGTCAATATTTGCGCGAAACATTCAAGAAGGTAATGTTTTAGAAATTTGTTCTAGAAAGTTACTAAATATTGTAATTTTAATCTGCGATATTTCAGTTTAAATGTCATACATATATAATATTAAAAATGCACCAACAATATTTAGGAGTAGGGTTACATCCTTAAATCACTTCTGGTGTGAAGGGGTGATAAACTGCTCTGTCTTGGTGCGAAGGCTTGTGATAAGTCTGGGTTTTTTAAAATCCGAACTGAAAGGGTACGAAAATTACTAAAATGTACAAAAAAGAATTCTTCTAGAATTCTTTGTTTTGGACAAAAAGAATGGGCTAGAAACCAATTGGTATAATGTGAATGGATTGAAACTGGAAATTTGGTTTGAGAATCAAGGATGGAAGGTAAGTTTGATATATGAAGGTGGTTGTAGAAATGTATACAAAGTGTGCGAGTTGTGCTATATGGCACTAAATTTGGAGCAGTAAGGTTTAGGGCGAACGGATGAAGGTAGAATTGCGAATTTTCGGTATTGGGATCCCAGTGGGTGGTAGTTTTGTGATAAAGAAGTGGTTTTGGAAATTTGGTACAATTGGTATTGGATGAACAAATAGTGCTTGAAATTGAAATTTGGTATAAGCAATTAGGTATTATGGTCACTAGTCATGTGTAGCCTTCATTTGGTGGTGGTTTTGTTAGTGTATATTATAATTGTACAAAAGGTACTAAACGGTACTAAATTTGGTCTTTGTTGAAGGCACCGAAATAAAACTCTGAAATTTGATATTTATATAACTGTTGGTATCTGACATTTAGTGGTGTGTTTGGAGATGCATAGTATAGTTGTTCGAAAAGTACTAAATAATACTAAATTTGGTATTGAGTGAATGTATAGAGCTGTAATCCCGAAGTTTGATATAGAGGTCTCTTCTGGTATCTGTTGGTGGTTTTCCAAATGTGTACTTTAATTGTTCTGATACTACATTTGGTCTTTGTTAAAGGGACAGAAATAAAATTCTTAAATATAATATTTAGATAGCTCTTGGTAGTGTGGAGGTGGTGTGGAAAATGCTTGCTATACAAGTTCGAAAAGTTCTATATGGTATTAAATTTGGTAGTGGGGGAAGGGATAGGGCTTTGGCCCTCAAATTTGATATTCAGGTCTGTGTTGGTATATGGAATTTAGATATGGAGGTGGTTTTGACAATGTGTGCTAAAAATGGTTCAAAAAGAATTTAAAAAAAAAACGGTTATTTGGTGAAGGGATAGTGCTGGGATCCCCGTTTGGTGGTAGGTTTTGGAAATGTGTACGAAAATTCCTATAAGGTGCAAAATGTGGTACAATTTGGTATTGGGTGAACATATAGTTCTTGCAATTTGAAATGTTGTATTAGGATCGCTATTCTTGTGTAGCCTTATAGTACGAAAAGTACTTAATGGTATTAAATTTGGTCGTTGTTGAAGGGATAGAGAGTGAACTTAGATATTTAAATAACTGTTGGTATCTGAGTTAGAGATTTAATGGTGGATTTGGAAATTCGTACCATAGTTGTTCGAAAAGTTCTAAATTGAACTAAATGTGGTAGTGGGTGAAGGGATGAAGCTTAAACGGTGAAATTCTTTATTGCGAAACTGTTGGTGTCTAGGATTCAGATATGGATCTGATATCGGAAATGATATTTGAAGTATTCGAGTGCAAAATGTTACTAAATTTTGTATTGAGAGAATGTCTAGTGTCTGTTGGTATCTGGTGGTGGTTTTTCAAATGCATACTTTAATTGTTCGAAAAGTACTAAATAGTACTAATTTTAGATCACTTTTGGTTGTGTGAGTGTAGATTTATTGGATATGCGTACTTAATGTTACTAAATTTGGTATTTGGTGAAATGATAGAGCTGAAATTTTAAAAGTTGATATTGAGGTCACAGTTGATTTCTGGGTTCTACATATGGAGACGTTGAAAAAATTTTGGAGGGAAAACTGGAAGAGGGGATGTTAGATAAATTTGGCGGAGGTTTTTCTGAGGTGTATCTGATATCTGGTACCATATACCATTGTTGTGTTCTGCATATACGAATGTAAGGGACTTAAACCCCAAATCGGTTAAAACATATATATGGGCTCGTTCTGGGCCTAAAAAATAATTTGTGGATAATTTCATCTCAATCAGACAATATAACAAAATACATGGGAAGACGGACGGACATACATCGACTCAGAATGTGATTTTACGAAGACCATCAAAAGAATAATCCTTCTGCATATTACAAACAAATGCACAAAGACATGATGTACCTGTATCAAAGTGTGGCGTTGGGTATAATTATAAATATAATTAATAAAAAAATAATTATAAAATAATATTAATTTTCAATTACTTACGCAAGAGGGAACCCCTTACTTTTATACCGTTTGATTGTTTCTATTCTTGATCATATCAATTTAAATGCCTCTCATCCCATTTGCTATCCTTTTTACGACCATGTTAATTTTTCTTTTTATACCCTACACCACAGGGTGGTCAGGGTATTATGTCTTTGTGCATTTGTTTGTAACAGGCAAAAGGAAACGAGATAGACCCATAGTTCCTTTTGATGATCTGCATAGAATCATATTCTGAGTCGATTTATGCATGTCCGTCCGTCCGTCTGTCCACGTATTGTTTAAACAAAGTACAGGTCGCATTTATTGCCCAATCCAGATGAAATTTTGCACAGATCAATTGTTTGGCCCAAGGACGAACCCTATTGAAATTGGAGATAATCGGTCAAAATTTAGATATAGCTCCCATATATATCTTCGTCCGATTTGCCTTTTATTGTGCACCAAATGTGTTATATCAGCCCGAATTGTTTGGAATTTTGCAAATACACCCAAATTTGGCCTGAAAAAAAGTATACGAAATTTGATCGAAATCGGTTCAGATATAGCTATAGCTCCCATATATATTGTTCATCCGATTTGTTATTTTTGTCCTCCGCAGCCGTAATATGCACTCTGCAACAAAAGTATTTGGGGAAATATATCAAATACAGCTCAGAAATACATTTGCTAAATTTTATCGAGATCGGTCCAGATTTGGATATAGCTCCCATATATAACTTCGTCCGATTTACCCTTTTTTTGTGCACCAAATGTGTCCAAATGGGATGAAATTTGGCACTTACGACCGAATCGAGTCTAGAAGCTAGTATGTCAAATTCGGTGAAGATCGGTTCAGAAATAGCTATAGCTTCCATATATATTGTTCATCCGATTTGTTATATTTGTTACCCACAACCGTAATATGCACTCCGTAACAACGATATTCAAGGAAACATATCAAATACAGCTCAGAAATATCTTTGCCGAATTTTATCGAGATCGGTTCCGATTTGGATATAGCTCCCATATATATCTTTATCCGATTTCAAATTAATTGTGCACCAAATGGGCAATACCACGCCGAATTTAAAAGATACAAATGCTTCGACATATTTAGTCCTTTGAACTTTAAATCACAGCGTGTATGATTGAATTCTCCCATAAAAACTTTTAATTGTTATGTGGAGCTCTACTAAATTAGCAAAGTGGTGTAGGGTATCATAAAGTCGGCCCCGCCCGACTTTAAGACTTTCTGTACTTTTTTTTTTTTTTTTTTCAGTTTTCGTGTTATTTTCATCAAACCTCATTTAATACGATAATCCTCCGCTTTGCAAATATTCCCTCCCTTCTTGTTTTCTTTTTTCATTCCAAAGTGATAGGATCCTTATAACGATTATTTTAAATTAAGCGGAAATAATTCTAATTAACACAAATAATAAGGACGAAAAACTTCTTTCCGCGAATAGTTTCAAAGAGATAAAACAAAGTAAGTGTTCCTCGTCTTCCGTAACATAATCTAATTATGTGATAGATCTGCCTGGCAAACTTATGAATTTTGTTGTGACTCACTTTCCTTGGTAAATAGTTTTATAGTGTTGGGTAAAAATGAATTTTCAAAAACGATTTTTGTTCTTCGTTTCGTTTGTTTGTCGGATGGTCTGATGGTTGGTTGGTTTCCCACACATTCACACGCACACTGCACGCTCCACAACAATGTTCTAAAGGAAATTTCCTATAAATTATTATTAATAACTGAACGAAAGTTTAAAGTAATATAATTTATGAACGCCCTGTGGTAGACGACTCCTCATTACCGATTGTATTGAGTAAAGTTGGTTGGTCGGTTGGCGGGTTGGTTTGGTTGGTTGGTGGACTTCTATGGCTAGGCTCGCTCGTTCGCCTAGTGGTAGGTTGGCTTAAGTGTCTCTCTCTGGCTGGTTGGTGGCTGAAAAACTTTTTCCATCGTAATTTACAAGTGTTTATTCTGTGAAATATAAAAATGCATTAACACATTCACTGCATTGCCAACATGCGGCCTGCACAATCAACGAACCAAACATTCACAGAGCCAGCCCAGCCTGCCAGCCAGCCAGCCAACCAACCAACCAGACATACCAAAAACGTCCCACCGTGGTTTGAGCAGTCATCGTCAACCAAGCATTCAATCTAGCCATAATGCCAGACACACACAACGTTTTTTGTTCTGCCATTCCTTCTCTCTGCTCCGCTTAATAGAAGCAGGCTGAAAGAAGCCCATAACCACAGGAATGCATGCCGATGAGCAGGCGGGTGCGGAACATGTGAATGTGCGAGGCTATATCACTTTGTGTGTAATGTGCTTCCAGTTATGCTTCATCATCATCATCCTCGTCGTCGTCGTCAGCATTGCCATCGCTATCACAATCACCATCACCACCGACATTAAGGCAACATTGTTGCAACAATAGTTAAACAGCGCATATTTACCGAGCTTCCTCTTGTTTCTGCTGCTGCTGCTCTGGCCGTCATTGTTGTTGTTGTGGCTTTTTTCTTCTTCTCGATATTGTTGCTTTCTTTGGTCGTGCCATTTTTATGGGTTTTCTGATCGTAACTTATCATATTGTATTGGCCATTTCAGAATGTGGTTTAGCTCTTTTGAACTGCAACATAGTAGTAGTCCCATAGTCAGTCAATAGTCATCAACATCGGCAGTAATCATTGTTTGAATGTTTGTCCGTTTGTCCGCCTGTTCGCTTATATTAATTGCATCCGTAGTACATAGGACTAGGGCTACCAGATAACATTCAACAATATTGGCAATTAATATTTCCCCCCGCCATCGCATTGATCAAATTGAACATATTTGCTACGTTACAACTGAATAAAATTGGGGTGGATGGTAGATCAAGGTCGAATGGGGTGGACCACAATATGTCGTACATTCATATTCAGAGGAGGCAAGTAAATAAAAATGGTGAAGTACTGAGAGAACACTAAAAGGATGTTAAAAAACGGTTGGCAGTAGAATTCTCAAGTTCGCCAATGAAAAGTCCCCCTTAAAATTTTAGGTTCGATCCACCAGTTAATTTTAGTACTTAAAATGCAATTTTTTCAATATTTCTTGAACAAAATTTCCAAGAAACCAGTAAAGAAAGTGTAAAAGTCGTGGGGGGGGCCGATTTTATGATACCCTACAACACTTTGCTAATTTAGTTGAGCTCCACTTAATAATTAAAAGTTTTTATGGGTGAATTCAATCATACACCCTATGATTATAATTATAATTTAGAATTCAAAGGACTTAATATGCCGAAGCATTTGTATCTTTTAAATTCGGACTTGTATTGCCCATTTGGTGCGAAATTAATTTGAAATCGGATAAAAATATATATGGGAGCTAAATCCAAATCTGAACCGATCTCGATAAAATTTGGCAAAGATATTTCTGAGCTGTATTTGATATATTTCCCTGAATATCGTTGTTACGGAGTGCATATTACGGCTGTGGGTAACAAATACAATAAGTCGGATGAACAATATATATGGGAGCTATAACTATATCTGAACCGATCTTCACCAAATTTGGCATATTAGCTTCTAGACTCAATTCGGTCGTATGTGCCAAATTCCATCCCATTTGGACAAATATTAGACTTTTGGACGAAGTTATATAATGGAGCTATATCCAAATCTGAACCGATGTCGATAAATTTTAGCAAAGGTATTTCTGAGCTGCATTTGATATATTTCCCCAAATATTGCTGTTACAGAGTACATATTACGGCTGCGGAGGACAAAAATAACAAATCGGATGAACAATATATATGACCACAAGGTGGTCAGGGTATTATGTCTTTGTGCATTTGTTTGTAACAGGGAAAAGGAAACGAGATAGACCCATAGTTTATTTTGATGATCTGCATAGAATCACTTTCTGAGTTGATTTATGCATGTCAGTCTGTCTGTCCGTCCGTCTGTCCATATATTCTTGTGAACAAATTGCAGGTCGCATTTATTATCCGATTGAGATGAAATTTTTCAAACAACATTTGTTTGGCCCAAGGACGAACCCTATTGAAATTGGAGATAATCGGTCAAAATTTAGATATAGCTCCGATATATATCTTCGTCCGATTTGCCTTTTATTGTGCAGCAAACGTGTAACATCAGCCCGAGTAGTATGGAATTTTGCACATACAATCAAATTAGGCCTGAAAATAAGTATGCCAAATTTGATCGAAATCGGTTCAGATATATATTGTTCATCCGATTTGTTATTTTTGTCCGCAGCCGTAATATGCACTATGTTACAGCAATATTTGGAGAAATATATCAAATGTAACTCAGAAATACCTTTGCTAAATTTTATCGAGATCGGTTCAGATTTGGATATAGCTCCCATATATAACTTCGTCCGATTTACTTTTTTTGTGCACCAAACGTCTAATATTTGCCCAAATGGGATGGATGGATGAATTTACGACCGAATTGAGTCTAGAAGCTAGTATGTCAAATTTGGTGAAGATCGGTTCAGATATAGCTATAGCTCCCATATATATTGTTCATCCGATTTGTTGTATTTGTTACCCAGAGCCGTAATATGCACTCCGTAATAACGATATTCAGAGAAATATATCAAATGCAGCTCAGAAATATCTTTGCCAAATTTTATCGATATTCCATATATATCTTTATCTGATTTCAAATTAATTTTGAACCAAATGGGCAATACAAGTCCGAATTTAAAAGATACAAATGCTTCGGCATATTTAGTCCTTTGAATTTTAAATTATAATTATAATCATAGGGTGTATGATTGAATTCTCCCATAAAAACTTTTAATTGTTATGTGGAGCTCAACTAAATTAGCAAAGTGGTGTAGGGCATCATAAAATCGGCCCCGCCCGACTTTAGGACTTTCCTTACTGGCTTCTGGCTAAAACTATTTCGACGTCTTTTAAAAATAAAATTGGCAAAAATCATATCTAAATTCTAGGAAATAACAGTGACCTCAATAGCAAAATTATGGATTCGAGTTCTATCCATTCACTCAATGGCAAATTTAGTACCATTTAGTACTTTTCGAACAATCATAGTACGCATTCCCAAATCTATCACCTTCGCTCCACGCCAGACACCAACAGTGATCTCGATAACAAATTTGTGACATTTTACACTTTGGATATGCGTAGAGTAGGCACTTTCAAAACCACCTCCACTCAATTACAGGCACCAGCAGTGACATCTATATTAAACTTCTAGATTTCGACTTTATCCTTTCACCCAGTACAATATTGAGTACGATTTAGTTCTTTTAGTTCAGTTAAAGTACGCATTTTCAAAAAAAAAAAAAAAATCTCCATATCTCAACCTTAGATACCAACAGTGACCTTAATATCAAATTTTAGGATTTCAGCTCGTTTATTTCCCTCATTAACAAAATTAGTATAATTTACTACAATTATAGTACGAATATTCAAACCCAGGTCCACCACAGACACCAATAGCCCTATATCTTTATCCAATATCCAATCTAGTATTACTAAGTACTTTCCGAACAATTATGCCTCACATTATAGCTCATCACAAAACCAAAGTGACACCTAAACCAAATTTCGGGATTTCAGCTCTATCCCTTCACCCAATACCGCAATTAGTACTACTTAGTACTTTTCGTACAAATATAGTACATTTTCCAAAATCACCTCCATACTTTAATTCCAGATACCAACAGATCAATATCAAATTTGAGTATTTCCACCATATCCCTTCAGCCAATAGTACCAATTAGTACTTTTGCGTACAAATATAGGACGTATTTCCAAACCACCTTCAAATCTCAACCTCAGACACTATTATTAATGTAAATATCAAATTTCAGACCTTAATATCTATCTCTTCATTTGTTCACCCAATACCAAATTGTAGTAAATGTAGTACTATTTAGTGCTTTTTGTGCACTTGTAGTATACATTTCCAATCCAACTCTTTATCACAAACCTACAACCAACACCCCAAACGTTCAACCTGAACCAAATTGTTCCAAATTTCATACCATTTAGTACTGTTCGTCCACTTAGTACACATTTCCAAAACCACCTTCATATATCTAAATTAAATTCCAACATTGATACTCATACCAAATTTCTAGCTCTATTCCTTCACATAATACCAAATGGTACCATTTTAAAAGTTTCAAACCATTTTAGGCTCCAAACCCCCTTTTGCACATCTATCCTACATTCCATCACTGATTCACATTCCAAATTTCAGAAATCTAGCCTATTCCGTCTATCCAATAAATGTTATTGTATTTTTAGTACTTTTCGTACCCTTTTAGTACGATTCTTCAGAAATTATACTATGGAGGCTATATTAAGTTTTAAGTTTGAAAATCTTCGAAATAATTATATTTGACCCCACAAAGTGTTAATATTTCGATCAGCATATGATCCTATGTCGATTGAGCTATGTCCGTCCATCTGTGGAAATCACTCTAGTTTCCGAACAGAATAAAGTAAGTTCACAAACTTTTACTCAAATGTATTTTTGGTATTGAAAATATGAAAAATAGGTCCACGATTAGTTATAACCAAAATACAACTGCATCATAAGGCATTTTTGGGGTTTTAGTGATACTTTTCAAATGGGTTTGCTTTAATCGGCAGTTTATGTTTCCAATACGCCGAAAACATCCTTGCATAAAATTGTCCATACAAATAGCTCCAAGTTGTGGTATAGACCCCATGTAATTGTATCTCCTGTATTTTGCTTTTTTTTAGATTCTGCCAATAATTTTCAAAGGAATTGTTTCAAAATTAGTGTTTGGAGTTGGCAATGGGTTGCTCCTGCTATTACAGAAAATTCTTTATGGAGCTCCAAATTTTCGTAAAGCGAAGCCATATATCTCAGAATTCTTCATTTCAATTATTTTAGCCACATTGTTCAACGGCATTATTTCGAAAAATATAAAACAGAATATAACAGAAAAATTATCTATGCCGCTCCGCCGACGATAAGAAGGTGTTCAGGCACACGCGGGTGACCGTGAGAATGATCAGGAATTACGATGTTTGTCTAGGACTTACAAGACGGATTAAGGACACGTGGCATAATCGTTAGATGACGACAGTTCTGTAAAGATACTTGGAAGCAACTTCCGGTTCGGCAGTCCAATGTGGGTATTCTAGTTGGGTCATCTACAACGGCTAGGAAACTATTATAGTTAGCACTACGGTTTGAGCTATGATACGGTTCAATGAGCCGAGATTTCTGCGGAACAGCGAATCCTAGCGAAATAGTGAGCCAGAAACTCGTGTGAAACAGCGAGCCGTAGATCCTGCGATGCATCGAGCCGAAACTTCTGCGAAACTTCTTCGAAACAGCGAGCCGAAAAAACGTGCGAAAAACAAGCTGAAGCCCCTGTGAACAGAAATTACTAGGCACTCAACATAATGAGAGCCAGTCTTGGAAAATGTATTCCCAGCTCACGATTTTGTTTGTCGGAGGACAGAACTGATTCAAAAAAACAGTAACTACCGTCCGTCTGCATTTTTGAGATGATTTTTGTCATAAATCCTTTGTTTAGCCCAAGGATAAACCCTTTGTGGTAGTGGGTCCAAATTTAGATATAGCTCCCATATATATCTTTTTCATATTTAGTTTTTATTGGGAGTCATAAGTGTAATATTTGTCCAAATTGGATGGATTTCGGCACATCCGACCGAATTCACCCTAGAATCAAATGCGTCAAATTTGAGGAAAATCGAATCAGATATAGCTATAGCTCCCATATGTAAGTTTCATCCGATCTGGCGTATCCCTTACATTCGTAATATGCACTCCACAATAATGATATTTGGCACCAGATATAAGATTCGGTTCAGAAATACCTCAGCCAAATTTTATCGAGATCGGTTCAGATTTGGATATAGCTTGCATATATATACATATTTGTCCGATTTCAAGTATGTTGGGCACTAAATGTGAGATGAATAAAAAGAATTTCAGACTGCTGTCATGTCTAAGCCACTCGTCCGAAAACTGTTTAGACTAGTCCAGTGACAGTTGATTATATTGTTTACAAGGGTACAAAAGCATTTTGGTGAGAATTTTTCAGAAAAGAAGTTATTGGTGATGGAATTCACAAGTGGCTATCTTTAGAGCACTCCAGAATTTTTGTCTCGTACCCATAATAATACCATAATACCATAATACTGCTAGCGTAGCCCGACGTCAAAGAAGTGGAGGGAAAAAAACAGCAACATCAGCAGAAATTGTTCTAAATGTAAAGAAGCGACTTGATCGAAACCCGCGTCGCAGTGTTCGAAAAATGGCTCGTGACCTGAACATATCGACCGTGACATCAGAATAAATGCCGAATTTTGCCTTGGACACGCAAACATTTTGGCCGCAAACTTTGGACATACTAACGGGACTCAGCACCATCGCACTCAGCACGCGCCACCCAAGAATGGTTACAAAATTAAGTTTCTCGCTTCATTTCCAGCGCACAATGGTCACCAAAATCACAAAAAACAATCCGTTGGACTGTTGTGTCTGGAGTATTTTGGAAAGCAAGGTTGGCACTAAAAAATACCAAAGTGTGGATCACCTCAAGCAAGCGCTTCGCCGGGAATGGTTCAAAATACCGCAGGCCATAATTCGCGCCAAAGGTGACCAATTCGAACAATTCGAATTCGAACTCCGTAAGATATAATAAAAGTGTACTTGAATGCACCAAATGCATATAAAATTGAAATGGATGAATTCGGACATGTGCGATTCCAGTAGTCCTTCCAGCAGAAAAATGTTTTAAGAGCCTAGAATACTTGTACCTACTGCTTCCACTGTTATGTGTTTATCCCCTTTTAAATATTCCTTCAAAATTGGCAACCCTCTGCATGAAATTACACAACAAAATAATACACCGACATTTCAGAAAAAAAAAACGAAATAAAATTCAATGAAAAAAACGTGCCATTCGATCATGCACTGTGCTCCGACTGGCCGACCGACTGACCGTTTGTCTGTTCATTCAGTTGCCTAAATGACCGCCGCCTGCAACATGAATAATTGTTATATTCGTTGGCTGCTAATTGAGTGAGTTTTTCCAAACGATTGCCAGCAAAGAAATTCATTTATTTATTCTTTGTAATTTGTCTGCACCAAATTCCAACAATTAAAACATGATTACACTGAGGCCTTGTTATACTGGGCCGATGTGATGATGGTTAATTTGTTATACAACTAAAGAAGTGCACAGAGTACGTGTATATTAAGGGTAATAAGGCATATAATACTGAATTACGAACAACAAAAAATTAAAAAAAAACTGAGTGGCACTAAATCGAATGTAGATTTCGTAAGCCACTTTAAGCAGTAAAGGGTCACCGATAGTTAGAAAATTATACATAGAAAATCTACCCCATATTTTTATACCCTACATCACAAGGTGGTCAGGGTATTATGTCTTTGTGCATTTGTTTGTAACATGGAAAAGGAAGCGAGATAGACCCATAGTTACTTTTGAGGATCTCCTTAGAATCACTTTCTGAGTTGATTTATGCATGTCAGTCCATGCGTCCGTCCGTCCATCTGTCCATGTATTCTTGTGAACAAAATTCAGGTCGCATTTATTATCCGATTGAGATGAAATTTTGCACAAATCATTTGTTTGGCCCAAGGACGAACCCTATTGGAGATTGGAGATAATCGGTAAAAAATTAGATATAGCTCCCATATATATCTTAGTCCGATTTGCCTTTTATTGTGCACCAAACGTGTAATATGAGCCCGAATAGTATGGAATTTTGCACATACAACCAAATTAGACCTGAAAATAAGTATGCCAAATTTGATCGAAATCGGTTCAGATATAGCAAAGCTCCCATACATATGTTTCATCCGGTTTGTTATTTTTGTCCTCCGCAGCTATAATATGCACTCTGTAACAACAATATTTGGGGAAATATATCAAATACAGCTCAGAAATACCTTTGCTAAATTGTATCGAGTTCGGTACAGATTTGGATATAGCTCCCATATATAACTTCGTCCGATTTACCGTTTATTGTGCACCAAACGTCTAATATGGGATGAAATTTGCCAAATGGGATGGAATTTGGCACTTACGACCAAATTGAGTCCAGAAGCTAGTATGTCAAATTTGGTGAAGATCGATTAAGATATAGCTATAGCTCCCATATATATTGTTCATCCGATTGGTCATATTTGTTCTCCAAAGCCGTAATATGCACTCCGTAACAACGATATTTCAGGAAATATATCATATACAGCTCAGAAATATAATGCAAATTTTTTTCGAGATAGGTTCAGATTTGGATATATAGATTTATCTGATTTCAAATTAATTTTGCACCAAATGGGCAATACAAGTCCGAATTTGAAAGATACAAATGCTTCGGCATATATAGTCCTTTGAACTTTAAATTATAATTATAATCATAGCGTGTATGATTGGATTCTTCCATAAAAACTTTTAATTGTTACGTGGAGCTCTACTAAATTAGCAAAGTTGTGTAGGGTATCATAAAGTCGGCCCCGTCCGACTTTAGGACTTTCTTTACTGGTTTCTTAATATATTCCTTAAGGTCTGGCGAACTCACACTCAGTTATACACATATTGCGCACTTCTTAAATCCAAATACACAATGTTTTGAGTGTAGTTTTCGGTAATTTTTCAAACAAGTTTTTCAATTGTCATTCCACCAGCCAAAAGGGTGTTGCTTTTGTCAAATTTGCAATGAATTGTTTGCAATTTCCATGAATTAATACTCGCCCAAGTAAACAGACAATTACAAGAAAAATGTTCTCTAAACGGCAAAAGAAAAATTCCTTACATTTATTGCACACGACAGGTCTGCGTTGATTCCCGGTAATTAAAAAGACCTCTAGGAAAGCCTTGTACCCGACACACTAACCTGGCACATATGTTGGATGGGATGGCTAGACACAAGAATGTGAAAGTAATAATCAATTATGAAGACAAAAAAATAACAAGATGATGGTTTTTATTCAAAGATTTGTGGCAGTTGAAGTTGTTGAAATACGTATTTATGGGATTTGACATTTTCCTTAGGAAAAATTAATATGAACAAGTTAGAAAATATCATTTGGGTTTGCCGACAGATGCATACCCTCAGCCAAGGTTCGATTATTTAAATATATTCTGACTTCTGTCATGATTATTCGAGTTGTCGACCCTCTATGGAGTAGTTTACGAAGGAATGGTTCAATATTGACCATTTAGTGTTGGACTTGAATACATATAATATAAATATTGCGACGTGCCCGGTTTGGAATATATTGTCTACTTATGGACTATATTCTACTATATGATATGATGAAAAATGAATTGAGGTACCAGATATAGTCGGCAGAAGAATTCCATTTTCATGCTTCATATAATACATATACAAATTTTAGTATGGACAAAATTACAAGAAACTCGAACATTTATATCCAATTTATGGAATCACCATAAATTCCTAATTCATCTCAGATTTCTGGTGGGATAAATATTTAAAATAGATATAGCAAGTTTTAAAGAATCGTTGACTTGTTTCGCAAGTGAGCCTTTGTGGGTGAGGTACCAAAAGGGCCTCGCAGATATATATCATCTTCACAAGAGATCTTGTATCAACAAAAATGTTTGTATGTTTGAATTTTAAAAGATTTTGATGCTTATTTCGCTATCTTTGAGCGTTTCGCTTTCCAAAACCATATGTGGGGCAGGTAGCAAAAGCAATGGTCCGATCTATATATCTTTATAACAGATCTTGTGTTGATGGAAATAGTGAGATGTACAAAGTCTGGAATGGAATCAGATGTTAATTTCGCGTTTTATGAGCTTCATGGATACTCAAATTTTTGAGCCTTTGTGGGAGAGGTACCAGAAGGAGTGCACCGATATATCCCATCTTTACAACAAATCTTGTGTAAAAAGATAACCTAATGCTTACTTCGCGTATTATGACCTTTATGGATATTCAAAATTTTGACCCTTTGTAGGTAGGTCTGGAGGTGCCAGATGGAATGGTCCGATATCTTCAATAACAGATCCTGTGTTGATGGAAATATTCAGATGTGCCAAGTATAAATGGAAGCGGATGTTAATTTCGTGTTTTATGAGCTATTTAAAATATTGACCTTTAGTGGGGGAGGTACCAGAAGTAGTTGACCGATATATTCCATCTTAACACCAGATCTTGAGTCTATAAAAATATTGGAATGTGTAAAATTTTAAGACAATCGGATTCTTACATCACATTTTATAAGAGTTGTAATTATTCAACATTTTGAGCCTTTGTGGGGGAGGTACTTGATGGAGTGGGCCGATATTGTCCAGTTTTGCACCTGAACGAGAACTGAGACAAATATTAGGATTTGCAAAACTAGAGCCAAATCGGGTTATTGCTTCTTTTTCTGTGCAGATTTTTTTTTGAAAATGTCAACCTTTTGTGGCGGAGGTACCAGTGGACCGATGTATTCCATTTAAACACCAGACCTTGGATTAATAAAATTATTGGCACGTGTGAAATTTTAAATTTGAAGACAATCGGACTTTTACATCTCATTTTATAAGAGTTGTAATTATTCTAAATTTTGACCCTTTGTGGGGGAGGTACCTGATGGAGTAGACCGATGTTGTCATTTTCGCACCTGACCTAGAACTGATCCAAATATTAGGATTTGCAAAGTTGGAGCAAAATTGGATTATCCTTTCTCTCTCTGTGCAGAAAATTATTTTCTTTAAAAATGTTGACAGTGTTTTGTGGGGGAAATACCAGAAGGAGTGGACATATTTTGCCCATTTTCGAACTCGATTTAAGTTTAACAAAAACATTACGATGTACCAAGTTTGGATCAAATCGGATACTCCCTTCGAGAGTTATCGTGCGCACCAACCCGACAGATCGACAGACGGACGGACATCGCTAGATCGACTCCAAACGTCCTGAAACGGATTTGATCCAAAGAGACCTAGGGTCTAAAACCTTTATTTCGACTAGGCACGTTTTGACCGTATCAAATGATATATACCCTCTCTAGCCATATGGCTGAAGGTATAAAAAATACAGTACCTGAAGATTCGGAATTTGCTGTCTCTCTAAAATGGTACAATTTGGTATAATGTGAATGGACTGAAACTGGAAATTTGTTTTGAGAATCAAGGATGGAAGGTTAGTTCGATATATGGAGGTGGTTATGGAAATGAGTACAAAGTGTTCGAGTTGTACTACATAGTACTAAATTTGGAGCAGTAATGTTTGGGGCGAACGAATGAAGCTAGAATTTCGAATATTCGGTATTGGGATCCCTGTGGGTGGTAGGTTTGTGATAAAGAAGTGGTATTGGAAACGTGGGCTTCTGTTGTACGAAAAGTAATAAATAGTGCTACATTTGGTACAATTTGGTATTGGACGAACAAATAGTGCTTCAAATTGGAATTTAGTATATGACATTTGGTATTAGGGTCGCTGTTAATGTGTAGTCTTCATATGGTGGTAGTTTTTGGTAGTGTATATTAGAATTGTACGAAAATTACTAAACGGTACTAAATTTGGTCTTTGTTGAAGGGAAAGAAATAAAATTCAGAAATATGATAACTATTGGTATTTGAGGTTAATATTTAGTGGTGTGTTTGGAAATGCATAGTATAGTTGTTCGAAAAGTACTAAATAATACTAAATTTGGTATTGAGTGAATGTATAGAGCTGTAATCTCGAAGTTTGTGTAGAGGTTTTTTTAAGTATCTGTTGGTGGTTTTCCAAATGCTTGCCCTAATTGTTCTAAAAATACTAATCGGTACTAATATTGGTATTGGTTGAATGGATTGAAATAAAATTCTTAAATATGGTACTTAGATAGATTTTTATAATGGAGATTTGGAGGTGGTGTCGAAAAAGCTAAGTTAGAAAAGTACTAAATGATACTAAATATGGTATTGGGCGAAGGAATAGGGCTGGAATCCTGACCTGTTTTAAATTTTGTATTTGAAGTATGAAATGGGTTTTGCAGCCTATGAAATAAAATTGCAAATGCAGGTCTTTGTGTACCAGTACGGCCCTCTATTCGTTATTTTGAGGATTTAAGCGAAATTATTCACCAGAGTTATTTCAAATTTCGTATTTGAATGTGATAATTTTAGCGACATTATTCACCGAAATTATTTCAAATTTCGTATTTGAAGTTCCCAAACAGATTCATTCATCTAATTTCAGTAGATTTTTGTGAAAGTGCGCTTTATTAATACTATTAGGGATTTAATTCATAAGTTTTGTGTATCGATGTTGCATATTTTTCAACTCGATCTGAGTTTGGTAAAAATATTACAAACCTAATTTCCTTAGTTCGGTTTGTGTAAACATATTTGTAATATAAGTCACTTTGCTTTTTAGCAAAAACATACGTCTAAAATTGCATATGCTCGAATAAAATTAATTACGTCTCATTAAAATTGCAATTAACATAGTCTTTGTTAACCATTATATTTCATATTCATATTTTTTACTTCAATGCTGAATTTTTTTTTATTACATGCAAAATTGTTTTAGATACATTAATTTAAAAGCAACTCATTCATTCAAATTCAGAATTTTTGTAAAAAATTATAACATACGAGGGCAGATCAATATATCCCCGTTATGGTCTTACCCATCAGATCTGGTGAAAACAAAAAAAAAAACCAAACCATACTATATCATGAAGTATCTTTGATCTCAGCAAATTTTACGTGAATGAACAGAAAATTCTACACTCTCGGCTCAGAATAGTGAACGTCATGTGTAACTGTGTGATCTAAGGATAAAGATAACAATCAAAAGCTCTAATCGCAAAAGCAGTCAGTAATAATTGATGATTTTCACTATTTCGACACCTAATCATCATTTCCAATAGTCATTTCCAATAGTTAATTAGTCGAAACTCAGGGAATTAGGCTCCGAAACTACTATTCTATAGTTAGAAACGAACTTGCCTCAATTAAGCTCTTTCATTGGTTAATTCATGTTCTTTCGCAAGAAAAATATGTTCAGAGATATTTTTTTTTAAAGTATGTATTGAATATGTGTTAGACAAAAAATAAATTATGATATTCTCTCCAACATTGATAGACGTCAAGTTGCATGTGACAATCATTTCATTCAGAAGATTAAAATTGTACTTATTGATCTACCTTCGTAATTTGTATTGTTTTTTAATTTACTCAAAGGTTTTTGTAGACTAATTGTTGTTTGTTGTCATAAACTGACATATAAGTCAGTTCTCAGACATACAGGGTGTGATAAAAAAACCTGCAACAAAGTCAAATGCCATAATTTCTACATTTTTAATTTTATTATGGATTATGACCTTCAAACGGCCAATGAAACCGTCACACGCTGCCCGAATGTTGCTCTGCGATATTTTGGCTCCTTCCCGGCAAAGCGCTTGCTTTAGGTGATCGACACTTTGGTATTTTTTAGTACCAACCTTGTTTTTCAAAGTACTCCAGACACATTAGTCCAACGGATTGGTATCCGGCCCACACCATGACCATGGCCGGCGTTTGAGTTCTGGTGGTCAACCGAAGTTGCACATTTTCAGCTGACCTCTTTGGCAAGTAAACACGATGGTTGTGTTTGTTTACAAACTGCTGGACAACGAATGCAGCAGAAAACCAAATTGCGGAGAAAACCAAATTCGCCAGTTCACCACTTTCGGCCAAGCGAAGCAACTCTTTAGCTCTTTTGAGTCTATTTTCTTTCTGTTGCGGTGTAAGTTCTTGCACTTTTTGGAATTTCAATGGCTTTAGCCCAAGCTCATTTTTCAATATTTGCCGAATGGAATTTTGCGATATGTTCAGCTCAGGAGCCATTTTTTGGCCACTGCGACGCGGGTTTCGGTCAAGTCGCTTCTTTACATTCCGAGCCATTTCTGCTGATGTTGCTGTTTTCTTCCGTCCACTTCCTTGACGTCGGACTACGCTACCAGTATCACGGTAACGAGTAATGGTACGAGACACAAAAAATGTATTCACATTTAAATGCTGAAGTGCTCTAACGATAGCCACTTGTGGTTTTCCAGCCAACTATAAAGAAATCACACTATCACGCTTGAATTCCATCACGAATAACTTTTTTTTTGTGGAAAATTCTAACCAAAATGCTTATGTACAATTGTAAGCAATATAATGAGCTGTCACTGGAATAATTTTAACAGCTGTCGGACGAGTGCCTTAGAATTGACAGCAGTCTGAAGTTAGTTAAAGTTTTTTCGTCTCACCCCGTTTAGAAGTACATACGATGAGCCTTAAACTATTTATGTATGCACATATATGCTAACAAAATGTTAGCAAATTTTATGGTCTTTATTATTTGTCAATCAATAAATAGGTTAACGCCATACGAAAGTACTTTTTTTAATTCTACAATTAAAAACATTACAGTGTTGGCATGTTTGTTTGGGATACCGTAGTATTTTGTTGTTGCAAAAATCGTCAGGCTTAATCCCATTATTGTTGTTTTTATAAAACAACATTTGTTTATTAGTGGAGAACGATGGTAATGTTTACCAGGGAGTAAGGCAGGGAATACCTAAGTTTCGGAAAGAGCCACCAATCCTCATCAGTTCCCTTGTTTTTTTGCCTGGGATATTCTCCCAGAATTCTGTAATAAGTAAAAACTTTAAGTTCGGCCGGACCGAACTTTTAATACCCTCCACCATTGGGTAAAGAAAATATTTTATATAAAAGTATCTGAATTCAAAAGCGTTCCACTTTAAACTACAAATACCAGTAAGACTGTTAAACTTTCAAAAAAAAAAAACATAGAATGGATGAGGCCATTATATGGGGGCCATGTCAATACGGGAACCTCGATAGACCCCATTACGAACTACAAATACCAATTATTAGACAAATCCGTGGAAAAATGTGGCAAAAATTATCAACATAACGAATATTGGAAGGTACCTTTTTATGGGGGATTTACCAAAATATGGACCTATATATTTAATTTTCAATATCAACCACCCTAGACACAATACAAATTGTGCAGCCAAATTTTGAAGCTCTACGTAAAATAATGTTGGCTGTATTGCGATTTCGACACACAGACGGACATTTTATGCTGATCATGAATATATGTACTTTATGGGGTCTACGACGAATATTTGGGGATGTTACAATCGGAATGACAAAGTTAATAAACGGAATAACAAGTATATATAGGTGAAGATGTTGCCCTATTCGAACTTGATATGAACTTGTTAGATGTATTAAGATGTGCAAAGCTTCGAACCTTTTGTTTCCTAACATCATTATACCGTCATCCTTATGATGGCAGAAGGAATGTGTGAGTTAATACGACCAAATTTTTCCTCTTTGATGTCAGTTTTAAAAATCGAAATGGCACATAGTAATTTTTCTATAAAACTAATTCATGGCTCGAATAAATACAATATCGGTTCGCTCTTTTTGGGACTAGGTTAATAAATAAACATTCTTAAAAATCTCATATTTCACGAAATTCGAGGGGATATCGCATATGTTTATATGGATCTCCATTTTCTAGTACCTTCCGTACAAAGGATCGATATATAATTCGTGCTAACATGTGAAGTTGCGGTATGACATGACATGTGAACATGTGGTGATATGTCGGCCCAATCCTTAAAATTGAATACTTCTTATTGGACAACCCGAAGGAGCTAGAATTCTCAAATTTGGAATGAGAGTCACTGATGGAGTGCAATAGATGTAACAAAGAGTTTTTGAAATTTTGAACTTTAAGGATACGAAAAGTTCTAAAAATTTACTAAACTTCTAAAATGGTACCATTTGTACAAAATAGTACTAAAATTGGTACTGTGTGAAGGAATAGCGCTGGAATCCTGAAATTTAATATGGATGTCACTGTTAATATAGATGTTGTAGTTGACAGAAGGAGCTGGTTTTGGAAATGCTTACTATAATTGTACTAAATAATACTTTATTTGGTAATGGGGGAAATAACAGAGCTGAAATTTGATATTAAGGTCACTGTTTGTATCTGAGGATGAGATATGGAGATTATTTTGAAAATGCTACTTTAATTGTACGAAAAGAACTAAAACCTACAAGATTTTGTACTGGGTAAAGGGAAAGTGCTGAAATCCTGAAATTCGATATGAAGGTCCTTGTTGGTATCTGTGGTTGAGAGAAGTAGGAAAAGGATCTTCCGATTTTGTTCGAACATTGTAAATTCCAATATTTTCATCATATTGGCCCTCTCCATCAAGTAGCTCCCCCCACAAAGGGTCGAAATTTTGAATAATTATAACTCTTATAAAATATGAAATTTTATTGTCTTCAAATTCCACATATCCCAACATTTTTATTAACAGAAATCTTGTGTGAAGATGTGATGTAGCGGTTCACTCCTTCTGGTACCTCCCTCACAACGGGTCGAAATTTAACTAACCATGAAGCTTGTAATACGCTAAATGTGCATTACTTTTAAACTCGATACATACCAAAATTTATTAAAATCTTCGCCTCAAAAGTTCAACATTTTGATTAACAATTATTTGCATAAAATGGGAAATAAATGTCCGATTTTCTTTAAATTTTGCACATCTCAATATTTTTATCAGCTTTAGACGAATTTGGATACTTAGGTCCACTATATCTGACACCTCTACACATTTCCAGAGTTTCCAAAAATTATCACATATTTCACATGAAGTGAATGAAGTATAGTCCAAATTTGGCATGTTCTAAAATGTTTATAGGAGACTTAGGTCAGATACGAAATGCCAAAATTAGCCAACAACTTGGCTTCCTCCATGATATAGAGGCTTAAATGGTTTGAGGCTTCCGACGAAAACTTTTTAACTGTTTTTATACCCTCCACCATTCTATGGAGGGTATATTAACTTTGTCATTCCGTTTGTAATATATTATATATTCTTGATCAGCGTAGAATTTTAAGCCGATTTAGCGATTTCCGTCTGTCTGTCTGTCTGTTGTAATCACGCTATCTTTCGAACGAATTGAGATAGAAGGCTAAAATTTTGCACACATGTTTATTTTGCCAGTAGGCAGAAACTTAACCTGCCTGTAAATGGGTTATGTAGGTCCACGTTTTCATATAGCCCCCATATAACGATACCTCCCTATATTCGGTATTTTGATGATTTTAGCAACATTATTCACCGGAATTGTTTCAAATTTGGCATTTGAAGTTCGTAATAGATACTACAGCTTATGTGCAGGTCCAGGTCTTCGTGTAGCAACCCCCCTATAAGCGCATCTCCCAATATTCGGTATTTTGATGATTTTAGCGTCATTATTCACCGGAGTAGTTTCAAATTACGTGGTTAGAGTTCGTAATGGGAACTACAGTCTGTGACACAAAATGTTTCATGCAAGTACAGGTCTTCGTATAAGCCCCATATATTAGTGCTTCCCTATATTCGGTATTTTGACGATTTAAATACAATACTCACCGAAATTGTTTGAGATGTCGTATTTGAAGTTCGTAATAATTACGACAGAAGTCTATGCAGGTCCAGAAAATTGTCTATGCGAGACCAGACCTTCGTATAGCTCCGATATATGCAGGTCCAGGTCTTTGTATAGCTCCGATATAACGGTATCTCCCTATATATAGTATTTTGAAGATGCTACATTATACCGGTTTATAATAGGTAATGGCTTATAACAAACAATGTCTATGTAGGTCCACGTCGTATAGACCCTAATATAACGGTTTTTTTGTTTTTGTTTTTATTTTTTGAAAAGGACCAAATTCGTTCCATATATTGGAGGGTATTCAAAGTTCGGCCCGGCCGAACTTACTGCTTTTTAACTTGTTTTAAAATACTTTAAGAAAAATAAATCAAAAAAGCGATTTACTACCTTAAAATGTATTATCCTGTTCCCGTTTTGAAATCAAAACCCTAATCCCAATAACTGAATACTCCATCATTATTATGAAACTGGAATGAGTGCGTTGCATCATATTCTCTGGCGTTCGATCTACAAAAATTCAGTTTTGCATTGATTCTCCGATTATCTGGTAAAATCCCAGTTTTAGCCCCCAACGTACTTCGTCACGTTTGGCATTGCTCCCCAACTTTGTTGGCATTTTTTGTAAACATATAAAATTTATAGATTTACGATTCATTTTTAGGAATTGTTATAGTTTCTCCTTCTTAATAGGGTCCCATTACTCGGTTTAGCTATTCAAGAATACATGGCAGCAGCAGCAACAACAACAAAATCAGCAGCAGTTTAAATGCATTCATTACTTAATGTAAAACATTGTGGTGCAACGTGTTGCAATTTTTTTTATTGCCACAATTATTCGCACAGTCGAGAGCAATTTGACGCATTGTAATTGGACGTTTCACTTGGGTGGGGGGTTCCCTTCTTCTCTCCCCACCCTCCAATCACACCATAAATGGGTGGTGGTAGGTACACGGGGAATCTATGCACGTACTACTACTCTAGAAGCGTGCTCATCCATTCCACACATGGTTTACATGGGGATTTGGTGTGTTTTATGGCCTGTGTGGTATTGGTGTTGTTGCTATTGCTTCTGTTATACATGGGCCCCATACATAAAGCAAAGGTATAGTTGTCTAGTTTGGAAAGCATGCGGAAAATTGTTAAAAATTGTAACAATTTCATGGTAGTGTTAACAGGAAAACTCCTAAACACTGAACCTATTGAAATCGGAAGGTATAAATTTAAATGGTGAAAGAAATGCAAAAAGAGCATTTTAAACGGCAGGTAAAAATAGTTTGGCCAAAAAAAAAAATCCACAACAATTGTAGAAATTTTGAAATGTTTCGAAAAGTACAAATGACAATTTTTCTGAACACTTTGGCTGCTTTTGTTTGTCTCTTTTGGAATTTTTGTATTTTTGGTTTACAAGAACCTACATTGCCTGTTTACAGGACAGTAAATGTAAAACATGAAGTAAACAGGATGTAGCCATAAAAAAAATAAATTATGTGCAATGCAGTGAATAAATTGAAATCTATGGCACAATGTCATTTTTAAGTACAGGGTTGCCCATATTCGACGGACCCATGTTTTTTTTTTAAAAAAATAAAAATTTGGCGGTTGGCAATGTTAATAATTTAATTTGTTCCAAGTAGATTTGTTACATCAATTTTTGAATATGATATCTCTCGAATGACCGCATCTGGCGTTGATGACATATTGTGCCTTTTTTGCTGCATTTTCCATCGTTTTTGCCAACATTTCGGCCGGAATAGCGGCTATTTCTTCACGAATGTTCTCCTTGAGCTCTTCTACGGTGCTTGGCTTGTTAACTTAAACCTTTGACTTCAAATATTCCCACAAGAAGAAGTCAGGCGGCGTCAAATCGGGCGAACGCGGTGGCCAGTCCAAATCACCACTTTTCAACATCAAACGGCCCGGAAACAAATCTCTTTAGAAAATCGATTGTTATACCGACTTGTGTACGGTGGAGCGCCGTCTTGTTGAAACCAGAACTGCCTCATACGCTTTCGACAAATAATTGGCATCACAAAATTGGTCATCATGTCGCGATAACGCTCCTGATTGATGGTAACAGCATGGCCTTTTTCATTTTGGAAGAAAAACGGCCCAATGACCGTTTTCGCACTAACGCCGCACCAAACTGTGACTTTTTCGTCATGAAGAGGCACTTCTTGAATCTCCTGAGGATTTTCAGTGGCGTAAAAACGGCAATTTTGTTTACTTACAATGTGAAATGGGCTTCATCGGACATGATAATTTTGTTCCAAAATTGCTCGTCATCTTCGGCCATTTCGATGACTCTTTGGGCCCATTCCAATCGACGAGGCTTGTCCGCAGGCAACATTCTTTGCGTCAATTGAATTTTGTACGGGAACAAATGCAAATCAATGCGAATAATGCGTTGTAAAGTGGACCGAGCCATGCCCAACTGCTGAGCACGGCGTTTTTGGGGTGTTCTTGGGAACCTCTCAACACTGGCTCGTACGGCAGCGATATTCTCGGCCGATCGCCTTGGTCGACTTTTATATGGTCTCTTCGGATTAGAAAGAGCCTTACCAGTCGAAAATTTTTCGTATAAACGCTCAATGGTGTTCTTAGAAGGCGCACTTTTCACATTTTTTAATGTTTTAAAAGCACGTTGAGTTTTCACAATTGACTTCTTCTGTTGATTGTAAATTTCAACTATTTCAGAGCGCTCACGTGGCGTTTATTGGTTTATGGTAAAAATCTGCTTGGACTGACGCTTCAAACGCGGTATGTCATTAAGCGATGTGACATCTCTGTCAAAAGTTATGGCGTTGCCAGATGGGTCCGTGGAATATGGGCAACCCTGTATACCACAATTAATATATTGTTTGGACAACCAAATCGAACTATGAAATGTGATTTTGGCCAGCGATCCAGTCATACGTCTGTCTGCCCAGTTTCCACGACTATTCTCGAAGACAGTATCCGATTTGGTCCAAACGCAGCACATCATACTATTTCTATCGATCGAGCCCCAAAATGGGAAACATCGGTCAACTGCATCTGGTCTCTCCCACACAAGAGGTCAACATTAAATTAAGCATTTTTCTCAAAAACAAGCTACAGAATCTACGAGCAGGTCAATTTAAATCAAATTAATTGATTATTTTGGAAGAAATACTCAAAACAATGATGTCTTGTTTTAATGCCTAAATATTATTTTCAGAGCCTTATTTTACGATATTTGCTAAATTAGTGGTTACTAAAACTAAATGTGTGTATCGCGTTTGTTCACGGCACTAGAATGCTACGATCTGGTCTAACTTCACACAATATTTGTGTCAAGTGCGAATATGGACAAGATCGGTTTACGTCTTTTAACACCTTCGCAAAAAAGGTTCAAATTTCAATTATCTAACACCTCTCGCCGTGCTGAGTCAATCTAGCTATGTATGTCCGTCCGTCCGTCTGTCATATTTTTTTATCGCATGCGATTTTTATACCCTCCACCATACTATGGAGGGTATATTAACTTTGTCATTCCGTTTGTAAATCCTCGAAATACTCATGTCAGACCCAACAAAGTATATATATTCTTGATCAGCGTAAAATTCTAAGTCGATTTAGCGATGTCCGTCTGTCTGTCTGTCCGTCTGTCTGTCTGTCTGTTGTAATCACGCTATCTTTCGAATGAATTGAGATAGATGGCTAAAATTTTGCACACATGTTTATTTTTCCAGTAGGCACGTTAAGTTCGTAAATGGGCCATGTAGGTCCACGTTTTCATATAGCCCCCATATAACGGTACCTCCCTATATTCGGTATTTTGATGATTTTAGCGACATTATTCAACGGAATTGTTTCAAATTTGGTATTTGAAGTTCCAAATGGATACTTCACCCTAAGATAGAAAATTGTCTGGCAAGTCCATGTCTTCGTATAGCCCCCATATAACGGTACCTCCCGATATTCGGTATTTTGATGATTTTAGCGACCTTTTTCCCGGAAGTAATTTAAAATTTAGTATTTGAAGTTCAAAATGAATACTACACCCTAAGACAGAAAATTGTCTGTGCAGGTCCACGTCTTCGTATAGCCCTCGTATAACGGTACCTCCCTATATTAAGTATTTTGATGATTTTAGCGACATTATTCACCGGGATTGTTTCAAAATTGGTATTTGAAGTTGGTTATGGGAACTACAGTCTGTGACAGAAAACTGTCTGTGCGGGTCCAGGTCTTCGTATAGGCCCCATATATCAGTACCTCCCTATATTCGGTATTTTGACGATTTTAGGTACAATACCCACCGAAATTGTTTTAGATGTGGTATTTGAAGTTCGTAATGGATGCTACAGCCTGTGACAGAAAATTGTCTATCCTGGTCCAGGTCTTCGCACAGCTCCAATTTAACGGCACCTCCTTATATACGATATTTTGATGATTTTAGCTACAGTATTCACCGTTTATTTCAAGTTTCGAATTTGAATATGGTAATGGCTTATGACAAACAATGCCTATGTATGTCCACGTCGTATAGACCCCAAAATAACGGCTATATTCGGTATTTTTAAAATTTTAACAGAATTTTTTAAGGATTTTATTTTTTGAAAATTTCCAAATTCGTTGCAAATGGTGGAGGGTATTAAAAGTTCGGCCCGGCCGAACTTACTGTTTTTTAACTTGTTTTAATTTGACTAATAATATTGAAGTTTATAGTTTGTAATATATTTTTACCCTACAACACAGGTTGGAGTTATTATATACAGATTGCAATTATCGCCCGATCCTCATGAAAATGTTCATAAGGGTAGGGTTAGGCTTAGAAGGTCTAGTCCTATTGTTTTTAAAGATGCCCGTAATATATTTAGGGGTTGAAATGGACCAGCAACTAAAAATATTCCTGATTTTGCAGCCGTTATAAAGGTCACAAATAGAAACCAAAGGACACGAAATCTCGGATTAAGTTAGAGTTTAGGACAGCGGGTAGAATGGACCATTACTTTTGCGTGAAAAAATACCAACATTTCCATTCCACCCAAACGCTGAAAATAACTTACAGCGAAATTGAAAATACACAAAAGGCAAACTTCTGGCTTTTTTATGCAGAATTTGCTGCCGAATATGGTCAAATAGCATAAGGAAGCAAAGATGAGTCCAAATTTGAAAATATATAGAGGGGCCTCTTGTTTTTGGAGATGATCGCAAAATATTTAGGGGTTCAAATGAACCAAAAACAGAAAAATTTTCCTGATCACACAATTGAAACCAATCAACGTGGAATTTTGCCTGAAAAGAGAGGTAGGACAGCGAAGAAGTCAAACATTTTGGATGACCATAGTATTATATTTAGCTGTAAAATGGGCCACAACAACTAAGAGTACGACGAATTGCGTATATATTGGTCAAATATCCCTGATCAAAAAACTAAGGGTAATATCTGGGCAATGCTCTATGACCTAATTTCAAAACCGAAACCTATCAAAATGGATTTGGACATAAGGAGGCTTCCAACATATTGTTGTGTTGTAGGATAGCCGTGCGGGGCCTTACTTGTTAATATTCGAAAAAATAGGCTGAGAACAGATAATATACACAATCTTCCAACCCATATGGTTTAACGAAAATGGTACAAACCACGTAAAGTTCGCTTGGGCCGAAATTTTTACACCCTTCACCGGGTTAAACCAGTAAGTAAAAGTCAAAAGTCATGCGGGGCCGTCTATATGAAACCCTACACCGCTATACGTATTTAGTAGAGCTCACGTACCAAAAAAGTATGTATTGGGGATTTACGTGAAGTAGATAGATCATACCAAGTATAAACCTTAGTTGAATGGTTTTAGTGTAGTCACAATTTGAGAACTATATCCAACTCTGAATCCATTTTCAACAAATTTGACGGAGGCTTATGTTGTGCATGATATGACTTCAATTGGGTATATACATAAAAAATATTTATTGGAGCAATATATATATATACATATATATATATATATATATATATATATATATATATATATATATATATATATATATATATATATATATATATATATATATATATATATATATACATATATATATATATATATATATCGGGCCGAGTTTGACCAAATGGTAAAAAAATCTTTTCAATTTGGACTGAAATTACTTATATGGTAGACAATAACCGTAAAATCGGATAAAGATGTATATCGAAGGTAAATAAAAATCTCAAACGATCACGATAAAATTAACAGAGGAATTTTCGAGCAGTATCTGATGTCCGGTATCTAATGTCTAATGTTGTGGAATAACTTTAGCACCAAATCGGATGAAACATATATATAGCTATATCTGAATTCATCAAAATTTGAAGCACTTGCTTTTAGGTTGAATTCCATTGGAAGTGCCAAAATTCAATCCATTTGGGTTGTGCACCATTAGGTGCACAAAAAACCTGAAATCGGATAAAGATGTATATGGAAGCTATATTCAAATCTGATTCGTTTTTGATAGAATTTGGTAGTTGTACTTCTGAGCTACATAAGCTATCTGGTACCAAATATCATTGCTGTGGAGTGCATATTACGAATTTGGAGGACTTTAGCACCAAATCGGATGAAACATATATATGGGGACTATAGCTATATCTGAACGGATCTTCACCAAAATTGGAAGCACATGCTTTTAGTCCGAATTCCATTGGAAGTGCAAATATTCGGCCCATATGGGTTGATCCTAATCATTTGAAGCACAAAAAAACCTGAAATCGAATAAAGATATATATGAGAGCTATACTCAAATCTGAACTGATCGTGCCCAAATGTTAAACATTTATTTCTGAGCTGTATTTTATATCTGGTACCACGGATTGTTGTTGTGAAGTGCATATTACGTATGAGGGAATTAAAACTCCAAATCGAATGAAACATATATATGGGAGGTAAATTCAGGCAATTTGAACTGATATTGGTCATTTAATGCACATTTAACCCGAATCGGTATCGGCTATATTTAAATTTGAAACAATTTTCACGAATTTCAATAGGTTTCGTGCTTGGGCCAAACAAATGTTGCTTGGAAAATTTCATCTCAATTTCAAAAATACATGGACAGACAGACTGTCATGCATAAATCGTATCAGAAAGTGATTCTATGAAGTAACTATGGGTCTATCCCCGCTTCCTTCTCCATGTTACAAACAAATGCACAAAGACATAATGCCATTACCACTATGTGGTATAGGGTATAAAAATTAAGAAGTATTGAAAAATCGATTTTGCCAATAAATTTATACACCCAGCCCTGTGTTATGATTGGTCGAACGGCCAACTCCTTGTGGGCCAATTTAGAGTCTGACCTAAGTCTGATATAAATATTACGACGTGCCGGATTTGGACTATATCGACTATTTCCTTCACATTTTAGGAGACATGCGGCAATTTTTGTAATCAAAATGTCGAACTATTGGGTGGGAGGTATTAAAATGGGCTTGCCAATAGATTCCGTTTTTTATTAAGATCTCTGGTTGAGGGAGATATTTAGGTATACCCTTTGTGGGGGAGTTTCTGAAGCAGTAGGGCAATTTTGTATCTGACCTATGTCTTATATAAATATTACAACGTGCCGGATTTGAACTATATTGACAAGTTCCTTCACGTTGTAGGAGATATGCGATAATATTTTTAATCAAAATGTCCAACTTTGGTGTTGGAGGTATTAAATTGGGCTGGTAAATAGATTCCATATTCATTTAAAATTTCTGGTTGAGAGAGATATTTAGATATACCATGTTATTGCAAATATCAGTATTGCAAATTGGTTACCCTTTGTGGGGGAGGTAACAGAAGGGTAGGGCTGATATCTTTCATTTTCACACCAGATTGAAATGAATACATATTTTCTTTGAAAATATTTAACTTTTGTGGGGTGCACCAGGAGGAATGGACCGATATTGCCCATCTCCGAACTCGATCTAAGTTTGATAATAATATTACGACGTGCCAAGATTGCATCAAATGAAATTCAATGTTTGCGTTAATAGAAAAATTAAAAAGTACCATTTAGAAGGAACTTAAACTTAAAAAAATCCGAAAACCACCACTTAATTGAAAAACGTTATATGTGGACTATACGAAGACGTGCGGGACTATAACATACCGTTATATGGGGGCTATACCAAAACGTGGACCGACATGGCTCATTTACGATCTTAATCTGCCTTCTGGTAAACTATGCATGTATGCAAAATTTTAGCCTTATAACTCAATTCGTTCCAAAGATAGTGTGATTACAAGAGACAGAAATGCGGACACTGCGAGATCTTCTTAGAAATTTACACTGATCCAGAATATAGATACTTTGTAGTAGGCCTGACACTTTAATTCAAGTCCAATTTCAATCCCTCCCAATTGATTCGAATTTGAGTTTGAGATCTTTCATTTCCATTAGCGGAGAAATTGTTGAATTTTTCTTGTAAAATCTCTAAAAATTTCCCCTCCCACAATTACCATGGATCATTACAAATCCACACAATTTTCGCATGCCTTATTCGAATAGAAATGTTAACATTTCCCCCCACTCTTATCTTTCGACACAAAGTGCATTTTATTGTCGGGTCCATTAGTTATTATCCGCATGTAATTGTCTGACTAATTAAAAACATTCAACACAAAAATTAGCAATGCTGAGACTCATCTACGATTCGCGTAATGAAAATATGTGAGATCTTCTTTAGTTTTATTATTACGTTTTACGTTAACGCTACCTGCGTGTAGCTATAGTCACAACAACAACGACGACGATGCTCACTGATAGCTTGATATGCTCTGTGCATTTTCATTGCGATATGAATGCATGACTGCTGATGAAGAAAGAGTAAAAACGTACGTAGATCAGTGGAGAAGGGAATATTGCATTTGGACCTCCCACAAACCTAGTTGAAGTAGTATGTGCATGTACGTTTATCTAAGTGTAGAATTATTAAAAGCCTCCAGTTACTTTTGTTTTATAAATATATCAGTTCGTCAGTCAGCCAGTCAGTGAAATTAAGACGCCAGTTTATGTCAAGCATCAGACGATTAAATAAACAACACAACACGGCGTGGATTCCGGTTACATTTGATGGGACGTATGGCGCCTAGATTGCTTGCGAATTGTTTAAGCTTAGAAATAAGTTAAGCGTAAGAGGTTAGTTTAGCTGTAGATTCTTAGGTTAGTTTAAGAACAAAAAAATCATAGAGTTTTTTAATGCACGCACTCTTAAAAATTCTTTCTTTATTTATTTTGTTATCTACGAATATGTATCGCATTTGTCCTCAGGTGCAAATTTTCGATTACCAAAACTCTTAAATCCTTCGATGCTACCGCGTAAACGGACCCGATTTTGACAAAATCATTTCTGTTTTTGGGCTACGTCTTCGGGGGAATAAATTATCAAGTAGCACATATATATAGGATCTATAGATATATCAGAGCCGATTTTCATCATTATTATTCAACTTGCTTACGTAGCGGAATCCAAACTATTAGAAATGATATTACAACGTTGGTGTACATTAAACTTGAAATCAAAAATACAGGGACAGATGGACGGAGGGACGGACGGACATGTTTAAATCGACTCAGAATGTGAAATTGAAGACAATCGGTCATATAGCTCCCGTATAAAGGGTGAGAGGAAAAAACTGCAACAAACTTCAGACGGCTGTCATTCCTAAGCCACTGGTCCGACAGCTGTTAAAATTATTCCTATGACAGCTCTTATATTGTTTACAAGCGTACAAAAGCATTGGTGAGAATTTTCCAGAAAAAAAGTTATTCGTGATGGAATTCAAGCGTGATAGTGTGATTTCTTTATATTTGGCTGGACTTGATCGAAACCCGCGTCGCAGTGGCCGAAAAACGTCTCGTGAGCTGGACATATCGCAATATCCCGTTCGGCAAATATTGAAAAATGAGTTCGGGGTAAAGCCATTGAAATTCCAAAAAAATTCAAGAACTTACACCGCAACAGAAAGAAAATAGACTCAAAAGAGCTAAAGAGTTGCTTCGCTTGGCCGAAAGTGGTGAACTGCCGAATATGGTTTTCTCAGATGAGAAAACAATCGTTGTCCAGCAGTTTTTAAACAAACAAAATTATCGTTTTTACTTGCCAAAGAGGTCGGCTGAAAATGTGCACCTTCGGATGGCCACCAGAACTCAAGCGACGGCGATTGTGATTATGTGGGCCGCCATAACAGCCGATGGTCGCTCTCTGCTCGTATTAATCGACCGTGGCATCAGAATAAATGACGAATATTATCGCGAAAATATTTTGACCGCAGACCTTGGACATTCCAACAGGACTCAGCACCATCGCACTCAGCACGCGCCACCCAAGAATGGTTACAGAATGAGGTTCCTCGCTTCATTTCCAGCGCACAATGGCCACTAAAATCTTCTGGATACCAATCCGTTGGATTATTGTGTCTGCAGTATTTTAGAAAGTAAGGTTGGCACTAAAAATTACCAACGTGTCAATCACCTCAAGCAAGCGCTTCGCCGGGAATTGGCCAAAATTCCGCAGAGCAACATTCGGGCAGCGTATGACGGTTTCATTGGTCGTTTGAAGGCCATAATTCGTGCCAAAGTTGACCAATTCGAACAAATCTAAACTTTTTCTAAAATTTGATGCAATTTCCGACATTTTTTCCGACAACAAAATTATGGCGTTTGACTTTGTTGTACTTTTTTCATCTCACACTGTATATGCGAATGTACTGTAATTATACCCTCCACCTTGGAAAGGAGGGTATATTAACTTTGTTATTCCGTTTGTAACATCCTTAAATATTCGTCTTAGACCCCATAAAGTATATATATTCATAATCAGCATAAAATTCTAAGTCGATTTAACGATGTCCGTCTGTCTGTCTGTCTGTTGAAATCACGATACAGCCCACATTATTTGACGTAGAGGGCCAAAATTTAGCAGAGATATTTGCATTGTGTCTAGGATGGTTGGTATTGAAAATGAGATATATCGGTCCACGTTCTGGTATAGTCCCCATATAACGGTACCTTCCGATATTCGGTATTTTGATGATTTATGCCACATTTTTTCACGGATTTGTCTGAAAATTGGTGTTTGTAGGTCATAACGGGTCCCTGAGCGTGTGGCAAAACATTGCATGTATAGGTCCACGTTGTGGTATAGCCCCCATATAAAGGTACCTCCCGATATTCGGTATTTTATTTTTTTTGCCACATTTTTTCACGGATTTGTCTAAAAATTGGTATATGTGGGTCATAATGGTTTCCAGCTCCGGTGGCGAAACATTGCATGTATGGGCCCATGATTTGGTATAGCCCCCATATAACGGTACCTCCCGATATTCGGTATTTTGATGGTTTTTGCCGCATTTGTTCACTGATTTGTCTACAAATTGGTATTTGTGGGTCATAACGGGTGCCTGAGCGTGTGGCAAAACATTGCATGTGTAGGTCCACGTTTTGGTAAAGCCCCCTTATAACGGTACCTCCCGATATTCGGTAATTGGATGATTTTTGCCACATTTTTTCACGGATTTGTCTGAAAATTGGTATTTGTTGGTCATAATAGGTTCCAGCTTCGGTGGCGAAACATTGCATGCATGGGTCCATGATTTGATATAGCCCCCATATAACGGTACCTCCCGATATTCGGTATTTTGATGGTTGTTGCCACATTTTTTCACTGATTTGTCTAAAAATTGGTATTTGTGGGTCATAATGGGTTCTAGTTCGTGTGGCAAAACATTGTAATTATAGGTCCACCTTTTGGTGTAGCCCCCATATAACGGTACCTCCCGATATTCGGAATTTTTATGGTTTTTGCCACATTACTTCTAATGTTTCTTTTACCCTAAGGTGGAGGGTATTAAAAGTTTGGCCCGGCCGAACTTAATGTTTTTTTACTTGTTTTGTTTTCACATTTTTTTATACCCTCCACCATACATAGTATGGAGGGTATATTAAGTTCGTCATTCCGTTTGTAACTCATCGAAATAATCATTTTAGACCCAACAAAGTATATATATTCTTGATCAGCGTAAAATTCTAAGACGTTTTAGCCCTCTCCGTCCGTCCGTCTGTTGTAATCACGCTACAGTCAAAACAAATTAAGATAGGAAAATTTTGCACAGATCCGTATTTTGTGTGCAGGCAGGTCAAGTTCGGAGATGGGCTATATCGGTCTACGATATCTTATAGCCCCCATGTAACGGTACCACCCGATATTCGGTATTTTGATGATTTTAGCCACATTCTTTAAGGGAATTGTTGGAAATTCTACACAAGGAGTTCTTTTTGAGCACTTTATAATCTGAAAGAGAATTATCTGTATAGGTCCACGATATCGTATAGCCCCGATATAACGGTCCCCCCACACCATATTCGGTATTTTGATGATTTTAGCCACATTTTTCATCCGAATTGTCTGAAATGAGAATTGTCTATATAGGTCCACGATATCGTATATCCCCAATATAACGGTACCCCCGATATTCAATATTTTGATGATTTTAGCCACATTTTCCAATGGAATTGTCTTAAAATCCACACGTGGAGTTCCTTGTGAGTACTTTATCCCATGGAAGATAATTATCTGTATAGGTCCACGATATCGTATATCCCCAATATAACGGTACCCCCCAATATTCGGTACTTTGATGATTTGTGGCTACATTTTCAACGGAATTGTCTGAAATTCTACACAAGGAATTCTTTGTGAGTACTTTAGCCCCAGACATAGGTTTGTCTATATATGTCCACAATATCGTATATTCCCCCAATATATCGTCACCTTCCGATTTTCTGTATTTTTTAGTAAAATCGACTTAGAATCTTACATAGATCACGGGCATATGTATTTTATGGGAGGTGTCCGACGAATATTTCTAGGTGTCGCATTTTATGGTGGAGGGTACATGAATGTCGATCTTTACTTCCAGAATTTTGAAATTAATTGGGTGTTTAAACACCATCGACCAGTAGATTCAGCGGGTGATTCATTCAATCCTCCTTTATTTATTTTTTCTCCTTTTATCCTTATGATTTGCTACCTTAGATCTATGCCCTTCCAAAGCCGCCTGCCAAACTCATTCCCAGATAATTCTATTACCGATGCATTACCTACTATCAAACGTGTTCTTCTTTACTTACTCTCATAATTTATTATATCCTCTCCTGCATCTCATGAAGGTGTTCGATTTGGGGTCGATTTGTGGCATAGAATTCAAACCATTAATCTTTAAACATGGTCTGATAAGTCAGATATTATCGACGAAATGCGAGTAACATGCTGTTGTCATGGATAAAGTTGAAATGTAACAACAGATAGAGATATAACATTCCAATGTAATGTACAGTTTATCCGGAAAATATTTGCAAAGAAACAAGAAATATAGGATAATTGAAAATGCTGATGTGTTATTAGAGTATTTTATCCGGATAAGAGTTATTTGCTTAGCTATGTTAAAAATTCCCTAAATTTGTCACAACTCCCTTTGCAATAAAATTTAATTTATTTTTCCCATTGTTGATGCTACAAGTCAACATTTATTTTATATCACACTGTATTTGTGCACATTACTTCACTTTGCTTGAATGGCAGTGGCAAGACAAAAGTGGGCGAAATGAAAAATTGAAAATTTATAAATTTTATGCACATGAAGTGCAACATTCAGATGAAATTGCATATGCATACAATTAGATATGTACAAACGTCATACATACATACGAGTATGTTCTCCTACATATGTGTGTGGGTCTATGCGTTCGTTCTTGCGTTCAATTTATTAGAATGGGTCTGCGCCTATCTGCATCGTGTGTAAACCACAACAAATAAAAATTGGATCTTTATTTTGTTATAAATTCACATCCACTTAGTGAATGGATGGGTATTATCATATATTCTAAGTGTTATCTTCACACGCACGCACACACACACACACACACTCACACACATACACTCACTCGCATAATTTCTTTACACTTAATAAATCCTGATGAAATCCAACGACCTAGATTAGTATTTATGTAACATATTATTTACAACCCGTTTGTGATTTTTCAATTAAGTGGAAATAAGAGATACGCTTGAATATAAATATCAACAAAATTACTTTGGAGATTTGTTTCGAACCAGTTTACAGTTTTCTAAATGAATGAATTCAATTCACGATTAAAGCGATGCTGAAAGGATTACGAACATTTACTGCACCTATTTGTATTTATAAAATATTGTTTATAGGTTAGTTACTGCACAGTGGTAAAAGTGCGTTTTGGAAATATAAACCAGTAAAGAAAGTCTTAAAGTCGGGCGGGGCCGACTTTATGATACCCTACACCACTTTGCTAATTTAGTAGAGCTCCACATAACAATTAAAAGTTTTTATGGGAGAATTCAATCATACACTCTATGTTTATAATTATAATTTAAAGTTCAAAGTACCAAATATGCCGAAGCATTTGTGTCTTTTAAATTCGGACTTGTATTGCCCATTTGGTGCAAAATTACTTTGAAATCGGATAAAGATATATATGGGAGCTATATCCAAATCTGAAACGATCTCGATAAAATTTGGCAAAGATATTTCTGAGCTGTATTTTATATATATCCCTGAATATCGTTGTTACGGAGTGCATATTACGGTTGTGGGTAACAAATATAACAAATCGAATGAATAATATATATGGGAGCTATAGCTATATCTGAGCCGATCTTCACCAAATTTGACATACTAGCTTCTAGACTCAATTCGGTCGTAAGTGCCAAATTCCATCCCACTTGGGCAAAATTTTAGACGCTTGGTGCACAATAAAAGGTAAATAGGACGAAGTTATATATGGGAGCTACATCCAAATCTGAACCGATCTCAATAAAATTTGGCAAATGTATTTCTGAGCTGTATTTGATATATTTACCCAAATATTGTTGTTGTAGAGTGCATATTACGGCGGCGGTGGACAAAAAAAACAAATCGGATGAACAATATATATGGGAACTTTAGCTATATCTGAACCGATTTCGATCAAATTTGGCATACATATTTTCAGGCCTAATATGGGTGTATATGCAAAATTCCATACAATTCGGGCTGATATTACACGTTTGGTGCACAATAAAAGGCAAATCTGACGAAGATATATATGGGAGCTATATCTAAATTTTTACCGATTAATAGATCAATAGGGTTCGTCCTTGGGCCAAGCAAATGATCTGTGCAAAATTTCATCTGGATCGGGCAATAAATGCGACCTGTACTTTGTTTACAAAAATACATGGACAGACGGACGGACATGCATAAATCGACTCAGAATGTGATTCTATGCAGATCATCAAAAGGAACTATGGCTCTATCTCGTTTCCTTTTGCCTGTTACAAACAAATGCACAAAAATATAATACCCTGACCACCTTGTGGTGTAGGGTATAAAAATATAAACATCATTGAAAACGTTTAAGGGGATCTCCACAGATGTAAAATATTTGCTCAATTTTGTTAAGAGTAAAAATTGAGGCTTTTTTAAGAGATATAAAATAAGACATATTGGGAGGTCTAAGATGAAGCACGCACCGTTAATGTAATAATTGGGACCATCGATGAATATGTTATCCAAAAACTTTTTTATAGACGATTTTGGAAAATGAAGTCTACTGACCTGAACGAATTTTGTTTTCAAATTGTAAGCCTTGTTGACATAATTTGTTATTTGGAAATTCATTATTAAAATGCAGACCTCCGATGAGGGGACGATCCAAATTCAATATATACTCGAATTCTAACAGGAGCACTCCTTTGAGTAGGAAAAAATCGAAAGTCGACAAGCCTCGTCGATTGGAGTGGGCCCAAAGGTCCGTCGAATATGGGCAACCCTGTACAGGGTGACATGAAAAAACTGCAACCAACTTCTGTCTGTTCTGAGCCACTTGTCCGACAGCTGTTAAAATTATTCCAGTGACAGCTCATTATATTGTTTACAAGCGTACAAAAGCATTTTGGTGAGAATTTTCCAGAAAAAAAAGTTATTCGTGATGGAATTCAAGCGTGATAGTGTGATTTCTTTACATTTGCCTCGAAAACCACAAGTGGCTATCGTCAGAACACTCCAGCATTTAAATGTGAATAAATCGTTTGTGTCTCATACCATCACTCGTTACCGTGATACTGGTAGCGTAGCTCAACGTCAAGGAAGTGGACGGTAGAAAACAGCAACATCAGCAGAAATGGTTCGGAAAGTAAAGAAGCGACTTGATCGAATCCGGCGTCGCCTTGGCCGAAAAATAGCTCGTGAGCTGAACATATCGCAATATTCCATTCTTCAAATATTGAAAAATGAGCTCGGAGTAAAGCCATTGAATTTCCAAAAAGTGCAAGAACTTACACCGCAAAAGAATGAAAATAGACTCAAAAGAGCTAAAGAGTTGCTTCGCTTGGGCGAAAGTGGTGAACTGCCAAATTTGGTTTTCTCCGATGAGAAAACATTCGTTGTCCAGCAGTTTGTAAACAAACAAAATTATCGTGTTTACTTGCCAAAGAGGTCAGCTGAAAATGGGCACATTCTGTTGGCCACCAGAACTCAAGCGCCGGCCATGGTGATGGTGTGGGCCGCCATAAAAGCCGATAGTCGCTCTCCGCTCGTATTAATCGACCATGGCATCAGAATAAATGCCGAATATTAACGGGAAACTATTCTGGAGGGTATATTAAAGCCTTGGACATGCAAACATTTTGGCTGCAGACCTTGGACTTCCCAACAGGACTCAGCACCATCACACTTAGCACGCGCCACCCAAAAATTTTTACAAAATGAGTTGTCTCGCTTCATTTCCAGCGCACAATGGCCACCAAACTCTCCGGATACCAATCTGTTGGACTATTGTGTCTGGAGTATTTTGGAAAGCAAGGTTGGCACTAAAAATACCAAAATGTCGACCACCTCAAGCAAGCGCTTCGCCGGGAATGGGCCAAAATACCGCAGAGCAACATTCGGGCAGCGTGCGACGGTTTCATTGGACGTTTTAAGGCCATAATTCGTGCCAGAGGTGACCAATTTGAACAATTGATGCTATTTCCGACATTTTTTAGCTTTTATCTGCATAGAATCACCGATGTATACATGTCCGTGCTTCCGTCCGTCTGTCCATGTATTTTTGCCCAATCCAGATGAAATTTTGTTCAGATCATTAGTTTGATCCAAGAACAAAACTTTTGAAATTGGAGACAGTCGGTCATATATATCTTCGTCTGATTTGCTTTTTATTGTGCACCACACATATAATATCAGGCCAAATAGTATGAAATTTTGCACATACCACCAAATAAGGCCTGCAAATAAGTATGCCGAGCTTGATCGAAATATAATCCAAATATAGCTCCCATATATATTATTCATCCGATTTGTTATTTTTGTCCTCCGCATCCGTAATATGCACTCTGTAACAACGATATTTTGAGAAATATATTAAATACAGCTCAGAAAAACCTTTGCTAAGTTTTACCGAGGTCGGTTCAGATTTGTATATAGATCCCATATATATCTCTATCCGATTATAGTTAATTGTGCACTAAAATGGGTAATACAAGCCCGAATTAAAAATGTACAAATGCCTTGCCAAATTTAGTAGAAAGGATATTCCTCTCAAATATCAGTTCCTTTGGACATTAGAATACAACTGTAATATAAAATAGTTGGCATGATTTAATTCCAATAAATTCCCCATAAAAACTTTTATTTGTTTTGTACAGCTCTACTAAGCATACAAAGTGGTGTAGGATATCATAAAGCCGACCCCGCCCCACTTTAAGACTTTCTTTACTGGCTTCGTTTAAAAATGTCGAGGCGTTCGTCGGATAGGCCTGTAGATTTTTTTTGCTGTTTTGTTAGCAATTCATAGCATTTTTTTTCGAGTTTCGAGCTCACAACTTCGACGTTACTCATTAATTCTTTTTCATTGCAGTTTTTATGGAAAAATCCATTACTTTCAACATCATGGTAATGCAAAAGGTAGTTCGTTCCAATTACCTTTTAATGGGTTATTCGGGATATACCAAACCAAAATATTCATTACCGATTTGGTTACCAAGCCATTATGTTAACAAAGCATGTCGCACGAAATAAATAGTTATTTGCCGGACACTTAAATCTCCTATAAGTACTTATATAAAGGTTTTGCCGACAAAAAGTACTTCTTTCTTTAATCGATATTTAGTGGCTACAAAAACTAGTTATTTCGTGCGACATTCTCTAGATAGTACACAAATTTCTTACAAATTGTCTTGCTTGGTGCACTTTCCAATTTTTTTGCTGCGTTACAGGGTAAGTGTACATGTAGTCGGCACTTTTAGGCTTTTCAATATTTCAATCTTTCGTCATTCTGAGTGAAATCTTTGAATTGCAGAAAAATAAAGTTGTTCAGATTCCATATTTTGTTTAGTTTTCGAAATAATAAACAACAATATAATTTGTTTTTATTAAATTGGCAAAATTTGAAATTGTACCAAAGTAGTAGTTTTGCCAGTAGTCGGCACCATTTTCCAATCCTCGGCATGTCTATTTGCCAGTAGTCGGCATATAGTATTTCAGTAAAAAAAAATATTATTTTGTATTTTTTTATTTCTAATAGTATAAAACAATGCTGTAATACTAATTCACAGTTTAATTTACTAATTTCGTTTTTAAATAGTGTTTTATTATACCCTCAGCCATATGGCTACAGAGGGTATATATCATTTGATACGGCCAAAACGTGCCTAGTCGAAATAACGGTTTTAGACCCTAGGTCTCTTTGGACCAAATCCGTTTCAGAACATTTGGATTCGATCTAGTGATATCCGTCCGTCCGTCCGTCCGTCCGTCTGTCTGTCTGTCTGTCTGTCTGGCTGGCTGGTGCGCACGATAACTCTCGAAGGGAGTATCCGATTTGGTCCAAATTGGCTACAACGTAATATTTTTGTCAAACTTAGATCGAGTTCGGAGATGGGCAATATCGGTCCACTCCTTCTGGTACCTCCCCCACAAAAGGGTGAAATTTTCAAAAAATATATTTTTTGCACAGGAAGAGAAAGGACAATCCGAATTTGCTCCAACTTTGCAAATCCTAATATTTGCGTCAGTGCTAGTTCAAGTGTGAAAATGGGCAATATCGGTCCACTCCATCAAGTACCTCCCCCACTAATGGTCAAAATTTTGAATAATTACAACTCTCATAAAATGTTATGTAAGAGTCCGATTGTCTTCAAATTTCACACATCCCAATATTTATATTAACCCAAGGTCTTGTGTTAAGATGAACAATATCGGTCCAGTCCTTCTGGTACCTCCCCCACAAAAGGTCGAAATGTTCAAAAAATATATTCTTTGCACAGAAAGAGAAAGGATAATCCGAATTTGCTCCAACTTTGCAAATCCTAATATTTGCGTCAGTGCTAGGGCAGGTGTAGAAATGGACAATATCGGTCCACTCCATCAAGTACCTCCCCCACAAATGGTCAAAATTTTGAATAATTACAACTCTCATAAAATGTTATGTAAGAGTCCGATTGTCTTCAAATTTCACACATCCCAATATTTATATTAACCCAAGGTCTTGTGTTAAGATGAACAATATCGGCCCACTCCTTCTGGTACCTCCCCCACAAAAGGTCGAAATTTTCAAAAAAAAAAAACAAATTTTTTGCACAGAAAGAGAAAGGCTAATCCGAATTTGCTCAGACTTTGCGAATCCTAATATTTGCGTCAGTGCTAGGACAGGTGTGAAAATGGACAATATCGGTCCACTCCACCAAGTACCTCCCCCACAAAATATTGAAATTTTGTGTACCCGTGAAGCTCATAAATCGCCAAATTAACATCCGATTCCATTTAGACTTGGCACATCTGTCGAAATATTTATATCATATTTTGGGTCCGATACGAAATGGGCAATATTGGCCCATTCCTTCGGGATCTGCTCCATAGAGGGTCAAACGTTTGAATAACCTTAACACTAGTCAAAATATATTTAGATAATCGAACATAGGCTGAGGGTATATCTCTGGCGGCAATACCGACTGATACTTTTTAACTTGTTTAATTATCATTCTAAACCAAATATAGGTAGAAAATCAAGAATTGTATGGTTACCTTCAGTAACGTATGGATTTTCAATTGAAATAAAAATGAGATTAAATAAAAAAGTACCTTTCTTATATTTGGAATTTGTGAATTGATCTTTTTCCTTTGGATAACCAACATTTTTTTTTAAATGCCTCCGCTATCTAATACGTCAAATAGCCGATTAAAAAAAAAACCTACTTAATTTAGAAAAGTTGGTCAAAAAGCACAAAAAAAAGCAACTGCTGACTCAAAACTATTTTTTTATTTGAGTAGTTTTTGTATTATTTTTTAATACTTTTCTCAAGTTTTGGTGAAATAGGTCAAAAATGATATTTTTCTAGTAATCGGCAACCCCTGCCGACTACAGGCAAATCTCTTTTTTTCTGTTCCTAATGTGGGCATTAAATAATATAAGAGAAAAATGCTTGATTATGTATGTTTTTTAAGTTATAAAATGATCTTTAGACTGTTATTTACTTTAATAATATATTTCTGATTCCAAAAGTATTAAATTTAATTTACTTAAATCGATTATTAAGTTGACGCCACCACTAATTTTTATACCCTCAGCCATATGGCCACAGAGGGTATATATCATTTGATACGGTCAAAACGAGCCTAGTCGAAATAACGGTTTTAGACCCTAGGTCTCTTTGGACCAAATCCGTTTCAGAACATTTGGAGTCGATCTAGGAATGTCCGTCCGTCCGTCCGTCTGTCTGTCTGTCTGGCTGGCTGGTGCGCACGATAACTCTTGAAGGGAGTATCCGATTTGGTCCAAACTTGATACATCGTAATATTTTTGTCAAACTTAGATCGAGTTCGGAGATGGGTAATATCGGTCCACTCCTTCTGGTACCTCCCCCACAAAAGGTCGAAATTTTCAAAAAATTTATTTTTTGCACAGAAAGAGAAGCTATAAACCGATTTTGCCCCAACTTTGCAAATCTTAATATTTGCGTCAGTGTTAGGTCAAGTGTGAAAATGGACAATATCGGTCCACTCCATCAAGTACCTCCCCCACAAATGGTCAAAATTTTGAATAATTACAACTCTCATAATATGTGATGTAAGAGTCCGATTGTCTTCAAATTTCACACATTCCAATATTTATGTTAGCCCAAGGTCTGATGTTAAGATGGAATATATCGGTAAATTCCTTCTGGTACCTCCCCCACAAATGGTCGAAATTTTAACAAATATATAATTTTTGCACAGAAAGAGAAACGATAATCCGAATTTGCTCAAACTTTGCAAATCTCAATATTTGCGTAAGTGCTAGGTCAAGTGTAAAAATTGACAATATCGGTCCACTCCTTCTGGTACCTCCCCCACAAAGGGTCGAAATTTTAAATGATTACAACTCTCATAAAATGTGATGTAAGAGTCCGATTGTCTTCAAATTTCACACATCTTAATATTTATATTAACCCACGGTCTGGTGTTAAGATGGAATATATCGGTCCACTCCTTCTGGTACCTCCCACACAAATGATCAAGATTTTCAAAAAAAATAAAATATATAAAAAAATATATAAAAAAAATATTTTCTGCACAGAAAGAGAATCGATAATCCGATTTTGTTCCAACTTTGCAAATCCTGATATTTACATCAGTTCTAGGTCAGGTGCAAAAATGAATAACATAGGTCCACTCCATCAAGTACTCCACCCCCCCCCCCCCCCCACACAAAAGGTCGAAATTTTGAATATTCATCACGCTCTTCAAACACTTGAACACGATTCCATTCCAAAGAATCCGAAATAAACATCCAGTTCTCTTCATATTACACACGTCCCATTATTTCTACTAACTCAAGATCTGGTGTGAAGATGGGATATATCGGTCCACTCCTTCTGGTACCTCCCCCACAAAAGGTCAAAATTATGAGTATCCATGAAGTTCATAAAACGCAAAATTATCATCCGATTCTATTCAAACTAGGATGATGTATTATATCTGTATTAGATGAAGTGTGAAAATGGAATACTTCGGTCCGCTGTATCTGTTACCTGACGCATATTTCCATTTTCCGAAAAGGTGCACATACCTCATATAAAGTACAAGAAGTAGTCGATATAGTCCAAATCTGTCACGTTCGTAACTCAAGGCTGAGGGTATACATCTGTCGGCAAAACCGACTGATACTATTTTACTTGTTTCTTTACAAACAAGCACTATCGCACGCGTTGGAAGACACTCACTGACGAAAACCGTTATTCTCTCGTAATAAATGATCGGAGCTCATTGTTTTTTTTTTTTTACAGAAAGAGAGCAGAGAACACTGTTGACGTTTTTTTGCAATTATTTCATTATTTGGTCAATTCTATTCTTAGTTATTTAAGTTTAAATTTCAAACCTGCCGACTACTGGGACATGCCGAACTTAGGCGCACTTACCCTACGTGTCTTTCATTTGAATCCTTGAAGCCAAAATCCAGGGTAGTACAAATATGGTTGATTATATAAAAATGATGAGGGTGAAAAATTGACTTGTTCTTAATGCGATCTTTCCATTGCCCCCTATATTGAATGTCTTACCAATATTGAAATAGTTAAAATTTTTATTGTTTAAACCCATTTTACCTACTAAATCAACCGAATTGCTTTTCAAGATTGTTTTCTTTCAAAGATCTGCAACAATTTCAATTTCCATAGAGACTCTAATTTAGTGTTTCTTGCAAAATCTTTTCAAGTGAATATAAATCATTGAATGATTTGAATCGCATTAGTTTATGCTCAAGTAGATATCCAGTTTAAAAACACACTTATGTATCCAAATATATATCACACACACACACACTCTCATCTATATGTTTTCTAATCAAACACAGCGTATCTCCAAAGATTATTGATACTTTGGTTGATGTCACTTACAGCGAATGAACTGACATGAATCTGATTTTATTTTTCAATTCTCTCCCTATTTCTTTCATTCTCTCTTTCCTTTTCTCATTGCAGTTAATGGCAATCCGGCATTGAATCAACGACCATTTTTACAAATTGAAAGTCCCTCCATAACAAGACTGGTTATAACCAGACCCCACCTTCCTCATTATCTGTCGTGTAAGGCCACAATCGATGAATCCTACTATCAGAGTAAGTAGCAACGAATGTTTTCCCATGATATTTTCCTTCCAACACATATGTGAGTGCATGTGCACACACACATACTCGTAATGTGTGTGTGTGTGTGTGCACGAATTTGTGCACATGTTAATGAGAAATTTTTACCTTCATTTACAGATGAAACCAATTACTTTTATACCTGGTTCTTCAACGATAACATCTTAAAATCTCTACCAAGAAAACTTAACGATTATTATGTCTATCGAAATGGAACACTACGCTTACCACCTGCCGAGAAAGTTAGTGGAGTGTATCGATGCAAAATCAATGCTAACGAAACAGCGGTTATATCCGAAAGTATTACCGTTGAGTATCCTGGTAAGATGGAAATCAATTAAAAATTCATATCAAATTTGCCTTTTTTTTTGGGGGGGAGGGTGCGGGGAAAGGGTATCGGTATCTCGTATACAAAGGCCATTAAGAGTTTGTAAGTGAATTTTTGAGAAAGTTTAATGCTTTAAAAAGTTCTTAACAAGATTTAAAGTTTGTCAATATTTAAGTGGAATGTTAATGGATGGATGGTGGTATGGTAAATGGGCATTCAATTTATTGCCAACTGTTTAACATTAATTTAAAAGATGTGAAAAATAAGAATTTAAAACAATCGTTGTCCTTATACAGGGTGAGATATAAAAACTACAATCAAATTTAGATGGCTGTCATTTCTAAGCCACTCGTCCGACAGCTGTTCAAATTATTCCAGTGACAGCTCATTATATTGTTTATAAGCGTACAAAAGCATTTTGGTGAGAATTTTCCAGAAAAAAAATTATTCGTGATGGAGTTCAGAAGTGAGAGTGTGATTTCTTTATATTTGGCTGGAAAACCACAAGTGGCTATCGCTAGAGAACACCATCATTTAAATGTCGCTCGTAACCGTGATACTGGTAGCGTAGCCCGACGTTAAGGAAGTGAACGGAGGATAGCAGCTACATCAGCAGAAATGGTTCGAAAAATATAGAAGTGACTTAATCGAAACCCACGTCGCAATAGCCGAAAAATGACTCGTGAGCTGAACATATAGCAATATTCCATTCGTCAAATATTGAAAAATGATCTCGTGGTAAAGCCATTGAAATTCCAAAAAGAGCAAGAACTTACACCGCAACAGAAAGAAAATAGACTCAAAAGAGCTAAAAAACTGCTTCGCGAAAGTGGTAAACTGCCGAATTTGTCCAGAGTTTGTAAACAAACAAAATGATCGTGTTTACTTGTCAAAGAGGTCAGTTGAAAATGTGCACCTTCGGTTGGCCACCAGAACTCAACGGCGGCCATGGTATGGTGTGTGTGCGGCCATCGCCTCAGTACGCGCCTCCCAAGAATGGTTACAAAATGAGGTCTCTCGCTTCATTTCCAGCGCACAATGGCCTCCAAAATCTCCGGATACCAAACCGTTGGACTATAGTGTCTGGAGTATTTTGGAAAACAAGGTTGGCACTAAAAAATACCAAAGTGTCGATCACCTTAGGCAAGCGCTTCGCCGAGAATATGCCAAAAAATACCGCAGAGCAAAATTCGGGCAGCGTTTGACGATTTCATTGGCCGTTTAAAGGTCATAATTCGTGCCAAAGGTGACCAATTCGAACAAATCTAAACTTATTCCAAAATTTGAAGCTATTTTCGATATTTTTTGCTTTCATTCAGTAACCAGTAAAGAAAGTTTTAAAGTCGAGCGGGCCGGCTTTATGATACCCTACACCACTTTGGTAATTTAGTAGAGCTCCGCATGACAAAAGTTTTTATGGGAGAATTCAATCATACAATTTAAAGTTTAAAGGACTAAATATGCCGAAGCACTTGTATCTTTTAAATTCGGACTGGTGTTGCCCATTTGGTGCAGATATATATGGGAGCTATATCCAAATCTGAGCCGATCTCGATAAAATTTGGCAAAGATATTTCTGAGCTGTATTTGATAAATTTCCCTGTGCATATTACGGTTGTGGGTAACAATATAACAAATCGGATGAACAATATATGTGGAAGCTATAGCTATATCTGAACCGATCTTCACCAAATTTGACATACTAGCTTCCAGACTCAATTCGGTCGTAAGTGCCAAATTCCATCCCATTTCAACAAATATTAGACGCTTGGTGCACAATAAAAGGTAAATCGGACGAAGTTATATATGGGAGCTATATCCAAATCTGAACCGATCTCGATAAAATTTAGCAAATGTATTTCTGAGCTGTATTTGATATATTTCCTCAAATATTGTTGTTACAGAGTGCATATTACGGCTGCGGAGGACAAAAATAACTAATCGGTTGAACAATATATATGGGAGCTATAGCTATATCTGAACCGATTTCGATCAAATTTGGCATACTTATTTTTAGGCCTGGTTGTATGTGCAAAATTCTATACTATTCGGACTGATATTACACGTTTGGTGCACAATAAAAGGCAAATCGGACTAAGATATATATGGGAGCTATATCTAAATTTTGAACGATTATCTCCAATTTCAATAGGGTTCGTCCTTGGGCCAAACAAATGATATGTGCAAAATTTCATCTCAATCGGATAATAAATGCGACCTGCATTTTGCTCACAAGAATACATGGACAGACGGACGGACGGACGGACTGACATGCATAAATCAACTCAGAAAGTGATTCTATGGAGATCCTCAAAAGTAACTATGGTCTATCTCGCTTCCTTCTTCATGTTACAAACAAATGCACAAAGACATAATATCCTTAAAACTATGTGGTGTAGGGTATAAAAATGTAAAAATTATGGTGTTTGACTTTGTTGCAGTTTTTTATCTCACCCTTATTTGATGCAATGTTTGGTTTAAGTTTGTTATGAATATTACAAAGCTAACCTTTCTGTGGGAGAGGAGCTAGAAGTAGTATACCGATGTTGTCGCAATATTTTAATTCAAACGTCTTTCACTTTAAACTACAAATACCTGTAAGACCTTTTGGAAAATGCTGTTAAACATTTCAAAAAACTTTTCAAAATGCCGAATATCGGTGGGTATCGTTATATGTGCTAAATAGGGAAACTTAGACCTAAACGTTCAATGTTCTGCCATCGGGACTAGAACCCATTATGAACTAAAAATACCAATTTTTAGACAAATAAATGGAGAAATGTGGTATAAATCATCAAAATACGGAATATCTGGAGGAGCCATTACTACTACTATGTTCCGCTCCTGTAGCTAGAACCCATTACGAACTGCAAATACCAATTTTCGGACAAATACGTGGAAAAATGTGGCAAAAATTATAAAAATCAAGAAGTACCGTTATATGGGGGCCATGCAAAAACGTGAACCTATACATACAATGTTTCGCCACCGGAGCTAGAACCATTTATAACCTATAAAATACCAATTTTTAGACAAATTTGTGGAAAATGTGACGAAAATCATTAAATATCGAATGTAGGGAGCAGGAGCTCCATGTCAAATAATGTGGACTGTATCATGATTTCAACAGACGGACATAGTTAAATCGAATTTATGAAGTCTATGACGAATATTTAGGAATAATAAAGTTAATATACCCTCCTTTTCAAGATGGAGGGTATAAAAACTGACCACCACCTTTTCTTAACCCCAGAAACCAAAATCTCCAAATCAAGTTTCGGGATTCAAACTCTATCCTAAGACACAATTCCAAATTTATTACAATACTTTATGCGTGCCCAAAGCCATTTCCTTTTCTCCATCCAAGACACCAACAATGATCTCGATACCGAATTTCACAATTCCATCTCTATCCCAACACCCAACGGCACATTTTGTAGCATTTTGCGTTTTTTGTACCTTCATAGTACGAATTTCCAAAACCACCTCATTCACTCAACTACAGACAACAACAGTGACATCCTTATCGAATTTCGGGATTTCAGTTCTATTCTTTCACTCAATACAAAGTTTAATAGCATTTAGTTTTTTCCTTTTTTGTACAATTAAAGTACACATTTTTAAATTAATCTCCATATCTCAACCTCAGATACCAACGGTGGCCTTAATATCAAATTTCAGGATTTCAGTTTAATTTCAGTAATTTTCACAATTACCAAATTTAGTAAGATTTAGTACAATTTCAGTACGCTTTTCTAAAACCAGATCTCTCTCTCAATTCATCCATATCAAATATGATATAAGTTCTATAGCATTTATAGTAGCATTTAGTACTTTTCGAACAATTATAGTACAGATTTCCAAAGCCACCTCCATATCTCAATTCCAGATACTACTAACAGATACCTCACTATCAAATTTGAGGATTCCTTATCCATCCTTATTCCAGCCTTAACCCTTTATCCAATACCCAATTTAGTATCAATTTGTACCTTTTCCCAAAACCACCCCCATATCTTAACCACAGACACCAACAGAGACCTCAATATCAATATTTCGGGACCCCAGCTCTATTCCATCACCCAATATTAAATTTAGTACTTTTCGTACAAATAAAGAACGCCTTTCCTGATTTCACATGAACAGCGACCATAATACCAAATTTCAGATTACAACTACCACAGGGTGAGATAAAAAAAAGCTGCAAAGTGTCGGAAATAACATAAAATTTTAGAATAAGTTTAGTTTTGTTCGAATTGAACACCCTTTGTACGAATTATGCCCCTCAAACGGCCAATGAAACCGTCACACGCTGGCCGAATGTTGCTCTGCGGTATTTTGGTCCATTCCCAGCGAAGCGCTTGTTTGAGGTGATCGAAATTTTGTTTTTTTTTTAGTGCCAAACTTGCTTTCCAAAATATTCCAGACACAATAGTCCTACGGATTGGTATCCGGAAATGTTGGGGGCAATTGTGCGCTGAAAATGAAGCGAGGAACCTGATTTTGTAACCATTCTTGGGTGGCGCGTGCTGAGTGTGATGGTGCTGAGTCCTGTTGAAATGTCCAAGGCCTGCGGCCGAAATGTTTGCGTGCACAAGTCTTTAATACACCCCCAGAATATTTTCGGATTTCAGTTTCATTTCAGTAATATTCGGCATTTATTCAGATGCCACATTCGATTAATACGAGCAGAGAGCGACCATCGGCTGTTATGGTGGCCCACACCATCACCATAGCTGGCGCTTGAGTTCTGGTGGCCAACCGAAGGTGCACGTTTTTAGCTGACCTCTTTGGCAAGTAAACACGATAATTTTGTTTGTTTACAAACTGCTGGACAACGAATGTTTTCTCATCGGAGAAAACCAAATTCGCCAGTTCATCATCATTTTATCGAGATCGGTTCAGATTTGGATATAGCTCCCATATATAACTTCGTCCGATTTACCTTTTATTGTGCACCAAGCGTCTAATATTTGTTGAAATGGGATGGAATTTGGCACTTACGACCGAATTGAGTCTGGAAGCTAGTATGTCAAATTTGGTGAAGATCGGTTCAGATATAGCTATAGCTTCCATATATATTATTCGTCCGATTTGTTATATTTGTTACCCACAACCGTAATATGCACTCTGCAACAACAATATTTGGGGAAATATATCAAATACAGCTCAGAAATATCTTTGCCAAATTTTATCGAGATCGGTTCAGATTTGGATATAGCATATATATCTTTATCCGATTTCAAATTAATTGTGCACCAAATGGCCAATACAATTCCGAATTTAAAAGATACAAATACTTCGCCATATTTAGTCTTTGAACTTTAAATTATAATTACAATCATAGCGTGTATGATTGAATTCTCCCATAAAAACTTTTAATTGTTATGTGGAGCTCTACTAAATTAGCAAAGTGGTGTAGGGTATTATAAAGTCGGCCCCGCCCGACTTTAAGACTTTCTTTACTGGTTTCTTTCTGTTGCGGTGTAAGTTCTTGCACTTTTTGGAATTTCAATGGCTTTACCCCCAGCTCATTTTTCAATATTTTGAGAATGGAATATTGCGATATGTTCAGCTCACGATCCATTTTTCAGCCAGAGCGACGCGGGTATCGATCAAGTCGCTTCTTTACTTTTCGAACCATTTCTGCTGATGTTGCTGTTTTCTTCCGTCCACTTCCTTGACGTTGGACTACGCTACCAGTATCACGGTAACAAGCGAAGGTTCGAGACACAAAAAATTAATTCACATTTAAATGCTGGAGTGCTCTAACGATAGCCTCTTGTGGTTTTCCAGCCAAAAGCCAAAAAAAATCACACTATCACGCTTGAATTTCATCACGAATAAGTTTTTTTCTGGAAATTTCTCACCAAAATGCTTCTGTACGCTTGTTAACGATGTAATGAGCTGTCAATGGAATAATTTTAACAGCTGTCGGACAAGTGGGTTAGAAATGACAGACTGCTGTCAGTTTTTGCATATCACCCTGTATATTGCTTCCATCCAATTGTAAATTTCAACCGGTTGGTATGACTTACTTCACATAGTACATTCCCAATAAAAACATGAATTTATTACGAATAGCTTTACTTAATATGTTCTACGCCATTAATGTATCAAATAGTTTGCCCCGCCCAACGTCCGCCGTTAATTCCTATTACATTTTAAATGGTATATTTCCTGTTTGAAACTTGGCGCAAAGGTCCCTTAATTAAAAAACACAAATTCAGGTTAGTTCCGATCGAATGGCATAAATAACTTCACACATTCAATTATAGGAAAAAGCTACATCGTTAGCGTTATGTTGATGCTATAATAATCGAATAACATTCGAACATTTTTAACAATCGCATTCACCCACAACATCAATCCATCTATCTAGCCATCCATCCATCCATCCAACTATCGATCAATCAATTGTCTCGCATCCAACCACCGGACTGTGAAAATATTTTTGTGGAAAAAAACTTCATCTTTTGCCGTAATGTTATTAATTTCTTGTATTTTTTATTTTTTTATTTTTTTGTACCCCAAAATTGTATTTCCAGTGCTCAAACGTCGACCGGCAAATATCAATTTAACGGCATTTATAGGATTAACCTACACATTAAATTGCCCAGTTTACAGTGTCCCGCCAGCGAATGTAACATGGTTCTATGGAAATGTATCGTTATCGGAAATATCCAATGACAACAGGCGAGTATATTGCAAAGGCTGCAAACACACACACACACATGCGCGCACACAACCATTGGGCCGGGGGAAAGTAGATGTTGTCAACACCTGGTGTTGTAGAACACATACCCACACACGCACACCCATCCATCCGGATGGAAAAAAAAAACTTCCGACTTCCAAACAAAGGACCCTTATCCATATTCACTTTTTTGTGTCATGTACAAAAGTTGCAAATGAATATGAGTGTCTGATGTTGTATTTTTTGTTTTTGTTTCTGTTTTGTATCTGAGCTTGTTACCCTGTGGTACTCTTTTGTTACAACATTTTTGCTGTTTTGTTTTGGTTTTCGTTTTTTGCAGGGTGTTGACATGACCAAACCAAATGGTTGTGTGTACGTGTGTTCCTGATGGCTGTTAATTATTTTCCCTCTTTTAAAGTTTGTATCCATCTCTTTTTTTGTTGTGTGCCATTATTAATAATACGGCTTTGAATGTGTGGCCGTAAACTTATTTTTAGTTGTGATGAGTTCGAAAATTATGTAAATTTGTATATGTAATCGGATATTGGTTTTTTCCTCCATTACAGTTTCCTGCTCCTGTCGAATGGCAGCTTGGTCTTGCGAAAAGCCAGGGAAAGAAATGCTGGCAAATACAAGTGAGTATAAAATTAAAAACAAGAAACAATGAAAGGGAATTTATGTGAGAAGAATAAAACGAATTATCGGGCTGGGTTTCCATGTAATCGAAAAAGTTTTGTATAGAAAATGTCGTATGAATCATTTGAGGATATGACATTAGTCTTAATGTTGTAAACGTTTTTTGCAGTTAATTTTTTTGGGCCCATTGCTGAGAACAGTGTTTTTGGGATGTTCTTGGGGACCTCTCAACACTGGCTCGTACGGCAGCGATATTCTCGGCCGATCCCCTTGGTCGACTTTTATATGGCCTCTTCGGATTAGAGAGAGCCTTTGTATATATATATATATATATATATATATATATATATATATAACAAAATTAATCCGCTACAAGTTGGTGTTTTTTTGCACAGATTGCTTTTGCTGAAAACCCAGAACTAAAATGGACTTATTCAAAGATAAGGTCATCGATTAGAGTAAAGGGGGGTCCAGCAGTACAAAAGCCAGAAAGAGAAAAGCAAAGGGTCGGTTGATTTGGTGTACAACCATTAAGGAAAAGTCGAAAGTCGGGGCCGACTATATGATACCCTACACCACTATGCATATTTAGTAGAGCTACCGAAACAAAAGCAATTATTTGAAGTAGATCATACCACCAATCAACCTTTGTCTTTAGAGCAGTTATAATTTGGTTTCCGAGGGAAGTAATATATGGAAGGCATATCTAATGCTGAATCGATTTTCACGAAATTTGACGGAGGCATTTTCATCTTTTATACGAAATAACATTGCTATAGAGTGTATGATATCAATTCGAGAAGGAGTTCCACCAAATGGAAACAAACGTCCCGATTTTCCCCCATTTGGACTGACATTAGCCATTATTTGCACAGTAAACCTGAAAACGGATTAAGCATATATATGGGAACTATATCCAAATATTAGCCGTTCTTGATAAAATTTGGCAAATGTCTTTTCCGAGCTTTATAAGATATCTTGTACAAAATATCATTGCTGTCGAATGCACGTTACGAATTTCATGGACTTAAACACCAAATCGGATGTTCTTGCTTCTAGACAAAATTCAAGTCATTTGGACTGATATTGACTATTTGGTGCACAATTAACCCAAAATCGGTTGAGGATATATATATAAGCTATACCCAAATCTGAACCGATCTTGACAAAATTTGATACACTTTTTTCAGAGCTGTATCTGATATCTGGTACCAAAGATCATTGTTATGAAATGCATATTACGTTTGTGAGGGACTTTAAATACCAAATCATATGAAACATATATATGGGAGCTATAGCTATATCTGAACCGATTATCACCAAATTTGAAGTACTGGTTTATAAGATGAATTCAGTCGAAACTGCCAAAATTCCAAAATTGATATTAGCCATTTGGTGCACAATAAACCTGATGTCGGATAAAGTTACATATGTTAGCTATATCCTAATCTGAACAGATCTCTATAAAATTTGGCAGAGGTATTTTTGTACAGTATCTGATGTCCGGTCCAAATATCATTCTTCTGATGTGCGTATTACACATGTGAGGGATTTAAAACCCCAAATCGGATAAAACATAGATACGGGAGCTATAGCTATATCTGAACCTATTTTCTCCATATTTGATTTACTTTCTTCTAGACTGAATTCGGTGGGATGTACCAAAATACCGGTAATTTGGGATTATATTAGAAATCGGTTGAAGATATATGGGAGATATACATAAATCTGATCCAATTATCACCAATTTCAATAGGATTCGTCCTTGGGCCAAACAAATATTGTTTGCAAAATTTCATCTCAATCGGATAATAAATGCGACCTGCATTTTGTTCACAATAATGTATGGACGGACGGACGGGCAGAAGGACTGGCATGCATAAATCGCCTCAGAAAGTGATGAAGATCCTCAAAAATAACTAGGGGTCTATCTCGCTTCCTACTCCCAGATACAAATAAATGCACAAAGACATAATACCCTTACCACTATGTATTGTAGGGTATAAAAACAAGAACGCTTTGTTGATAGAGACTGGCGAAAATGCTTTTCACTATATTTGTAATCACTATTATAAGCATGAATTCATGGGAATTTTGAAATGGCCATAACTTCTTAAATATTGAGCTTTCGGCGATTTTATCAATTATTTCTAATCACTATTATAAGCACGAAATAATGGGAATTTTAAAACAACCATAACTCCTTAAGTTTTCGGGGATTTTATCTATTGTTTGTGATCACTTCTTTAAGTATAAACTAATCTATATTTTAAAATGACGATAACTGGTTAAAATCTTGAGTTTTCAACGATTTTACCTTTGGTTTCTGATCACTTTTTTATTCATCAATAATTCATCAATATTTTACAATGACGATAACTCCTTAAACATTGAGTTTTTAGTTATTATTTGTGATTACTATTATAAACATAAATTAAGGGGAACTTTAATATTGCCATAACTCCTTGAGTTTTCGGGATATTTGGCGATAATTTATTATCACTATCCTTAGCCATGTGGCTATAGGGGGTATGATATGTTGATACGGCCGAAATGTGCCTCATCGCCCCTGGGTATCTTTGAAACAAATCCGTTTCAAAACATTTGGAGTCGATCAAGGGATGTCTGTCCGTCCTTCTGTCTGGCAGACTGGTGCGCACTATAACTATCGAAGGGATTTGATCAAAACTTGGCATATAGTAATATTATTATCAAACTTAAATCGAATTCCCAGATGAGCAATATCGGTCTACCCTTATCCTTTTTTGCATCTAAGACTTTAGAGAGGCTTTGAGATTTAGAAACCTAAATGAAATAACACATTTATTAAAAAGTATGTATCGACTGTTGATAATAATAATAAGAGCTCAGCTCAACATTTAGAATTGTAAAGAACCTAGCAACATATTTCATCCAAATGAGCACTAATTTAAAAATAGTATTCCCTTTTGTTTACGTCACAATTGAGGGCAGAATGATTTCTGTCTGTTTGTCCATCAATCGGTTGAAATCATGAGGACTATATGGTTATATGAGGACTAAGATGGTTCTCTACATCCAAAGTAGTCTTAATATAAAATTTTGAAGCAAATCGATTGGAAATGTGGTCAAGACCATCGAAATAGGTAAAATCAGGAGATACCTTTGGTTATGGAAAACTTGACCTACGTTTAAATTCAAATCGATTGAAAATGTGTCAGAGACCCCTGAAATAGCTGAAATCGGAGAATTCCTTCATATGTGGGTTACACCAAAATGTAGGCATATGATGATAATTTTTTGAAAGGATGTTTTCTTCTTTCTAAACATTCAAATTACCAAAATTATAATGAAAAATTTTGCTAAAATATATAAAACAAGTAAGTAAAGGCTAAAGTCGTGCGGGCCGACCATGTGATACCCTACAACACTACAATATGTTAGAAGCCCCCTTATGTCAAGATCCATTTTGGAAGATTTCGCTTTTGAAATTATGTCATAGAGCACTGCCCAGATATTCCCTTTAGCTTTTTGGCCAGTGACATTTGCCCAATATTTACGCACTTTACGTACTTTCTGTTTTTGAATCATTTGAACCCCTAAATATTTTGCGATCGTCTTCAAATGCAAGAGGTCCTCTATATCTCTAAATTTAAACTCATCTATATGATTTGCTTGTTTACGATATTTGACTATATTCGTCAACGAAATTATAAATAAAATAGCCAGAAGTTCGCCTTTTGTGTTACATTTTGAGTTCTCATTGTATGAATTATTGCCACATGAAAGGAGTAGGTAGAATGTGTTCGGATCTTCCAGCTGAAATTGGAAAAACTAGATGCCAATTCTAGGCAGGAAAGATCACCATTTAAAAACGTATTGTCCACTATCATTTTCTTCATTACACACATTGAGAATTAAAAACCAGTAAGGAAAATCCAAAAAGTCTTGCGGGGCCGACTATACGATACCCTACACCACTTTGCATATTTAGTAGAGCTCCCGTAACCAAAGAATTTATTTGAAGTAGATCATACCACCTTTCAACATTTGGCTTTAGAGCAGTTATAGTTTGGTTTCAGAGGGAACTAATATATGGGAGGCATATCCAATTCTGAATCGATTTTCACTAAATTTGACTGAGACAGTGCTTATTACGCATGTGAAGGACTTAAAACACCAAAACGGATGAAACATATATATGGTAGCTGTACCGATTTTCTGTACCGATTTTCTCCAAATTTTATGTATTTGTTTCTAGACTGTATTCGGTCGGATGTACCAAAATTTAGGATTTTTTAACAGATATTAGCCAGTTGCTGCACAATTAACCCGAAATCGGTTGAAGGTATATATGAAAGCAATATCCAAATCTGAACCAAACTTTGTAAAATTTGGTAGAGGTATTTCCGAGTTCTATATAATATCTGGTACCAAATATCATTGTTGTCGAATGCATATTGCGAATGTGAGGGGGTTAAACACCAAATCGGATGAAACATATACATGGGAGCTATAGCTATATCTGAGCCGATTTTCACCAAATTTTACGTACTAGCTTCTAGGCTGAATTCGGTGGGATGTACCGAAATTCAAGTCATTAGGACTTATATTGGACATTTGGTGCACAATTAACCCGAAATCGCTTGAAGATATATGGGAGCTATATCTAAATCTGATCAAATTATCGCCAATTTCAATAGGGTTCGTCCTTGGGGAATACTCCTGTTCTCTATATATTATTATTACTCCAAATGCTGATTTTAGTGCCGTTGAAATGTTGTGATCGAATTATCACTCAATTTTGCAGCATCAACTAATGATTATAATTATTGGTCCACATTGTGTTCAAAACGCATGTCTTTTTAGATCTTTCTTTCGCAATCTGCTTAGATCTTTCAATAATTTTACGAAAAATTTTATATCCTTCAGCCACAACAAAAATATTGTGCAAAAAAATTGAAACATATTAAATAGCAACTTATCTGTCGGAAAAATTCTATTGGAAATAACTTTTTTACATATTTTACTACACTTCTCTATAAAATAAACAATGCAAAATATTTTCGAAGCAAAATGTTCACCCATCAATTCCATCTTCATTATCCTTTTCAGATGTGTGGCTCACAACAGCTTTACCTCAAAGAGTCATCGGCAGTTTTTGATGACCCTTACGGTTGTGCACAGTGAAGGTCGAACACTGAACAATGCCCAACTAATACCTCATCTACAGAATACAACATTGTTTGTGCCAACCGGTGGAGATTTAAACATTAGCTGTTGCGCTTTGACCGATGATGCCATAATTGAGTGGTGGTTTCAACAAACCTTCAGTTCACCATGGATTCGCTTGGCCAACAACAGTAAGGAGTATCACATTCGATCAAGCATAGATGAGTATGAGGGTTATTACACCTGCTCCACGGCCTACAGTAATCAGACATTTCATGTTATTGTCACCACGCCACCGATGGTGGTGGAGGAGTTGGGTGTTAAGGATGGTATCATAGCCTCACCGATTACATATAAATGTCTAGTCACTGGGAATCCTCGTCCCATTATAACCTGGTATCACAATGGCGCCCAATTCAGCAGCTCATTTACGCGCTACATTAATGGCAATGAGCTGTTGATTCCCTCCTTTGATCCCGAAGAGAATGGCATTTATCAGTGTTTTGCTCGAAATGTGGCCGGTGAAGTGTATACGGCCGGAGAAATACGTCTCAAGAATAAGGGAGAGGAGAAACCAAATCCATTGAGGAATATACGCTGTTTTGCACACACGTTCAATTCGGTTAATGTTACCTTTGAAACCGATGCGTCAGTGGTATGTAGACTACAATAAACGTATATTCTATAATGTTTAATCCCTTCTCTTTTCAGTCCCTCTTTATAGTGCACATTGTGCAGACGAATCCATTCCGCTGGATCTCCCCATATTCGCCGATGAAATTAAATGCCTCCTATGTTGTGATAAATAAACATTTGCCATACATCAAACCCTTTGAGCTGATAACACGTGTCCTTATGTCTACCTCGGAGATTAGTATGGGTAATGATCGTACCCAGCACACGATACAGAGTACGTTGCGTAGTCAACCGGTCACATGTTGTACCCAAGGATGTGAGTATTTTTCGTAGTTCATAATGAATACCAACTAATTATATTGTCCTTTTTACAGTACCTCCCCGGATAGTACATTTTGGCAACAATACCTTTGTTACCTGGTCTCTAACGGATTTTAACAATGAAAAATATTTCATTATACAATTTTCAACGAATTTTACTCAGCCTGCTCCGGAAATCCTACTCAGTCCCGATTTGATCGGCACCACACAACATGTGAACTTAACCTTGCAGGATATTAGTCATAAGTTGACCCGAATATATCCCTTAAATATGATGGAATCGAGAAGAGTTCTCAAGAACGCCATCACCAGCTATGGTGATAATGATGTCAGTATGCCCGATGATCTGGAATCCGATGAGGATATTTATAGCTTGGTTGTGCATGCCAATGTCACCGGTTTAATGTTGTCGAATTTCACACGCCTGAAGTTACGTATTTTGGTCATAACAACGGATAATGAAAATTTGGCACAGGATTTTCGCTATGTGGAATGGAAAACGGTAAAATATTGTTGTAGAACAACAACAACTTGCTTATGTTCTACCTACTTCCTTAAGAAATAATTTTTGTCGAACAACTTTCTATAGAATTATTTGTTATCGGACAACTTTTCTATAGAAATAATTGTTATCGGACAACTCTTCTATAGATATAGTTGTTATTGGACAACTTTTCTATAGAAATATTTGTTATCGGAAACTTTTCTATAGAAATATTTGTTATCGGAAACTTTTTTATAGAAATAGTTGTTATCGAACAACTTTTCTATAGAAATAGTTGTTATCGAACAACTTTTCTATAGAAATAGTTGTTATCGAACAACTTTTCTATAGAAATAGTTGTTATCAAACAACTTTTCTATAGAAATAGTTGTTATCGAACAACTTATCAATAGATATAGTTGTTATCGAACAACTTTTCTATAGAAATAGATGTTATCGAACAACTTTTCTATAGAAATAGTTGTTATCGAACAACTTTTCTATAGAAATAGTTGTTATCGAACAACTTTTCTATAGAAATAGTTGTTATCGAACAACTTTTCTATAGAAATAGTTGTTATCGAACAACTTTTCTATAGAAATAGTTGTTATCGAACTACTTTTCTATAGAAATAGTTGTTATCGAACAACTTTTCTATAGAAATAGCTGTTATCGAACAACTTTTCTATAGAAATAGTTTTTATCGAACAACTTTTCTATAGAAATAGTTGTTATCGAACAACTTTTCTATAGAAATAGTTGTTATCGAACAACTTTTCTATAGAAATAGCTGTTATCGAACAACTTTTCTATAGAAATAGTTGTTATCGAACAACTTTTCTATAGAAATAGTTGTTATCGAACAACTTTTCTATAGAAATAGTTGTTATCGAACAACTTTTCTATAGAAATAGTTGTTATCGAACAACTTTTCTATGGAAATAGTTGTTATCGAAAAACTTTTCTATAAAAATAGTTGTTATCGAACAACTTTTCTATAGAAATGGTTGTTATCGGACAACTTTTCTATAGAAATAGTTGTTATCGGACAACTTTTTTATAGAAACAGTAGTTATCGAACAACTTTTCTATGGAAACAGTAGTTATCGAACAATTTTTATATAGAAATAGTTGTTATCAGAAAGCATTTCAATGGAAACAGTTGCTAACGAATCAACTAATCGAAAAAATTACAAGGAAAAAATATTTGCAACCGGAGTGATTGCTTGAAGCTTTGAAAATAATATATTCTAAATTTTGATTTTTCCCTATTTTAGGTCGTCAACGATACAGGTGAAACCATTGCCACGCCCTACCACCTGACTATCGTCGAGTCGCGAATGTTGCAATTTCACTTCCAAGAAAGTTTCAACGAGTCCTGCGTTCAAGTCTGCTATCTGCAAATTCACTATCCGCGCATTATAAAAGACGAAAGAAAATGTGAACACCGTACCATTATCAATTCCGAGCTTGAAGTGACCAAGTTGCGGCCAAATACTCATTACAGTTTTCATTTTTCAAGTTGTGATACCAACCTATTCTATGGGCAATTGGATGTGGTAACGCTGCCAGATCCACCAGGCACCATTAGCAATCAGAGGGTGACGCGTCACAATGGTTTGAAACTGAATTGGGATCCTCCATTGCAGCCAAATGGTAAAATTCATCATTACAACATTCTGTGGACATTGGGCAATGTGACGCATGAGACGAATGTTATGGAATGTGCGGTGTGTTTTTATAAGGTAGGGAAGAGGGTGAGAGTATATATTTCTTTTAATAATTGAATGTTTTCTTGCAGTTCCCCAATATTTCGGAAGAAGCCAAGATTAATATATCCGTTAGAGTTGTGGGAGAAACGGGTGTAGGAGCCCCAGTTTCCATTGATCTGCGCAATATCAATCATCGCACCCTGGAAATTGAAAGTTCCGGATCAACGACAGAGGTTTATAGTGGTATTGCCATCGGTTCCTTGCTGTCGATATTTTGTATCTTTGGCTTTGCTCTGTTGATTATGTTTCAACGAAAACGTTTCAAGGCCCGCCAGCATGGACCTACTCACCTGTCAACACCCACTGACATACATTTTGGTAATTTAAGTAACATCAACTTGCCCAGTGGCAGTGCTGGTGGCCTTAGCTCCAATACCATGCCTCCAGATTCCCATGAAATGCAGACACTAATACCCAAAGCAATGGCAAGACATTTGGATATCTTGGCCGGAGATCGTGCCATGTATGAAACGACACAGCTTGCCAATGGTGGTGGAGTCGGGGGTGTTGGTGCCTATGTTGTACGACCTAGCCTCGAGAGCATGGAAAGTTCAAATAATGCTTCCATTTTAAGTGGATTCTATATAGGTGCTGAACATAATTTGTCATCCATTCCATTGTGTCAAATAAGCCCACAAAAGAAATCAAAGGGTAATGGAAATGGTGGCGGCGGAGGTGGCCATGCCTCAGGCCACACCGATGGCCACACAAACTCCAGCAAACCATTTTTCATACCATTCAAAAATACAGCACCGAGTATTGTGGGCTTAACATCATCACAAAAACAAAGTTCCTCTGCTTTTGCTGCCAACAGTGGTGTGCCACCGAATTCCATTTCCCTGGCTGCCGTGCCCGTCGAGAGTATATCCACAGTCTTTGGTGGCACACTGCGCAGTAGTAATTTAAGTCGTAGTAATAGTAATGGCAGCAGTGCCACAAATTCCATAAAATCAAAACAGTTCCATGCTAATTTTCCCAAACATTCCACTTCGATTGATGGCATTTGTCTACTGGATGAGGAGGAGGCAGCAGCTACAATAACACCCACAACGGACTCGGATGTTACGGGTGAAGTGTTGCGGAATGGTTTTCACATCAACGGAGAGGTGAGTGGAAAATAAATCATCAAAAAAGAAGAAAAAAATATTTTCATTTTCTCTTTCTTGATAGGATCACCGGCTAAGTGATCTAACACCGGGTCAAAATACCTCAACATTAAAACGCTCTTCTTCGCCACCGCCAAAGCATTCAACTCATAATAGCAACAACTCAAAACATAAAAAATCTACGAATTTATTGAAAAAGAAAACAACACCTCAACCTTCGCTAGAATTAACTGCCACCACATTGACGACAGCAACGACAAAGTCAACGAATGCTCGGCCCAAGAGTACAGCATTTATAGTTCCAGCCAGCGGCGGAGGCTCGTTGGCAGCTATGCAGGCAGGAAATGCCGCTTCATCATCACCATCTCTGCTAAAGGCACAAAAGCCACGAAATTCTACAAATCTCAAAGCCAAATCGAAATCCTCAACTATGGAGACTAACTTTCGTCATTTAGATATGGATCCGAATGGTTGAGACGGAGGATATTTTCTATTTTACTCTTAACTTTATAGCTCTTGTCTAAGATATCATATGGAACGTAGTGGTCTGACATAATCTAAAGGCCAAAGTAAATTTGAGGGAATTTTCTGAAAAGTAATATTTTTGTTTGCTACTATATATTTTTTAAGATATCTTATAAGCAGGGCAGGAAGGTTGGAAACATGGCCTACATAAGGTCGGCTAGAAAGCCCATCTGACAACCGAGTTTGCAGTCAAAAGACGTATTGTGATATGAAATTCAAAGAGAGTCAAATTACAATAATGCAAAAACTAAAAAATTTAATTATCAAACATAGTCTTCTTGGCCGATCTTATGTAGGCCTTGCTTGGACTTATTTAAAATTTCATTCAAAATAACAATACTTTTCGAACCTTAAACTTCTCAAATTTCAACTTGACAGCCCTGTTCATAACACAGTGATACGTAAATTATACACAAAATTTTATTGAAGAGAAATGTTCCAAAAAAAAAAAAAAACACTCAAAATATTAATTTAGACATTCCAAATGTTTACATTTTATAAATGTACACAATTATGTAATAAGTCCATTAGAACCATACCCCTATTATATAGATATTGCACACCCAGAGATATTGTTTATTTATTTTATATACCTAGACCATATCCGTATTTATGTCCCAAACCCATAGGAAAATCGCATTTTACATTTGCAAGAAAAAAATATTATTGGAATAGTTTAATGTTACATTGGAGAAATAAATAGGGTTATGCGGCAGGACGGTGGACTTGAATAGATTATGGCTAGACCTTCATATAAGTCCTACTTTCTAAACATGTTCGAAAATAATTGCCTAAATTTCTACGAAAAAAATCCTCATTTTCGAATGTGAGTCAATTTTGCTCGAAATCGAACAGAATTTTCCGCCTGCCCAGTAATCTTTTAGTTTTTGTCATACCGTTGTTATGCTTTCCACCATTGAAAGGAGGATATATTAAATTTCTCATTATGTTTATAACGTAACGAGGTCCGTCTGTCAATCTGTTGAAATCACGATAGAGACCACATTATTTGCCGTAAATCTTTAAAATTTGGCACAATAGTTTTTACTGTGTCTAGGATTGTTGGTAATGAAAATTATATATCGGTCCACTATTTGGGATAGCCCCTATATAACGCTACTTCCCAATGTTCGATATTTTAATAATATTAGACAAATTCCTCCACGGATTTGTCTAAAATTAAGTATTTATACTTCGTAATGGATCCTAGCTCCGGTGGCAAAACATTGAAAATATAGCTCCATGTTTTCCTATAGCGCACATATAACGTTACCTTCGGTAATGGATACTAACGATTTGAGGCAGATTTTCTAACCGATTTGTATTTGGTATTTGTAGTTCATAATGGGTTTTAAAACCGTCTTTAAATCAATTTTCAATTGGTCCACGGTTATCATATAACGTTTCCCACGGATATTCGGTATTTTGATAATCCTAGTCACATTTACCCACGGAATTATTTCAGATTTGGGATTTAAGATTCGCAGTAGATAACAATCCTTTTAGCATAAAATTATTTTCTTTAATTTGGTTTTTTTTGTTTTTTTTTTCTTTTTTTTTTTTGTATGGACTCCATGTAATGGCTCTACCAAGTTTATTGTTTTTTGAAAACTATAACTTCATTCTTTAACCGATGTCCCTGGTATTTGTAGTTTGAAGTGTAACACGTTTGAATTTAGATATTTTTATATACAAACGTTTTCTTTAGCTAATGGTGGAGGGCATTTAAAGTTCGTAGCGTCCGAACTTCAACTTCAAGGAATATTCAATATAAGTCTACTTTTTCTATGGCCTCCATACATCCTCTCGATTTGCAATATTTCAAAGGTTTGGGTCCACTTTCCAAATGCGAAATTTTCTTGAATTGTAGTAGAATCAAATATTTCTATCTGCACGGTATCAGAGAAAAAATTCAATGATTCTCAAAAAATAAATTTGGAAGGAATTTGCAAATTTTGAGAAAAAGTCCCTTGAAAAAAATACTGCTAAAATTATAAAAATACCGAATATAGAGAGTTACCGTTATATTGGGACCTATGCGAAGACGTGGACCTGTATATACAATTTTTGTTATAGGCCATTACGATATTCAAATATGAAACTTGAAATAATTCCGGTGAATAATGCCACTAAAATCATCAAACTACAAATTCCAAATTTGAAACATTTCCGGTAAAAAGTGTGACACAAATTATCAAAATTCCGAATATCTGAAGCTACATTTATATGGGGATTATACCAAAATCTACACCTATATTGGCAGTTCTATAGAAGGATGTTTCTTACATAATGGGATTTTTTTTTTTTTTTTGCATCAGGTTACAATTGTGACTAAAACACCAAAAAAAACTTAAATCTGTCGGTGCAGCTATATGGGACTATACTAAAATGTGGACCTATATAGGCCATATTCAACACCAATAACACACATCTGAGTAAAATGTTTTCAGCATTCTTCATTTCGTTTGAAAGCTAGAGTGATTTCCACAGACGGGCAGACAGATGTACGAACATTGCTAAATCAAAATAGAATTTTATGCTGATCAAAAATGTATATACTTTGTAGGGTCTAAAATTTATATTTCGAGTTGTTACAAAACGAATGAATAACTTAATGTACCCTCCATACTATGGAGGAGTGAAAAGATTAAAGGAGAGTGTCTCATAATTTTTTCTTTCGTTTGCCGAATCTACGTCTGGAACCCACAACCTTTGGTCTAAATCGCACGCTCGCACTTTGTGTCGTAATTGTCAAATTTATACCCTCAGCCATATGGCTACAAGGGGTAAATATCATTTGATATAACCAAAACGTGCCACATCTAAATAATGATTTTAGACCCTAGGTCTCTTTGGACAAAATCCGTTTCAGGGCATTTGGAGTCGATCTAACGATATTCGTCCGTCTGTCTTGCTGGTTGGCTGATGCGCACGATAAATCTCGAAGGGAGTATCCGATTTGGTCCAAACTCGTAATATTTTTGTCAAACTTAGATCGAGTTCGGAGATGGGCTAATCACTACTGGTACCTCCCCCACAAAAGTTCGAAACTTTCAAAAAAAAATATTTTACTGCACAGTCAGAAAAAGGATAATCAGATTTTGCTCCAGCTTTGAAAATCCAAATATTTGCGTCAGTGCTAGGTCAGGTGTTAAAACTCCTTCTGGTACCTCCCCCACAAAAGGTCGAAATTTCAAAACAAAAAAAAAATGCACAGAAAGAGAAGCAGTAATCCAAATGTTTCCAACTTTGCAAATCCTAATATATGCATCAGTTCTAGGTCAGGTTCAAAAATGGATAATATCGGTCCACTCCATCAAGTGCCTCCCCCACAGAGGGTAAGAATTTTGAATAATTTATATCTCTTACAATGTGATGTTAGAATCCTATTGTCTTAAAATTTCACATATCCCAATATTTTTATAAACCCGAGATCTGGTGTTAAAATGGAATACATCGGTCTACTCCTTGTGGTACCTCGCCCACAAAAGGTCGAAATTTTAAATATCCATTGAGCTCATAAAACGCGATATTAATATCCGATTCCATTTAGGCTTGGTACATCTGATTATTTCTATCAACACAAAGGGTCAAAGTTTTGTATAACCAAAACGTTTATAAAATCCGAAATAAGTATCAGATTCTCTTTATATTTCACACATCCTATTACCCACGAAGCTCATAAACAGCGAAATTAACATCCGATTCCATTCAGACTTGCTACATCTCAATATTTCCATCAACACAAAATCTGCTATAAAGATGGTAGAGATCGGACCATTTCTTCTGGTGTCTTCCCCACATAGGGTTTAAGATTTTTAAAAACAAAACAATCAAAGAAAGCGAAATATGCATCTAACTCTATTCAAATTTCACACATACAAACATTGTTGCTAACACAAGATCTGTTGTGAGAATGATATATATCTGCGAATCCCTTCTGGTACCTCACTCACATAGGGTCAACATTTTCAATTATCTATCATAACATGCAAAACAAGTCAGCGATTCTTTACAACATGCTATATCTAAATATTTCTCTCAACCATAAATCTCTGATGAAGATGGAATTTATGATTTCGCATGAAATTGGATATAAATTTTCGACTTTCTTGTAATTTTGCCCATACCAATATTTTTTATCTATATCAGATTTAGAAGATGTCGGTCGACTATGTTTGGTACCTCACTCATATTTTAACATTTTCTAAAAATGATCACATATTTCATATAAAGTGAGGGCAGTAACCGATATCGTCCAAAACTGGATCGTCGCAATATTTATATCATATTTATCAAGGTTCGATACGAAATGGAATATATTTGTCCATTCTTCGGAACATACTCCATAGAGGGTAAAGAATTTGAATATTTATAACAGAAGTCAATGTATATACATATATAAATAAACGAAAATTGGCTGAGGGTATAGATCTGTCGGCAAAACTTACTGATACTTTTAACTTGTTTTAAACAAAAACAGGCTTTAAGTCACCTTTATAATGATCACATTTTTTTTTTCATTTAATTTTTCTTACTGCTGTAGCTATATGAGATAATATGTTCACTTTCTCAAATGTAACATTAAATTATAATGTTGATTAATTTGTTTTAATTTTTATGAGTTTTACTTTTTTATTTATTAATAATTTTGCACTTGATCGAGGCTAATTGTTATAATTTGTGTGTTTTTTTTTTAAGTTTATTTTTTAGTTTTTATGTATTCCTAAATATATACATATTTTTTTTTTAATTTCTTACACAGTGATATTTGTTCAACCATAATGCAATAGCCCAATACCAAAAACAAAACAGCCACACACACACTTACAATGCAGATTGATTGGATAGTATTTGATATTTAAAAAAACATAATTATTATCTCCTTTTATATAATTGTTCACAGATATCAATTACTTACCGCGATACGTACAGCTATTTATGTTCGTACGTATGAAAACTGCCGTAACGTATATGACACCGTAACGTATACGAAACTTTTTCCAAAAACAAGAATTAATACAAATTCATTAATTGAAATTTAAAATTCATAATAATTCTTGTGTCGAAAGAAAATGTCTGTGTTTTCAAACTTATTTTAAATTCGAATAAAAATTAAAATAAATCAAGTAAGCAATGGCTATAGTCGTGCGAAGCCGAACATGTGATACCCTACAACACTAAAATGTGTTGGAAGCCCCCTATGTCCAAGTCTATTTTGGAAGATTTCGTTTTTAAAATTATGTTATAGAGCCCTGCCCATATGTTATCCTCGTTCCGTCGTGTTTTTAGGTATTCAAAACAATTTCCTAAGAAGGTTGTAGTCCATTTCACAGCTAAATTTAATCCAATGTTCATCCATAATGCTAGACTTCTTCCCTGTCCTTAACTATAACACCATGCAAAATTCCGTGACGATTGGTTTTCAATTGTGACCTGTAGAGCGACAGCAATATCAGGAAAATATTAATTTTTTTGGTCCATTTGAACCCCTAAATGTACATCTTCAAAAACAATAGGCTTTAATTCTGACCCTAATCCTACCCCCATGCAAAATTTCGTGAGAATCGGACGATAATTGCAACCTGTATATAACACCCTCTACACATAGTGTTGCGAGGTGCAGAAAATCTTTTGAAAATGTAATATTCAAAATTGTAAGTGAAATTGAAACAAATTGCATGCGACAAAAAAAGTGGACAAAAAATTTAAAAAAAAAAATAAAAAATATTCACTTTGAAATGATGTTAATTGTGAAAATCAGTCCATCCGTTCTTGACGGAATAACTAAGATCTATGTCATTTACATATATATTGTACCTATTTTGCGATATATCCCACATTTTGGCTATCAGCACTACTGTAATGGCCGAGATATTCACGGTTTAATGGAATTTTTCGTATTTTTCGACATAAAAGTTATGGTTTATTTTGCCCGCTTAATATTGTCCAATGACCATCCAAATTGGTAGGCTTCTTCCCAGCTATAAGCTCTAACTCCGTGCAAATTTTTCTGTTTTTGACCCATTAAATAATAAATAATAATCCATTAAATAATAAAAAATAATAAATAATAAACGCCTAAATATTTTGTGATAATCTCCTAAAAATAGGCATCTACTCCGACCCTAACCCCACCTCCATTTTCAAATTTCGTGAGGATCGAATCATAATTGCGACCTGTAGCGTGATTATAAATTAACATGGACGGATGGACATACATAATTAGATCGACTAAGCTCTGCGAGATATGCCTATGTCGAGGATTAATATTTCGAGGTGTTACATAATTTTTGGCCCAATCAAACTTATAATAACTCTAACATACAACGTTGTAAGGTAACCAGTAAGGAAAGCTCAAAAGTCGGGCGGGGCCGACTATATGATACCCTACACCACTATGCATATTTAGTAGAACTTTCGTAAAAAGGTTTATACATGGCATTTCAGAGCTCTATGAGATATTTGGTACAAAATCAAAATCTATCTAATTTTATCGTGCATTTTACGAACTATAGCTATCTATGAACCGGGTTTCTCCAAATTTTACGTATTAGCTTCTAGACTGGTGATTTGGGCTGATATTGACCATTTAGTGCATCCCGAAATCGGATGAAGATATATATGAGAGCTATATCCAAATCTGAACCGATTTCGATAAAATTTAAAACAGCTATTCCTGTGCTCCATCTAATACCTGGTGCCAAATATCACGGTTGTGAAGTGAATATTACGAATGTATGGGACTAAAACTCTAAATCGGATGAAACATATATATGGTTGCTATATCTATATCTGAACCGATTTTCACTAAATTTGATATACTTGCTTCTAGGCTGAATTTGGTCCGATGTACTAAAATTCAGTCCATTTGGACTTATATCGGCCATTTGGTGCACAATTAACCCGAAATCGGATGAAGATATATATGGGAGCTATATCCAAATCTGAACCGATTTCGATAAAATTACAAACAGCTATTTCTGGGCTGTATCTTATATCTGGTACCAAATATCATTCTTGTGGAGTGCATATTACGAATGTGAGAGGCTTAAACACCAAATCGGATGAAAGATATATATGGGAGCTATAGCTATATCTGAACCGATTTTCTCCAAATTTGATATACTTGATTCTAGGCCGAACTCGGTTGGGTGTGCCAAAATTCAGGTAATTTGGACTGATAGTGGACATTTGGTGCACATTTAACCCGAAATCGGATGAAGATATATATGGGAGCTATAGCTGTTTCTGAACCGATTTTCTCCAAATTTGTTGTGTTTGCTTTAAGGCTAATCTCAGCCACATGTGCCAAAATTCGGGCCATTTGGGCTGATATTGGCCATTTGGTGGTCAATTAACCCGAAATCGGATGAAGATATATATGGGAGCTATATCCAAATCTGAACCGATTTCGATAAAATTTAAAACAGCTATTTCTGTGCTCCATCTAATACCTGGTACCAAATATCACGGTTGTGGAGTGCATAGCAGGAATGTGAGGGACTTAAAGATCAAATCGGATGAAAGATATATATGGGAGCTATAGCTATATCTGAACCGATTTTCTCCAAATTTGATATACTTGCTTCTAGGCCGAACCCTTTTGGGTGTGCCAAAATTCAGGTAATTTGGACTGATAGTGGATATTTGGTGCACATTTAACCCGAAATCGGATGAAGATATATATGGGAGCTATATCTAAATTTGTTCCGATTCTCACCAATTTCAATAGGGTTCGTCCCTGGGCCAAACAAATATTGTTTGGAAAATTTCATCTCAATCGGATAATATATGCGACCTGCATTTTGTTCACAAGAATACATGGACAGACGGACGGACGGACGGACTGACATGCATAAATCGACTCAGAAAGTGATTCTATGAAGGTTCTCAAAAGTAACTATGGGTCTATCTCGTTTCCTTCTCCATGTTACAAACAAATGCACAAAGACATAATACCCTTACCACTATGTGGTGTAGGGTATAAAACCACACATTAAGTTTGAGTTTTTTTTTCGCATTTTTTTCATTCGACAAACATAAACAGGATTTTTGAAGAATATAAGAGTTTATGGTCAATTTTCAAAAAAAAAAAAAATCGAAATCTATAGCGTTTTGATAGTGAATAAGAAATTGCATAACTGTTGGAATTTCCATTGAAAATAAACTCGTTTGAATATTCAGTTTTTTAACACAACATTTATATAAAAATTCTAATTATTGTCCCACACATGATTTCGATCAAATAATAAAATATTTCATCCAAAAATTATTCTCTTCAAGTGGAAACTTCAAATTTTCTTATTGGAAATCAATAGCATATCAAAATTCACAATCAATCTGCATCAACACTCTTCCATTGTTACCCAAAGATAAATAAAACACTCCACACCGCAATGCAATAGCTCACCAATATTCTATAAACTATTTTTCACTAATCTTAATTTTTTTATACCATTTTAATTTGTTAAGTATTTAAGATTTATTTTTTTTATATTCGTTTGTTACATTCCCTTATTATTGATTTAAATAAAGTTTAAATTATTTATAATTGTTTTATTTAAAAAAATATATATGTTTCTTTTTTTGTTGTCAGCTACGCAATACCAAGGTAATTCAATTGTAGTATCATACACCTTATGATGGCCATATTATATATTTCATACACTTTTTGAATGATAAGGAACCCTTCCCTCAGAGAACTTCCAATAGAAGTTTAGCATTTTATAAATGTCAAATGACACCTACCGGCATTCGATATTTAAAACGCTTCGCCACTATATCCATATCGGATCGGATATAGTAAAAATTTTAATTGAGACTCACCATTGAAAAATATTTTAATACGTTTATAGGCTTCACCTGATTTAAGAGATTTTAAAGCAAATGTTTCTACATGATCTGTTCCATAGTCCACTACTATTTTTGCAAATTGTATACCCTATACCACATAGTGGTGTCCTTGTGCATTTGTTTTTAACATGGAAGCGAGATAGACCCATAGTTACTTTTGAGGATCTGCTTAGAATCACTTTCTGAGTCGATTTATGCATGTCAGTTTGTCTGTCCATGTACTTTTGTGAACAAAATTCAGGTAGCATTTATTATCCAATTGATATGAAATTTTCCACAAATCATTTTCGTGGCCTAAGGACGAACCCTATTGAAACTGGCGAGAATCGGTTCAAATTTAGATATAACTAACATACATATCTTCAACCGATTCCGGATCAATTGTGCACCAAATGACCAATATCAGTCCAAATCACCTGAATTTTAGTACATCGGACTTAATTCAGTCTTGAAGCAAGTACATCCCAATTACAGGTTGAGATAAATCAACTGATAAATCAACGCCATAATTTTTACAATTTTTTTTAATTTTATTGAATGAAAGCAAAAAATGTCGGAAATAGCATCAAATTTTAGATTAAGTTTAGATTTTTTCGAATTGGTCACCTCTGGCATGAATGTGACTGCCTGGGTTAAGTGGAGTAGGTACATGTTGGTAGGCTGCGGCTTAGCTCGCCGGATAGGGGAGTTCTTTATCCACTTGACAGCACACTTAAATTTGTGTACCTTTGATTAGTTCGTAACTGTCATCATAGTTTGTATTAAAAAAAAAGGAAAACAATAAAATGAATTTAAGAGGAAACGGATGTATACATATATCTGCCTTAGCCTTTCAATTTAAAATAAACACAAGGTAGAATTCCAGTTTGAATGAGGTTCTGATGTTACACCTCTTTGGCTTTGCCCACCCCTCATATACATTTTTCAGTATACCTTGGTGTTTCTGTCGCCAAAAATTCTGTAGAAACACCCCAAAAACGACTATCACTACCCTGATAAATTACTCAACCCATTTTAAATAAAAGTTTACATTTCCATTTTCTAATTATTTAATTTGTTCATATATTATTAATCTTTAGCAAATATGCTACACATTATTTATAATAATATTTTAATCATACTAATTTTACCTTAATTTATTTAATATTTAATTTATTTAATAATTTTAATATTTATAATTTTTTTTTTAATTTTATTATATAATATATATTATTTTTACATTCTTTTTTATATTATTTTTAATAATTAAAACTAGTTCTATTTTTTTTTTTTTTTTTTGATTTGTATAAATTTATGTATATAATTTCTTTCAGTTTTATATATTTTTTTACTAATTTTACTCATAAAAATTATTATTCTTAAAAAATTGTTTTGGCAAATTAATGAGTTTTTTTTAGGACATTATATGATTTATATTTATATTGATTTAAAATGAAAGTAAAATTTTGTGTCATGCTACATACTTTGTGAAGAAAACCTTTTATACAGGGATAGTTTTTATTGAAAATCTTAAGCGCCTAAAACTCCGCTTTAGATTTTCGACAATTTATTTTAAATAGTTTTACGAACAATTTTTCTTGTTTGTACAGTTATTTTTTTGAACACGTGAGGTGTGTCGAATTTGATTATATATATACATATCAATTTGAATACAAATATTAGTTTTTTTTGCATTTAATATATATATATCTTTTTATGCAGAATGATCTTTCATAATTTTATATTTTTTTGACTGTCGTACTCACTCGTATCAATTTTTTTTATCAAAAAAAAAATGTAGTCTTTCAATCTGGTTTTTGAGTTAGATAAGTGAAGCTTTCTCATTTATTGTGAATCCCGGGATAAAGTGGTTTCACCATCCACAGGTGAAGTTGGTTTGCAACATATATATATATATATATATATATATATATATATATATATATATATATATATATATATATATATATATATATATATATATATATATAATCCAACCTGAGGACTGCTTGTTCCCGAGTGTAAAATATTTTTAATAACAAAAATATTTTATTAACGTCCACGTCAGCTATGACTATTCTTGAATTGATTTTGATTAAAATCAGTAAATAATTTCACTGGTTCACCATTTATTTTACAGACTTTTTGTATTTATTTAACGGCTATTTTGTACTTCGTGGTGGTTTTTAGTATATCACCTTCACTCTGACAGTCTATGACTTTCTAAATCGTAACTTCAATGTCACTTTCAATGAAGGTCAGAATGCACATGGTGGAAATATAGTGATATACTGTCATTCGAATATCAACCATGGTGGATCTCGATATTTTTCATCCTTTGTTCTGGGTTTAATCTCCAGATGGCGCTAAATTACATCACTTGCAAGAATGTTTTCAGTAGTAAACACGTATATATTTGGTGTATACCAAAAATAGTATTCAAGTAGTTTACTACATTATAAATTGTATTCAGTATTATTTTTAAAATTTAATAAAAAAATCAAAACTTGATTCATTCGATAAATTGTACATATTTGGTTTGAGGATTGATCGTACAATTTATGATCAGGCACAGTTTGAAGGTCATTGTTTTTTTACACCGTGGTGTAACTACGCAACATGAAATTGAATCCCTTTACAACACTGGTAGACACGAACAGATGTTTTTATTATTTTGTTTTGCTTTTACCTTTTTACAACTTCTTGATGGAAACTATAAATTCAACCAAATAAAATAATATCGTAATTTGTTTGTGACCCAAAAATATATAATCGACTGTGCGATAATATTCAAATGTGGCCAATGCATAATTATGTGTGGGTATTCATACCCAGCCCAAAGGTGGCTGTCACATGAATTATGGCCATCAAACGGTCAATGAAATCGTCACACTCTGCTCTTCGGTATTTCAGCCCATTCCCGGCGAAGCGCTTACTTGAGGTGATCGACCCTTTGGTACTTTTTAGTGCCAACCTTGCTTTGCAAAATACTCCAGACACAATAGTCCAACGGATTGATATCCGTAGATTTTGGTGGCAATTGTGTCGTTTGAGGAATCTCAATTTGTAACCATTCTTGGGTGGCGCGTGTTGAGTGCGATGATGCTGAGTCCTGCTGGAATGTCCAAGGTCTGCGGCCAAAATGTTTGCGTGCCCAAGGCTTTAATTCTGATGACACGGTCAGTGGCATCAGCGCCATGGTGGTCAAACGCCATAATTTTCACATTTTTTAATTTTTTTTTTTTTTTTTTTTTTGAATGAAAGCAAAAAAATTCGGAAACACCACTAATTTTTTGAATAAGTTCAGATTTTTTCGAATTGGTCACCTCTGGCATGAATTATGGCCATCAAACGGTCAATGAAACCGTCACACGCTGTTCGAATGTTGCTCTGCGTTATTTTGGCCCATTCCCAGCGAAGCGCTTGCCTGAGGTGATCGACACTTTGGTATTTTTTACTGCCAACCTTGCTTTCCAAAATACTCCAGACACAATAGTCCAACGGATTGGTGTCCGGAGATTTTGGTGGTCATTGTGGGCTGCCATAACAGCCAATGGTCGCTCTCCGCTCGTATTAATCGACTGTGGAATCAGAATAAATACCGAATATAATCGCGAAAATATTCTGGAGGGTGTATTAAAGCCTTGGGCACGCAAACATTTTGGCCGCAGACATTGGACATTCCAACAGGACTCAGCACCATCGCACTCAGCACGCGCCACCCAAGAATGGTTTCAAAATGAGGTTCCTGGTCATTTTGAAACCATTCTTGGGTGGTGCGTGCTGAGTGCGATGGTGCTGAGTCCTGTTGGAATGTCCAAGTTCTGCGGCCAAAATGTTTGCGTGCCCAAGACTTTAATACACCCTCCAGAATATTGTCGCGATAATATTCGGCATTTATTCCGATTCCACAGTCGATTAATACGAGCGGAGTGCGACCATTGGCTGTTATGGCGGCCAACACCATCACTATGGCCGGCGCTTGAGTTCTGGTGGCCAACCGAAGATGCACATTTTAAGCTGACCTCTTTGGCAGGTAAACACGATCATTTCGTTTACAAACTACTGGACAATGAATGTTTTCTCATCGGAGAAAACTAAATTCACAACTTTCGTCCAAGCGAAGAAACTCTTCAGCTCTTTTGAGTCTATTATCTTTCTGTTGCGGTGTAAGTTCTTGCACTTTTTGGAATTGCAATGGCTTTACCCCGAGCTCATTTTTCAATATTTGCCGAATGGAATATAGTGATATGTTCGGCTTACGAGCCATTTTTCGGCCACTGCGATGCGGGTTTCGATCAAGTCCCTTCTTTACTTTTCAAACCATTTCTGCTGATGTTGCTGTTTTCTTCCGCCCACTTCCTTGATTTTGGGCTACGCCACCAGTATCATGGTAACAAGCGATGCTACGAGACACAAACGATTTATTCACATTTAAATGCTTTTCCAGCCAAATATAAAGAAATCACACTATCACGCTTGAATTCCATCACGAATAACTTTTTTTCTGGAAAATTCTCACCAAAATGCTTTTGTAGGCTTGTAAACAATATAATGAGCTGTCACTGGAATAATTTTAACAGCTATCGGACGAGTAGCTAAGAAATGACAGCAGTCTGAATTTGGTTGCATTTTTTTCATCTCACCCTTGATATGTAATATCAGCCCAAATTGGATAGATTTTTTCATATTTAACCGAAGTTTTCCATTTGGTGAAACTCGTTCCGGTATATCTACATCTCCAATAAATATTATTTAATATAATTTTTATCGAAGTCATATCATGCACTCTACAGCAATGTTATTTGCTATTAGAGGTACAAAAGCCTCCATCAAATTTGTTGAAAATCGATTCAGAGTTGGATAGAGTTCCGAAAATGTTAACAACTCTAAATACATGATACGCATTCAAATAAGATTCATAGTTTGTATGATCTACTTCACATAAATTCCCAACATAAACTTTTTTGTTATGGGAGCTCTACTAAATACGCATAGTGGTGTAGGGTGACCTTTTCTTACTGGGTCTCGATATCACAAAGGGGAACTCGGTTATCGTAGTAAATGTTTTTGCATCCTTGCAGTTCTGGAAGTTTTAAGTTAAGGCTATGAAATTGCTCTGCCCGCCCGAAATTGACGCCGTTTTTCACCTTTTATATTTACTGTGTTTTGTTTGTATTTAATTTATTTCCATGAGTAAACTGCAGGTCCTTGGAATACTGAAGTCATTGACATCATTGGTAAATAGGTATGTTCGAGCAATCCGCATAGGTTATTCCGACGATTTGATTCGGAATTTTAAACAGTGAACCTCAAATTTACTACAATAAAATATGTATTTATATAGGCTCTGTATTTTAAGGAAGCCAAGCATCCATGTTTAAAGGAACACGCCAACGTAATGCATGATCGTGTATTAAATATTCATATATATAACCATGTGTTATTGCTTGTATATAATGTAAAATAAAATATAATATTAAAAAAAATAATTTACCAAACTAGATTTTAAGTGCAATAAAACAAAAACCCTACAATATACAGGAAATTTATCACAGCCATACAAAAAGTCTAAAGGTTATTATTAATCTCATAGAAGTTTTCAATGCCCCTGGGGCATTCTGTTAATAAAATCTAAATACATTTATTTATTGTATATAGCAAAAAAAAACACACAAAAAATATACCATAGTACCTTTTAAATCCAAAATACAAAATGATACCACAGTACTCCCCTCCTCCACATATACCTTCATTGATCTATAATAGAATAAAATAATTATATTGCTGATAAATACAAAAAACCACAACAATTACAAAATAAAATTGTGTTCAAAATTATCTATGAAAAGAAAAATTAAGAGACAAAAGCAAGAAAAATAGTAAAATAGTTAAAACTCAAATAATCAATTAAATGAAATCCCTGTTGAATTTCATACATACATATATATGTATACAGACATGTGTTTCATGTATATTAATGCCACATAACAAAAATATACATTTGCCCATTATTTAATTGAAAATAAAGTCTATAGAAAGTTTTATCCACTCAATTAATTAACGTTCAATCCCACACACACACACACACGAATACACATTTCATCTTCCACTTGAGTATACAAAAATCTGCTAACAGCCTGTTTCTCTATGTTGATCGAATATAAAGGTAAAAAAGGTAAAAATCCATCCACCACCAGCATCCATCCACCTCCAGCATTTGGAACGAATTTGGAAATTATCAAAAAATATATAAAAAATATATATATAGCCGTTATATTAAGGTCTCTAAGGCGTGAACCTAAATAGGCTTGGTTTGTCGTAAGCCATTACCATATTCAAATTCGAAACTTGCAATAAACGGTGAATAATATAGCTAAAAGCATCTAAATACCGTATATAGGGAGGTACCGTTATATCGGAGCTATACGAAGACCTGGACCTGCATAGACAACTTTCTGTCACAGGCTGCAGCATCCATTACAAAGTTCTGTAAAATTCTGTAAATTTTGAAACATTCTGTAAATTTGAAAGTCCTGCAGACATAATATACATTTGAGTAAAATTTTATTAACCTACTTCATTTCGTTCGGAGTCTAGAGTGATTTCCAAAGATGGATAGACGAACGGACATCGCTAAATCGACATTAAATTTTATGCTGATCAAGAATATATGTACTTTGTGGAGTCTAAAATGTATATTTCGAGGTGTTACAAACGGAATGACAAACATAATATACCCTCAATACTATGGTGGAGTGTATAAAAATGTGTAGTTATTATTTCCTAGTTATACCCTCCACCTTGGAAAGTTTGTAACATCCCTAAATATTCGTCGTACACCCCATAAATTATATATATTCATAATCAGTATAAAATTCTAAGTCGATTTAACGTCCCTCTGCCTTTTTGATTGTCTGTTGAAATCACGATACAGCCCACATTATTTGACGTAGAGCATCAACATTTAGCAGAACAATTTGTATGTATCTAGGATGGTTGGTATTGAAAGTGAGATATATAGATCCACGTTTTGGTATAGCCCCAATATAACGGTACCTCTCGAAATTCGGTGTTATGATGATTTTTGCCACATATTTTATCGAATTTGTCACTAAACTGGTATTAGTAGTTCGTAATGGGTTGTAGCTCGTGTGACGAAATATTGTATGTATAGGTCAACGTTTTGGTACAGCAGTATAACGGTACCTGACAATATTCGACATTTTGATGACTTTTTTATCATTTCCCACGGATTTGTCTAAAAATTGGTATTTTCAGTTCATAATGGGTTCTAGCCCGGTGGTGGAACATTGAATAATTAGTTTCACGTTTTCCTATGCGCACATATAACGATACCTATCGATGGGTATCGTTATATGTGCTCATAGGAAAACGTGAAACGTGAAAACGTTCGGTATTTTGATAATCCTAATCACAATTGTTTCGAATTTGGTAATTTAGAAAATTTGATAGATAACAATCCTTGAAGTTTAAATTTGTCTATAGAGATTCCAGCTTTGGTATGGCCATATAACGGCATGACTCACTTTATGCTTTTTGATAAGTTTAACCGCATTATCCAAACGGTCTTAAGCTGAAAGTGAAACACGTTTGAATTCAGATGATTTTATATAAAAATGATTCCTTTATCCTAAGGTGGAGGGTATTAAAGTTCGGCCAGCCAAACTTAATGTTTATACCCTACAACCCTATGTGTTGAGGGTATTATAAGTTTGATAGGGTCAAAAATTATGTAACACCTCGAAATATTGGCTTCTCACATAGGAAAGTATATATGGATCTTCCTATCTCGCCGAGCTGAGTCGATCTAGCTATGTATGTCCGTCCGTCTGTCCATGTTAATTTGAAATCAAGCTACTGGTCACAGTTATGGTCCGATCCTCACGGTGGGGTTAGGGTCTGAATAGACCCATTTTGCTTTTGGAGATGATTGCACAATATTTATGGGTTGAAATGGACCAAAAACAGAAAAATGTCCTGATTTTTGCTTTGCTCTATAATCCACAATTATGAACCAATCAACGCGGAAATTTACATAGATTTAGAGTTTAGGACTGATCTGCCATAGGACAATATTTAGCGTGTAAAATAGACCATAACTATTACGTAAGGAAATAAAAGGTCACTTCTGACCGTTAAAGTGATGGTGATAGCCAAGAAATCGGATATATTGCAAAATAGGTACAATATACATGTAAAAGAATAGATCTTATTTATTCTGCTTATAAGTCAAGAAACACTGGGCCAATTTTCCAATCAATTCGGAATAAAATCTAAGAAAATCGCGGAAAAATATAGCAATAAAAAAGTGAATATCTTATGTTCCTTTTTTTAATTTGTGTCATATCTTCTATCGCATCCGATTTTTTCAATTTGATTTACAATTTTGAATTGTACATTTTTGAAATTTTTACACCCTGCAACACTACGTTACGTTTTCACCAAATTTAGCATGGGGGTAGGGTTAGGGTCAGAATTAAAACCTATTGTTCTTAAGATTTACATTTAGGGGTTAAAATGGACTAAAAAATTTGTTTTTTTCTAATTTTGTTGTCCCTCTATGACAACAATTGAAAACTAATCGACACGGAATTTTGCATCAGAAGAGAGTAAGGGACAGGGACATTATCTTTGACATTATTTCAAAAACGAAATCTTCCAAAATGGATTTGGACATAAGGTGATTACGAACAAATTGTAGTGTTGTAGGGTATCACATGGTCGGTCCCGCACGATTATAGCTTTTGATTATTTATTTTTTTACTTGTTTTATCATTCAAATAGTACGGAACCACAGCCAGTAATGACAAATGTCGCTAATTGAGAATCAGAATAAAATCTAAGTCGATTTAATAGCTAGATGAACACAAAATTTTGTATTGTATATGATAGGTAACTGACATTGAAAGTAAACTGCATTGGTCCATGTGTAGCTACAGCTACATAACGGCGCCTAATTGGCATTTAGAAGGTATCAGCAAGTTTATCAATATAACACCCACAGATGGATTCAATTGAATTTCCTACAAAATAAGCTTTAATTTGGCAATTTAGATTATCAAAGGATAAGAGTCCCACTGTAGAAACCCAATATTTGCAAACTATTTGCAAACCCCATATAAGATTTATATGTAGACTACATCACAGGGCATTATAAGTTTGTTTTGCTCAAAATCCATGTAACACCGGCAAGTAATTGTCCTTGGTATACCAATCTCCATATTGATGAAGTTATATGCGTCTGTCCGTTAGTAATTGTGCAATCAAACTCTAAGGCTCAATTATGAGCCGACCGTCACCAAATTTTGTATGAAGGTCTACGCCCAACCACAATAGACATCTATTGCAACACCTCGAAATATTGGTCATAATGTAGTAGAATGGTCTATATATCACGACGAGCTGCAGTTAGAGTTAGGAGCTAAAATGTATGAAAAATAGATTTTTGTCTGATTTTGTAATCGCTTTGCCGGTAACCAATTATGAACCGACCGTCACCAACTTTTGTATGGAGGTCTACGCCAAACCAGAATAGACACCTATTGTAACACCTCGAAATAATGGTCACAATGTAGTAGAATGGTCTATATATTACGGCGAGCTGCATTAAGAGTATGAACAATAGCCGCTTTGCGAGTCACCATTACAGATCGATCGACGAGTAATTTCACGAAAATTTGTTTTTATTTGGAAATGAACACATTAAAAACACTATATTTTTGATGTATTATAAGTTTCACGTTAATTATGCACCAAATAGCTAATATTAGCGCAAATGGACTGAATTTTGGTACATCCGACCGAATTCAGTCTAGAAGCAATTACATCGAATACGGAGAAAATCGGTTCAGATATAGCTATAGCTCCCATATATATGTTTCATCCGATTTGGTGTTTAAGTCCCTCACATGAAGTCAAAGGTTGATATATGGTATGATCTACTCCAAATAAATTCTTTCGTTACGGGAGCTCTACTGAATATGCATAGTGATGTAGGGTATCATATAGTCGTTCCCGCCCGACTTTTGACTTTTCCTTACTGGTTATGCAAGGAAATGCTCTGGAATAAATTTTTGAGACTATTTTAGCATATCTATTGCTTTTCCTAGCAGTTTTCCGCCAATTTGTTTTGCGATTGCTGAATAACTTATTTCTGTAATGTTGTAAAGAAAAACGACAATGTTGTGCCATAGGAGGTTAACCCCATTACAACCTCTTATGTGGCTACAATCATATCTACAGGAGCAACAAACAAATTTCAAACAACTCGGTGTCTAAAATCATAGAAATACCGAATGTCGGGAGGTGCCGTTAATGGGGTGTACGATCAATGAGAAACAGGCTAAACTCAATTACAATTAAATGAAATCTGAAAATAATGATGAGAAAACACAAAGAAATTTTAAGCTAGCATAAAAAGAAAAACACAATTTAAACAATTTTGGATGTAGACGACAAGAATCACAACAAAAAATATAACGACAATGATCATTAAAATTGTGACTACGTTCTGAGATAAACGTTATGTAAGTGGATGTGATAAATGTTGAAAATAAGGCATAAAATGTAACAAAAATATCTATCACGGATAAAGACTCAAAAAAAAAAAAAAATATTACCAAAAACAAAAACACGAACAAAAACATTTTATTTCTAGGAATGTTCTCTAAGACAAAAAAATTATAAAAAAACAAATCTTTGAAAAAACGAAAGACATTGAAATTTAACGCATCAATTTTAAGCTCTCGTTTCGATTGATTAATTTAAAAGGATTATAAACAAAATGCAATAATATTTTTTATAATTATTTTCATCATTATATCAATCATTGGAATATGTATTGTCATAATTTATTTAGTGGTAAGCTTTGTGTTAAATTGTCATTGTAGATGAGGTGTGAGGTTGGAAGTTACAAAATAAAATCCAGAAAATACAAAAGAAAAAGGTTTGAAATTATTGTGAGAAGAAAATCAATTGATAAATTTAAGGTAAGTGGTTTTTATGGAACGAAAACGGTTGATGGATATAAGTTCAGTTGCATTAAATCACTAAACAGCAATCCCATGAAAAAAATGGGCTAGTACCCTAATAATTTGTAAAATATTAATGAGTAAAAAAGCAGCTAAGTTCGGTCGAGCCTAACTTTTAATACCCTCTCCCATTTGGAAGTAACTTGAAAAATTCCAAAACTACCACTTAAATGAAAACCGTCACATGGGGACTACACGAAGACGTGGACCTGCTTACGATATTTGTTGTCATAGGCTGTAGTACCTATTACGAACTTCAAATACGAAATTTAACACAGTTCCAGTGAATAAAGTCGCTAAAATCATTAAAATATCGAATATCCTGAACCTGCACAGACAATTTTCTTCACAGGCTGTAGTATCCATGACGAACCTCAAATAACAAATTTGAAATAATTCCGGTGAATAATGTCGCTAAAATCATCAAAGTACCGTTGTATGGGGGCTAACACAATTTTTTAATACAAATGTTATGGTCTATTATCCGATCTAAATATTATCCGTTGATCATCAAAATTGGAAAACTTCTGCCTAGCCCTAAGCTCTAGCCCCATGGTAACTTCCGCTTCGATTGGTCTATGATTACAACCTTTAGAGTTACTGCAAAATCAGGCAATTTTTAAGTTTTTGGTCCATTTCAACCCCTTAGTATTAAGCAATCATCTCCAAAAGCAATAGGCTTCTATTTTGGCCCTATACATATACATTCTGAATTTCGTGAAGATCGAGCCATAATTGCAACCTGTAGGGTCTATTGCCGTTATATTAGGGTCTATACGACGATGTGGACCTGCACAAGCCATTACAATATTCAAATGCGAAACTTATAGAAACACCGGTGAATAATGTCGTAAAATTCATCGAAATACCTAATACAGGGAGGTACCGTTATATGGGGGCTATACGAAGACATGGACCTACACAGACAATTTTCTGTCTAAGGCTGTAGTATCCATTACGAACTTTAAATACCAAATTTGAAACAATAATGCTAAATGAATAATGCTGCTAAAATCATTCAAATACCGAAATTTGGGAGGTATCGTTATATGCGGGACATACAAAGACGTAGACCTGTACACACAATTTTCTGTCATCGGCTGTAGTGTCCATTACGAAATTGAAATGTCAAATTTGAAACATTTCCGGTGAATAATGTAGCTATACCGGGAGGTACAGTTATATGGGGGCAATACCAAAACGTGGACTTACATGACCCGATTTCAATTCCAAATGTCCTGCAGACATAATATAAATTTGAGTGAAATTTTATCAACCTTCTTCATTTCGTTCCGATGCTAAAGGGATTTCCACAGATGGACGGGCGCTAAATCGACATAGAACTTTATGCTCATCAAGAATATATATACTTTGTAGGGTCTAAAATGTATATTTCGAGGTGTTACAAATGGAATGACACATTTAATATACCCTCTATACTGTGATGGAGGGTACAAAAATATCGCCTCGTGGAAAATTGCAACGTCCTGCACTGTAACAAACTTGTACCTTTTAGTGTTTTTTATACACTCCACCATAATATCAGAATCATCAATTCGCAAATCTCCTCCAAACAATTTCAGATCTAATGCAAGGAACCCTCGTTAAACGATCGAAATGGGCCAACTAATGGACTGGGCGCAAAACCATCCAAAAACAGGTTAGCAAAGGTTAAAGTCATGCGGGGCCGACCATGTGATACCCTACAACACTACAATATGTTAGAATCCCCTTATGTCCAAATCCGTTATGAAAAATTTCGTTCTTGAAATTATGTCATAGAGCATTGCCCAGATATTACTTTTAGCTTTTTGAACTCCCTCGTATTGTTAGTTAGTTACAGCCAATTGTATTCCAAAAGTCATTCAAAATACTAAACTTCTTCCCAGTTCTTAACTCCTTCTCAGGCAAAATTCCATGTCGATTGGGTTCAATTATGTGATCAGTAAAATTTTTCGGTTTTTGCTTCATTTGAACACCTTAATATTTTGCAATCATCTCTAAATGCAAGAGGTCTCTCTGTATCTCCAAATTTAGACTCATCTATATGATTTGCTTGTCTACGATATTTGGCTATATGGGTAAACGAAATCAGTATAAAAAGCCTAAAGTTCGCCTTTTGTATATTTTGGATTTCGCCTGCAAGTTATTTTTAGTGTTTCGGTAGAATGGATATGTTTGTTGTTTTTCACATAAAAATAGTAGTGGTCCATTCAAAGCGTTGTCCTAAACTCTGACTTCATGCCAGATTTCGTGTCCTTTGGTTTCTATTTGTGACCTTTATAACGTCTGCAAAATCAGGAACACTTTTAGTTGTTGGTCCATTTTAACCCCTTAATATATTGCGGACATATTTAAAAACAATAGGTCTAGCCCTTCTGAGCCTAACCCTACCCTTAGAAAATTTTCGCGAGGATCGGACGATAATTATGCGGAGGCCTCTTACATTTGGAGATGATCGCAAAATATTTATGGATTCAAATGAACCAAAAAGAGTAAAAATTTTCCTGACCACACAATTGAAAGCAATCGACACCTGATTTCGCATGAGATGAGAGTTAAAGAGGATGGCCATTGGATTATATTTAGCTGTAACTAACAGCACGACGAAGTGCGCAATAAGCAAATGTCCCTGGTCAAAAAGCTAAGGCTAATATCTGGGCAGTGCTCTCTGACATAATTTCAAAAGCGAAATCTCCCAAAATGGATTCGGACATAAGGAGAGTTTTACCATGTTGTAGTATTGTAGGGTATCACATGGTCGGCACCGCACTACTATAGTCTTGGCTTACTTGTTTATTTTTATACCCTCAGCTATATGGCTACAGAAAGTATATATCATTTGCTACGGTCAAAACGTGCCTAGTCGAAATAACAGTTTTAGACCATAGGTCTCTTTGGACTAAATCCGTTTCAGGACATTTGGAGTCGATCAAGCGTTGTCCGTCCGTCAGTCTGTCTGGCTGACTGGTGCGCACGATAACTCTCAAAGGGAGTACACGATTTGGTCCAAACTTCGTTCATCGTAATATTTTTGTCAAAATTAGATCGACTTCGGAGATGGGCAATACCGGTCCACTCCTTCTAGTACCTCCCCCACAAAAGTCGAAAATTTCAAAAAATATATTTTCTGTACAAAATTTTGCTTGAACTTTGCAAATACTAATACTTGCGTCAGTGCTAGGTGAAGTGCGAAAATGGACAATATCGGTCCACTCCATGAAGTACCTTCCCCATAAATTTTGATTACTTACAACTCTTATAAAAAGTGACGTTAGAGTCCGATTATTTTCAAATTTTACACATCCCAATATTTTTATCAACCCAAGGTCTGGTGTGAAAATGGAATATATTGGTCCTCTACTTCTAGTACCTCCCCACAAAAGGTTGAAATTTTCAAAAAAATATATATTTTCTGCACAGAAAGAGAAACGATAATCCGATTTTGATTAAACTTTGCAAATGCTTATATTTGCATCAGTTCTAGATCAGGTTTCGCACCTGACAATGGACAATATCGGTTCACTCCATCAAGTACCTCCCCCACAAAGGGTTAAAATTTTGAATGATAACAACTCTTATAAAATGTGATGTAAGTGTCCGATTATCTTTATATTTCACAAATCGAAATAATGTTATTAACCCAACGTCTGGTGTTAATATGGAATACATCGGTCCACTCTTTCTGGTCGAAATTCCCTATAAAGGGTCAAAATTTTAAATATCCATAAAGGTCATAAAACGCGAAATAAGCTTCAGGTTCTCATTATATTTCACACATCCCATTATTTCTACAAACACAATATCTGTTGTGAAGATGGGATACATCGGTCCATTCCATCTGGTACCTCCCCCACAAACGCTCAACATTTTGAATATCCATAAAGCTCATAAAAGCGAAATTAACATTCGATTCCATTCAAGACTTCTTATATATCAATATTTTTATCAACACAAGGTCTGTTATAAAGATGGTAGAGATCGCACCATTACTTGTGGTACCTCCCCCACATACGGTTCAAGATTTTGAAAAACAAAACACTTAAAGAAAGTAAAATAAGCATCCAAGTCCTTCAAATTTCGCACATACAAACATTTTATCTAACACAAGATCTGTTATGAAGTTGATATATATCTGCGAACCCCTTTCTGGTACCTAACCCACAAAAGGTCACAATTTTCAATGCTTTTATCTGTCATAACTTGCGAAACAAATCAGCGATTCTTTACAACTTGCTATAAATATACTACATGTGGTACCATGCGCACACTTTTAACATTTTCAAAAAATTAGCACATAGGGTAAGTGTGCCTAAGTTCGGCATGTCCCAGTAGTCGGCACTTTTTATTTTTAAGCCCAAATAAATGAAACTATTATAACTAAATGTATTTTGTTTACTTCAAATATATTGTCAGCTATCTTTGTGTACAATTTCGCTAAGAAAATATGATTTATTCTAATAAAAATTAAATTTTTGTCTGTGAAGGTCCTGAACAATCCATATTCTTAAGAAAAGTACAAAAAAGACGTCGAATCAGTTTAACTATATACCCTACAACACTATGTGTTGGGGGTATTATAAGTTTGATTGGGCCAAAAATTATGTAACACCTCGAAATATTGGTTTCCCACATAGGAAAGTGTATATGGATCTTCCTATCTCGCCGAGCTGAGTCGATCTAGCTATGTATGTCCGTCCGTCCGTCTGTCCGTCTGTCCATGTTAATTTGTAATCACTCTACAGGTCGCAATTATGGCCCGATCTTCACGAAATTTAAAATGTAGGTGGGGCTTGGACCAGAATAGAACCCTATTTCTTTTGGAGATGATCGCCAAATGTTTAGGGGTTGAAATGGACCAAATACTGAAAAAATGTCGGATTTTGCAGCAGCTATACAGGTCGCAATTATAGACCAATCGACGCGAAATTTCGCATGTAGATAGAGTTTAGGGCGGGGAAGAAGCCTACTAATTTGGGTGGTCATCGGATAATATCTAGCGGGTAAAATAGACCATATCTTTTGTGTTGAAAAAAATCAAAATTTTTCATTAAACCGCGAATATTTTAAATCCCGGCGAAATCACGAAGCCATGACAAGGTTACTTCTGACCTTTACATTGATGTTAACATCCAACAAATCGGATATATAGCAAAATATGAGCGACATATATGTCTATCAAAGAAGATATGCTTGAAAGGTCGAGAACGGCTGAACTGATTTCGACAGTTCTCATTAATTCAGAATGGCCTCTTGGCAGGAAAGAAAAAACGTCTAAAAAAATCGCATAAAAATATCTCTAAAGATGAAAATATTGATTTTGTAAAATTTTCTCATATTTTTTCAATTTTGTCATATTTTTGGCATATTTTCATTTTGAATTAAACATTTGGTAATATTTCTACAGCTAACAAAACTAAGTAGTTAGGATATCAGGATATCATATACAGATCTCATTTATGGCCCGATCCCTACGAAATTTTGTATGGGGATAAGATGAGGGTTAGAATAGAAGCCTACTCTTTTTGGAGATGATCGCCATATATTTAGGGGTTGAAATGGACCAAAAAACTGCAAAATTGTCGACAGGTCGTAATTATCGCCCGATCCTCACGCACATTTGAATGGGGGTTACCGGACATTGCAAAAGCAAGCAGTTTTGGATGGGCATCCAAAAATATTCAAAGTGTGAAATAGTTTGCCAACTTTTGTAGACAAAATACGAAAATGTCCATTCCAGTGACTTTTTGGAGAATTCACAAATACAGGAAAGACGCACTTCTGACTATTTCGTTAACGCTGATTTCGTTGAAGAATATAGTCAAATGTCTGTATCTCATTCAGTCAAAAACCAATAATAAATGTTAATCTTTTGCCACTTCTGTGAGGTTATAAGCCTTTGGGAAATATTGGTTCCAGATCTAGGAAGACCATTTACGTGCAACATCTACCAATAAATTGGAAATGAGCAAATTAGTTTAAATTGCTATTATTCGAAAATTAGAGAACGAAACCTGATGGTTTTCTTTTATTATTTGTCACAATATCTTGTGGAATTCTGTCGAGTATTTCGCCTAATAAACTGTATGGTTTATTATAGTGTTGTAGGGTATTCAACGGTCGGCCCCGCTCGACTGTAGCCTTTGCTTACTTGTTTTTTTTTTTGTTTTTTTTTTTACTTGTTTCACAGACAAAAAAAAGTTTTCCATTTCATAGAAGTGGACTTCACCTAACGTTACAATAACATTGAAGTATAGTAACAATAATGCGACATAATGTGACGGTAATGTTACAGTTATTATAAAAAAGGCTTCAATACGAACAAAGTCTAAAATTTAATTTACTTTCTTCAAAGGTAAATATGTTAAACTTTTGCATGACTGAACATAATTCATTCAAAGGTTACTTTTGCGTCACAAAAATTCAATAGTACATGTGTACGTACATATGGACATTTCTTTCAAAAAAGCAAAACTTTCCACCGGGTTTTCCCTACTTTAAGTCCACCCTAGTCCAACCACATGACATTATTTTTTTCGTCTTTTTTTTTTTTTTTTTTTGCATAAAAAGCTAATAAAATGATTTATTCACAGAACAACGAAGCTCCTCGAATATCCATAAATAGAAACCAAAGCCCCATACGGTCCTTAACAAATGTTAGTATTTTTCCTATTCTATTTTTAAAAGACAGCAGTAGGTCTGCCATTTTAGCAACTGTTATGAAAAATTCAAAAAACAACTTTTTTATTTGTATTGTTATTCAAAAACAGGAGGAAATATAATACTTCCGCCATAGGAATAATTCGCTCCAAAAACCCAACAATATTGACCTCTGTTCATAATGCATGAGTGGTCGGTCGGCACATAAACATTTGTCAAAACGAAACTAACTTTTGTCATATTTGTCAATTTAATATTTGGTTTAGTTTTAGTATTTTTTGTGTTATTTTATTTTCTAACAGCACACCATTGTGACCTTTGGGGACACATCTGGACAGCATGAGGTTAAAAGCTCATGTCCAAAGCAAAGCCAGAAAAAATACTAAACAGACAAACTTCGAAATACAGGTAGACATAACTTTTTTTTGAGGCGTTTCAAAATTTAATTGTGTAACACCATGCCATGGATTGAGTTCTTCGTTTTTTATCGGCTCTCAATTAATTCTAAACAATCTTAAAATCTCCGGACAGTGGAACAAAATAATGTTAGGAGTATTTTGTTTCTAGAATTATATTTTACACTTTTTTGTTTTGACCGTTGCTGGTAGCTATAGCTCCCGTATATATGTTTCATCCGATTTGGGGGTTTAAGTCCCTCACTTGCGTAATATTCAATCCACAAGAATGACATCAGATACTGCTCTGAAATAAGTGTATCAAATTTTGTCAAGATCGGTACAAATTTGGATATAGCTCCAAAATATATATTCAACCGATTTCAGGTTAATTGTGCACCAAATAGCCAATATCAGTCCATATGACCTGAGGTTTGGAACATCCAACCAAATTCAGTCCAGAAGCAAGTACATTAAATTTTGTGAAAATCGGTTCAGGTGTAGTTATGGCTCCCAAATATATGTTTCATCCGATTTGGTGTTTAAGTCTCTCACATTCGTAATATACATTCGACAAAAAGGATGTTTGGTACCAGATATCAGATACAGATATCAAGATTAGTTCAGATTTGGATATAGCTCCCATATATATCATCAACTGATTTCGGGTTTATTGTGTACACAATGGCCAATATATATCCGAAATTTCTAAATAATGATCTACTTCAAGTAAATACTTTTGTTACGGCAGCTCTACTAAATGTGCATAGTCGTGTAGAGTATCATATAGTCGACCCGCCCGACTTTTGGCTTTTCCTTATTAGTTTACAATTATAGTACGTATTACCAAACCCACATTCTTCTCAATTCGGACACCGAATTTCAGGATTTCAGCTCTTTAATTTTTCCCTACTGCTAAATTTGTTACCATTTAGTAAAATTGAAAGACTCATATCCAAAACCGACCTCTTCTCTGAACCACAGACATTAAAATGCAGGATTTTAGCCTATAATTATTTTTCGAACAATTATAGTTTATAAAACCACCGCCATATCTTAACCACACTCCATTATCATTATGCAACCCTACAGATAGACAAATAACCGCAGACTTTCTTGATAGTCCATACCAAATGTCGCTGCCAATAAAACCATTTACCTTTCTGGAAGTCACCGGCGAAATAATAAAACTAAAGGCAAATAAATCACATGGGTGTGATAATATAAATGCTAAAATATTAAAATTACTTCCAAAACAAGTAAGCAAAGGCTACAGTCGAGCGGGGCCGACCGTTGAATACCCTACAACACTATAATAAACGATACAGTTTATATAGGCGAGATACTCGAAAGAATTCCACAAGATATTGTGACAAATAATAAAAGAAAACCATCAGGTTCCGTTCTCTAATTTTCGAATAATAGCAACTTAAACTAATTTGCTCATTTCCAATTTATTGGTAGATGTTTCACGTAAATTGTCATCCTAGATCTGGAACTAATATTTCCCAAAGACCTATAATCTCTCAGAAGTGGCAACAGATTAACATTTATTATTGGCTTTTGACTGAAACGCATCTATATGAGATACAGACATTTGACTATATTCTTCAACGAAATCAGCGTTGACGAAATAGTCAGAAGTGCGTCTTTCCTGTATTTGTGAATTCTCCAAAAAGTCACTGGAATGGACATTTTCGTATTTTGTCTATAAAAGTTGGCAAACTCCTTCACATATTGAATATTTTTGGATGGCCATCCAAAACTGCTTGGCTTGTGCAATGTCCGGCAACCCCCATAATTACGACCTGTTGACAATTTTGCAGTCTTTTGGTCCATATCAACCCCTAAATATATGGCTATCATCTCCAAAAAGAATAGGCTTTTATTCTGACCCTAATCTTATCTCCTTGCAAAATTTCGTAAGGATCGCATTCTGTATATGATATACTGATATCCTAACTACTTAGTTTTGTTAGCTGTAGAAATATTACCAAATGTTTAATTCAAAATGAAAATATGCCAAAAATATGACAAAATTGAAAAAATATGAGAAAATTTTACAAAATCAATATTTTCATCTTTAGAGAAATATTTTTATGCGATTTTTTTAGACGTTTTTTCTTTCCTGCCAAGAGGCCATTCCGAATTAATGAGAACTGTCGAAATCAGTTCAGCCGTTCTCGACATATAAGAGATTTTTCAAACATATCTTCTTTTATAAACATATATATCGCACATATTTTCTATATATCCGTTTTGTTGGATGTTAACATCAATGTAAAGATCAGAAGTAACCTTGTCATGGCTTTGTGATTTCGCGGTTTAATGAAAAATTTTAAATTTTTTCAACAAAAAATATATGGTCTATTTTACCCGCTAAATATGACCACCCAAATGGGTAGGCTTCTTGCCAGCCCTAAACTCTAGCTACATGCGAAATTCCGCGTCGATTGGTGTATAATTGCGACCTGTAGAGCAAGTGCAAAATCAGGAATTTTTTCAGTTTTTGGTCCATTTCAACCCCTAAATATTATGCGATCATCACCAAAAGAAATAGGGTTCTATTCTGACCCTAGCCCTACCTCCATTTTAAATTTCGTGAAGATCGGACCATAATTGCACACATATTGTTGTAGGGTATAAAGAGCTGTGGTTTTTCTGACAACGTTATTTAACTCCATATTGAGGTTGTCCCATTTTCCGACTCAATGGAAACATCCCAAAATTATAATGGTACATAGCCCAACCAGCCCGAAAACATAATTAGCTCGTATCGACCCATAAGCTTACTTCCAGCTTGTTCAAAGATTTTTGAAAGGCTTTTCCAAAAGCGCATGAGTTTAGTACTTGAACCCATGAAAGTTATTCCAGATCATCAGTTTGGTTTCAGGCATATGCATAATACCCCAGAGCAATGCCACAGGATTGTTGAAGTAATTCAAGATTCCTTGGAAAAGAAATTATATTGTTGTGCAGCATTTTTAGATGTTAAACATTCGTTTGACACGAAGGATAACTCTTTAAGCTCAAAAAGTTATGATTTTTATTTTACTTAAATTGTTTTTTTATTACTTAAATCTTATATAAGTATTCGAAGTTTTTTTGTGTCAGTAAATAACGATGAATCTGAAATTGAATGTGTACAATCTGGAGTGCCTCAAGGCAGTGTATATATACAATCTATATTTTCGATATGCCAGCTAATTCGGATGTCACTTTATAGCCGATGATACCGCTATTCTACGTACAAGCGTTAACCCTGAGGAAGCTTCTAACTTAGTTCAGCGGCAACTTAATCAGCTTAATTCTTGGTTTAATAAGTGGAATATCCAAGTCAACCCTGAAAAGTCTACGAATGTCACTTACACTCTTAAGAAAGGAGATTGCCCGACTCTCACTTTTAATGGATCTTCAATACCTACTTCAAACTGTGTGAAGTACCTTGGATTACGAATCGATCGGCGTCTGACTTGGAAAGAGCATATTCAATCAAAGAGAAAAGAGGTCGATAATAAAACAAAAAAGATGTATTGGTTAATTAATACAAAATCTCAACTCAGTTTGGAAAATGAAGTGCTACTTTATAAAACAGTTTTGAAGTCTGTGTGGTCATATGGTATTGAATTGTGGGGAACCGCCACTAATTCGAATATTGAAGTTTTGCAAAGGTATAAAGCGAAGACACTAAGGTTGTTATCAAACGCTCCTTGGTTCGTAAACAACAATTGTATTCACAATGACCTTGGAGTTAGAAAAGTTAAAGATGAAATTACCAAGCGAAGCTCTAACTATCTTAACAGATTAAGTAACCATTCTAATGTACTAGCCATTTCTCTATTCGATGATAGTAATGAAGTCAGAGGGCTAAAAAGAAAACACATATTAGATCTCCCTTTTATAAGATAAATATAATGATGTGATAGATCACTATATCTCTGAAAATGTTATCAGTGTAAATTTGTATTAGGGTTAAGATAAATGGATCTTAACAACTCTGTCAATATCTTCTGTATGACCACATTTGCTAATTATTTTGTATTTAAATAGATCGCAAATAAAGAAAACAATAAAAAAAATATCTTAACCACAGACACCACCAGTCACATTTATATCAAATTTCAGGATTTCACTTCTATTTCAGGATTTCAGCCCCATTTCAAAATTTAGTAATATTCAGTACAAATATAGGACGCATTTCCAAATCACCGCCAAATTTCAAACACAGATACCATCAGTAATCTAAATATAAAAATTTCAAAATTTTATCTCTATACCACAAGAATAATATTTGGCACCAGATATCAAATTTAGCTCCGAAATACCTCTGTCAAATTTGATAAAGATCGGTTCAGATTTGGATATAGTGCTCATACATACCTTTACCCGATTTCAGCTTTATTGTGGGCATTTGGGCTAATATCAAATGGAGCTAATTGTACATTTCCGACCGAATTCAGACTAGAAGCAAGTACATCAAATTTGATGAAAATCGGTTCAGATATAGCTCCCATATATATGTTTAATCCGATTTAGTATTTTACCCCCTCACACCCGTAATATACTCTGCACAACATCGATATTTGGTGCCAACTGTCAGATACCGCAAAGAGATACTTTTGCTAATTATACCCTACACCACAAGGTGGATAGGGTATTGTGTCTTTGTGCATTTGTTTGTAACAGGCAAAAGGAAACGAGATAGACCCATATTTCCATTTGATGATCTGCATAGAATCACATTCTGAGTCGATTTATGCATGTCCGTCCGTCCGTCCGTACAGTTCGCATTTATTGCCCTATCCAGATGAAATTTTGCACAAATCATTTGTTTGGACCAAGGACGAACCCTATTGAAATTAGAGATAATCGGTAAAAATTTAGATATAGCTCCCATATATATCTTCGTCCGATTTGCTTTTTATTGTGCACCAAACGTGTAATATCAGTCCGAATAGTATGGAATTTTGCAAGTACAATCAGATTAGACCTGAAAATAAGTATGCCAAATTTGATCGAAATCGGTTCAGATATAGCTATAGCTCCAAAATATATTGTTCATCCGATTTGTTATTTTTGTCCTCTGCAGCCGCAATATGCACTCTGTAACAACAATATTTGGGGAAATATATCAAATACAGCTCAGAAATACATTTGCTAAATTTTATCGAGATCGGTTCAGATTTGGATATAGCTCCCATATGTAACTTCGTCCGATTTACCTATTATTGTGCACCAAACGTCTAATATTTGCCCAAATTGGATGAAATTTGGCACTTACGACCGAATTGAGTCTAGAAGCTAGTATGTCAAATTCGGTGAAGATCGGTTCAGATATAGCTATATCTCCCATATATACTGTTCATCCGATTTGTCATATTTGTTACCCACAGCCGTAATATGCACTCCGTAACAACGATATTCAGGGAAATATATAAAATACAGCTCAGAAATATCTTTGCCAAATTTTATCGAGATCGATTCCGATTAGGATATAGCTCCCATATATATTTTTATCCGATTTCAAATTAATTGTACAATTAATTGTAATTGTAGAAGATACAAATGCTTCGGCATATTCAGTCCTTTGAACTTTAAATTATAATTATAATAATAGCGTGTATGATTGGATTCTCCCTAAAAACTTTTAATTATTATGCGCAGCTCTACTAAATTAGCAAAGTGGTGTAGGGTATCATAAAGTCGGTCACGCCCGACTTTAAGACTTTTTTTACTGGTTTTTATAGAGTTCTGTTCAGATTTGGATATAGCTCCCATATTCATCCGATTTAACTTTTAATGTGCCTAAACAATGTAATAACAGCTCAAATAGGACTTAGTAGAATACCATAGAAGCCTGCCATATACTACTTCCTTTCAGCTTTAAATTATAACTGCTTTAACGATCGTAGTTGCTATGTTTTAAATCTCTTACATTTCCCATAAATGTATATGTAAAGTGGTGTAGGGTATTATAAAGGGTACCTGACTTTGGCATTTCTTTACTGGTTTAAATGATTTTTTACTGCCCGATTCTTGATTTGAAAGTCATTGAAAATATGTGTAAAATAAGTGTACGAAACAGTCAAAAGTCGGACGTGGTGGACTATGTCATACCCTACAGAAAAATGCATATTTATCAGAACTTCCCGTAACAAATATATATTTTTATTGTGTAAAATAAATAATTTCAAACTCTCCATAAGACGGATATACAAACAGAAGAACAGCAAATGTTATATTTGACCCCAAAATTTTAAACTATTTTTAGTTGGTAACTCACTATAACGTTTTAAACTTTTGCCACAACTTGGCTGGCAAAATTGTCCACTTTGAATATTTTTTCCAAATGCTACCACTGTTCCGATGTTATAAAATGTTGCATGTAAACATGTCCTTTATGATTGAACAGTTGTTACATTTTGTGAGAGTGTGTGTTTGTATCTCTATCAAACAAATAAATCCTTTTTATAAAGGTGTGTTCGTTTGCCCATTTAACACATGGACACATTACAACGCTCAATTACTGCCGTCCTGACTGACCACCATCACTACCACCACAGAAATGGTGTGTGTGTGTGTGTGTGTTCGATTCAGTGAATGAGCGGGAGAATGAGCACGAGTAGAAAACATATGTGACTAATCGTTGTAACTGTACATTTAGACATAAGCATTTAGGGTCCTTTGTGTATACGAATTTTCAAGCACGTTCTCAAAGTGTCCCTTTTGTTCATTTCCGAACGTGTCTTCGCACTCACACTCTTGGAATAGTTTCATTTTTCCTTGCCGCCTAAAAGCACACCTGTCTGTATTTTTTGCTCTGTTCGAAAACTGCCGATATTCGAAATATATTTTGAGTGGGTTCTCTTATTTTTCGTGTGTTACTTGCATTTTGGACAAAAAGCAGACAGAAAAATGTGCTTCAATTATATGTATGGGTAAATAATATCAAAATAATTGTAGTAATATTTTAAAAATTTTGTATTATAAATTAATTTTTTAACAAAAATTATTGCAAAAAATTCACGTGATTTATATTTATTAATGTGAAAGACTTGATAGATTCAATTGTAAGTGCATAAGTATAGGACCCACAAGATTCGATTTTGGAAAAAAAAATATATAGGATGCGCTATGTTCAAAATTGATTTGGTCGAGAAGGTACAAAACAAGCGAGATACAAACAATGCGATGTGCAAAATTTTAGCTACATCGGGTACACCCCCGATACCTTCGTATATTTTTATACCCTCCACCATAGTATGTAGGGTTTACTACGTTTGTCATTTCGTTTGTAACAACTAGAAATTTGCATTTTAGACCCCACAAAGTATATAAATTCGATATCCGTCCGTCCGTCCATATGTCTGTTCGACTGTGAAAATCACTTAAGCTTCCGGACGAAATGAAGTAAGTTGATAAAATTTTACTCAGATGTGTTTTAGGTTTGTAGGATTTTTGGTATTGAAAATGTGTTCACGTTTTGGTATGGACCCCATATAATACTACCGATAGGTTTAAGGTTTTTCGGTATTCTAGTCACAATTTCAAACCAAATTTGCTGCAAATCGGGAGTATGTGCTCCCAGTAATTAAGAAACATTCTCGAAGAGAACTGTAGGTTTAAATTTTGGTATAGGGCCGATAAAAGTATACCACCAGATATTGAGTATTTTGATGCTTTGTGTCTCAGTTTTTACGGGAATTATCTCAAAACTTGAGTTCGTAATGGGTACCTGCTATGACAGAAAATTTCCTGTACTGATCGACGCCTTCCTATAGCCACCGTATAAATATACCCCCAATATTCGATATTTTGATGATTTCAACCAAATTTTTTAACAGAGTTATCTCAAACTTAGTGTTTGGAGTGTGTAATAGGCATCACCTTCTCTGGCCGATAATTGACTGTAGTGGTCCACAGTTTCCCAATAAAACTGTTCCTCCAGTCCAATATAACTGTTCCTCCAGATTTTCGATATGTAGATGATTTGTGTCACACTTTTCATCGGAATTATTTCAAATTGGGACTTTGTAATGTGTGCTACCTATGTCAGAATGTTGCCTATATAGGTACACATCTTTGTAAAGTTCATATATAAATTTACCTCTCTATATTTTGACGATTTTAACCACACTTTTCACCAGAATTATTACAAATTCGCAATTTGAAGTTCGCAGTGAATACTGCTTCCTACGACATAAAATTTCTCATACAAATTCAAGTCTTCGTGTAGTCCCCTATAAAAATACCTCACAATATTCGAAATGTTGATGATTTCAGGCGATTTCCTTAACAGAATTATCTTGGATTTGGCAGATAAATAGCATATCCCCACATAACTTTAATTCCTGATATCCGGAAATCTTAAAAATATAACGGCATATTTCAACGGATTAATTTTTACTTTCTGCAACTTCCTTCCAAACTTATCTGATTTCTTCTTGTTTACATTTTAAACTTTTTGGAGTTTCCAGAAGATCAATAATAAGCTGTTTTCACCATGGTCTGAGTTCATCATGGAAATAAGCCACCTTAATCCACTTTCAGAGATCACCGGCCAAATTTGCTTCAACACTTGTAGACACTTCCATTTAGCAAGTTTTGTTAAAATCTTCCCGACTAATGTCCATTTATCTCTCGAAAAATTGGCACAAGGGTGGCTTCACCTTCTAAATAAAATGAATCGGATCCACGTCTTGTCAATTCATCAGCTAATTCAATGCAGGATGTCACAATAGATTGGAACCCAACAAAGCTTAGAGGACAACTTAACTTTTTCCAGAGCATTCCTACTCTCCAAACCTGCTGTAGGGCTTCTTTACTATCTACATATAGTCATTTAGTTCATTGTTTCTATTTACCAGCAATTCTATGACTTTTGTAACAGCAAAGAGCTCAGTCGGAAATACGCTGCAGTGGTAATTTATCTTGAAGGAGTTCCGAATATTCAGTCTTTCGCAGAAGACCCCTGCACTCGTTCAACTCTTCATCGTTGAACCATCGATATAGGCAGCTATGCCGTTGAAAGGTGGGATGTTCCGGATCGACATGTCCATGTTAGGTATATGGATATATAGTCACTGGCTATAAACCGACCTTCTATGTTCTTCGAATACCTTAGAATTGCAGAATGTCCAAAGAAAAAACTGCGCCATTGTCCAAGTTTGTTGAGTCCCATAGCACACCTAGCTGCTTGTTCCTCTACAAATAGACATAAATAATTCAAGTACGATTTCCAGTTCAGATTGGTTTGTGCTCCGAAATGCACCTGTGGTTAGTAGAGATGCTGCCCTTTGGACGTTATCAATGCTTTTCTTGAAGGAAATTTTACCTAGCGAGTACCACCAAACTAGAAATCCATAAGTGACAATCGGATGGATAATTGACTCAGATATCAATTTGATAATATGCGGTGCGGTCTAGCGGTCCTATAGTGTACTTCAAAGAATAGAGTACGATTAAGACCCTATTTGCCTTGTCCTCGATATGTCGCTTATAATTTAGTCGTTGGTCGAGGATAGTAAGCAAGCGCTTTGCCGGGAATGGGTCAAAATACCGCAGAGCAACATTCGGGCAGCTTGTGACGGTTTCATTGGCCGTTTTGAAAGCCATAATTCGTGCCAATGGTGACCAATTCGAACAAATCTAAACTTTTTCTAAAATTTGATGCTATTTCCGACATTGTTTGCTTTCATTCAAAAAAAAAAATAAAATTTATGGCGTTTGACTTTGTTGCAGTTTTTTTATCTCACCTTGTATTAATTTAGGTCACAACAAACTTATAATAAAAACATCTCTGTCCTTTTTGATGAAAAAGACCATAAGTTGAGCTAGCCTGAATTGCCTTTCTTTCACATGCCTACGGTCCCCAAGGACCTACTACTTGTAAGCCCTTGTTAAGATCTATTTGTTCAGTCAATTGTCAACTTCAGTTATATTTCAGTCCATATAACTGGCAACACATTTCGGAGTATAATAAAACATAATCTCGTGGACTGCACTAACAGTCCTGCTCAACAACCATTGCCGACACATTTACCAAAAGCATTTGCCTGCTTTTATTGGCGCATGATTATTGTGGCCGAAACAATTTCAAATAACTGTATTTGAAAATAAGGAGGTTTGGGTTACTCCCCTTTCCTACATCCCAGCCCACCTTGGACAATTGTTGCCCTTTTATATTCAGACCTGTTCGTTATTTGTCGATTATTTGGTTAATTTTATTGCCACCACTTTTATTGCGGCTAACTTAAATTACCATTCTTTCACCAGACGCAGGGTCGTCTCCATTTCTGGGCAATGGACAAAAGCCAGGGTGGTTAAATAGTTAAATGCCAATCTAACTACACCACTGGCTGACTGGCGAACAGCTAGAGAGTAGAGCACGTAGCAGACATTTGACCTAATTAGAAATAAAAAAGAAAACGAGGGTATTTTCCCTACCACAAGAGGTCATCGTCAAATAAAACATTTAAATCGAACAGACAATTTGAATGTTTTCATTGTTCAATCAGATTTAATTGGCCAAATGCAGTTTGCTGCCAGTATGGAGGAAAATTTCTAAAATGTAACTATGTATGTGTATGTGTATGGATTTATATATGTATATTAAAAAAAAATCTGCAAATAATATTGTTTGTTGTCATGGTCAGTGGTAATTTTAGAAATAACTGTTTCCCTCAGATTTTTATGTACCTAACGTTTTCAAAACCAAGTATTAAAATTCCAATGACAGTGTTTTCCATTTTAGTAAATTCTTTCCATACTTCGTTCCATCTAGCATCTAGCTTTAAAGCAAATGACGAAGCATTCACTATAAACTTCTACAAAATCACATTGTAGGCCTAATTTCTCGTAGGCCCACACACTCTACAAATGCCCAGTCACATCCCATTCAATGGGCTATTGGAAATGCAATTGTACGTGAACTGGAACACCACAATTATTTTTCGTTCAAAATCTACCCCAAAACATATCGTCACGTTACATTGATAATTGCAAATCACAAAAAAAACCTGAAATAGGTATGACTGGCACGTATGCTCATTTTATAGCTATTAATAGCTGTCATAAATCATCCACTACGAAGAGATAGTAACTCATTATTTATGATACGATGTGAACGATATTTAACCGAATGGATTATAAATAAATATTTTTCGAGAGGTCTTTGGCAGACATGCATAAGTGTAAAAAAATTCAATAATTTACAATGGAATTAAATTTGGCATGGAAATTCAATTAATCTGAAAGTGTTTCGAATGCCTATATCAAATTTTAAAACTAGAAACTACTTATTAATATCGTTAACTCCAAGAAAAATGCAGAATTTGGACTGATTAAAATTTAGGTTGGGTGAGAAACTTCACATGTCTGGACACTTTTCACAGAGTTGCCCACATTTGACGGACCCATCTGGCAACGCCATAACTTTTGACAGAGATGTCACATCGCTTAATGACATACCGCGTTTGAAGCGTCAGTCCAAGCAGATTTTTACCACGAACCAATATACGCCACGCGAGCGCTCTGAAATAGTTGAAATTTACAAGAAGTCAATTGTGAAAACTCAACGTGTTTTTAAAACATTAAAAAATGTGAGAAGTGCGCCTTCTAAGAATGTTGCCTGCGGACAAGCCTCATCGATTTGAATGGTCCCAAAGAGTCATCGAAATGGCCGAAAATGACAAGCAATTTTGGAACAAAATTATCATGTCCGATGAAGCCCATTTCACATTGAATGGGACCGTAAATAAGCAAAATTGCCGTTTTTACGCCACTGAAAATCCTCTGGAGATTCAAGAAGTGCCTCTTCATGACGAAAAAGTCACAGTTTGGTGCGGCGTTAGTGCGAAAACGGTCATTGGGCCGTTTTTCTTCCAAAATGAAAATGGTCATGCTGTTACCATCAATCAGGAGCGTTATCGCGATACGATGACCAATTTTGTGATGCCAATTATTCGTCGAAAGCGTATGAGGCAGTTCTGGTTTCAAAAAGACGGCGCTCCACCGCACACAAGTCGCATAACAATCGATTTTCTGAAGAATTTGTTTCCGTGCCGTTTGATGTCGAAAAGTGGTGATTTGGAGTGGCCACAGCGTTCGCCCGATTTGACGCCGCCTGACTTCTTCTTGTGGGGATATTTGAAGTCAAAGGTTTACGTTAACAAGCCAAGGACAGTAGAAGAGCTCAATAACAACATTCGTGAAGAAATAGCCGCTATTCCGGCCGAAATGTTGGCAAAAACGATAGAAAATGCAGCAAAAAGGGCACAATATGTCATCAACGCCAGATGCGGTCATTCGAGAGATATCATATTCAAAAATTGATGTAAACAAATCTACTTGGAACAAATTAAATGATTAACATTGCCAACTGCCAATTTTTTATTTTTTCTTTGATTAAAAAAAAAAAAAAAAAATAAGTCCGTCGAATTAGGGCAACCCTGTATTGAGTTTTCAGCGTTTTTAGCTATTATTTATGATCAATTTTTTAAGTGTGAAATAATAGGAATTTTTAAATGGCCATAACTCCTTAAATATTGAATTTTCAGCGTTTTTAGCTATTATTTGTGATTACTTTTTTATTATTCGTTTCAGGAGATTTGGAGTCGATCTAGCGATGTTAGTTCGTTCGTCTGTCTGTATGTCTGGCTGGTGCGCACTTTAACTCTCGAAGGGAGTATTCGAACTTGCTACATCGTAATATTAGTATCAATATCGGTCCACTCTTCTCCCCCCACAAAAGGTTGAAATTTTCAAAACGTATTTTGCTGCACGGAAAGAGAAAGGATAATCCGATTTTGCTCCAACTTTGCAAATCCTAATTTTTATACCCTCCACCATACTATGGAGGGTATATTAATTTTGTCATTCCCATATAACGGTACCTCCCGATATTAGGTATTTTGATGATTTTAGCGACATTATTTAACGGAATTGTTTGAAATTTGGCATTTGAAGTTTGTAACAGATACTACATCCTATGACAGAAAATTGTCTGTGCAGGTTCACGTCTTCGTATAGCCCCCATATAACTATACCCCCCGATATTCGGTATTTTGGTGATTTTAGCGACATTATTTACCGGAATCGTTTCAAATTTGGTATTTGAAGTTCGTAATTGATACTTCAGGTGTGCAGGTTCCCGTCTTCGTATAGCCCCCATATAAAGGTACCCCTATATTCGGTATTTTGATGATTTTAGCTACATTATAAACAGATTTTTCTTCAAGTTTCGCATTTAAATATTGTGATAACTTATGACAAAAGTTGCATATGCAGGTCCACGTCGTCGTATAGGCATTCGGTATTTTTAATATTTTAACAGAATTTTTAACGGATTTTATTTATTTATTTATTTATTTATTTATTTTTTGTGGAAATTGCCAAATTTGTACCAAATGGTGGAGGGTATTAAAAGTTCGACCCTGCCGAACTTACAGCTTTTTTACTTGTTATATCAGTGCTAGGTCTGGTGTGTAAAATGGACAATATCGGTACACTCCATCAAGTACCTCCCACACAAAGGGTCAAAAATTTGAATAATTACAACTCTTATAAAATGTGATTTAGGAGTCCGATTGTCTTCAAATTACACACATAAAATTTTTTTTTATTTACCCAACGTCTGGAGTGAAGATGAAATATATCGGTCCACTATTTCTGGTACCTCCCCCATAAAGGATTAAAATTTTGAATATTCATGAAGATCATAAAACGCGGAACACACATCCGATGCCATACAGACTTGGCAAATCTCAATATTCCCATCAATACAAGATATGTTATAAATATAGTAGACATCGGACCATTTCTTCTTGTACCTCCCCCATAAAGGGTTCAAGATTTTAAAACCCTAAAAAAGGCTCAATGAAAGCGAAATAATCATACAACTCTCTTAATATTTCACACATATTCAGATATAGAAATAGCTCCAATAAATACAGGGTGAGATAAAAAACTGCAACAAAGTGAAACGCCATAATTTTTACATTTTTTTTTAAATTGTATTGAATGGAAGCAAAAAATGTCGGAAATAACATCAACTTTTAGAATAAGTTTAGATTTGTTCGAATTGGTCAACTTAGGCACGAATTATGGCCTTCAAACGGCCAATGAAACCGTCACACACTGCCCGAATTTTGCCCTTCGGCATTTTGGGCCATTCCCGGGGAAGCGTTTGCCGGAGGTGATCGACACTTTGGTATTTTTTAGTGCCAACCTTGCTTTCCAAAATACTCCAGACACAAAAGTTCTACGGATTGGTATCCGGATATTTTTATGGCGATTGTACACTAGAAATGAAGGGAGGAACCTCAACTTGAAACCATTCTTGGGTGGCGCGTGCTGAGTCCTGTTGGAATGTCCAATGTCTGCGGCCAACATGTTTGCGTGCCCACGGCTTTAATACACCCTCCAGAATATGGCATTTATTCTCATTTGGCATTTATTCTCATGCCACGGTCGATTAATACGAGCGGAGAGCGACCATCGGCTGTTATGGTGGCCCACACCATCACCATGGCCGACGCTTGAGTTTTGGTGACCAACCGAAGGTGCACATTTTCAGCTGACCTCTTTGGCAATTAAACAGATCATTTTGTGTGTTTACAAACTGCTGGACAACGAATGTTTTCTCATCGGAGAAAATCAAATTCGACAGTTCATCACTTTCGACCAAGCGAAGCAACTCTTTAGCTCTTTTGAGTCTATTTTCTTGCACTTTTTGGAATTTCAATGGCTTTACCCTGAGCTCCATATTTTCAATATTTGCCGAATGGAATATTGCGATATGTTCAGCTCACGTGCCATTTTTTTATATAATGGAATAATTTGAACAGCTTTCGGAAGAGTGGCTTAGAAATGAGAGGTGTCTAAAGTTGGTAACAGTCTGAAGTTGGTCATCTCACCCTGTATCGCTTGGGTGAGAGGCTTCAGAGGGTATGTATCAGTCAAAACGTACCTCATCGTAATTATACCCTACGTTCCTTTCGCCCAAATCCGTTTCTGGGCATATGAAATCGATCTAGCGATGACCGTCCGTCCGTCTATCTGTCTGACTGGCTAGTGCGCACGATTACTCACGAAGGGAGTATCTGCCTTGATCCAAACGTGCAACATCGTTATATTATTAAAAAAAAACTTAGATGGGCAATATCGGTCCACCAAAAAGGTCGAAAAAGTGCAAAAATGGACAATATCGATCACCTCCATCAAGTACCTCACCCACAAAGGGTCAAGATTGTTAATAATTGTAAGTCTAATAAAATGTGATGTGAGAGTCCGATTGTCTTCAAATTACACACATCACAATATTTTTATTAACCCAAGGTCTAGTATGAAGTTGGAATATATCGGTTCTTTTCTTCTGGTAGCTCCCAACCAATGGTCAACATTTTGAGTATCTATGAAGCTCATAAAACACGAAATTAACATCCAATTCCATTCAGACTTGGTACATCTCAATATTTCTATCAATACAAGACCGGTTATAAAGATGGTAGAAATCGGACCATTCCTTCTTGCACCTCTCCCAGAAAGTGTCAACGTTTTGAATGACCAAAACAATTATAAAATCCGAAATAAGCATCCAGTACTCTTCATATTGCACGTCCCATTATTTCTAGTAACACAAGATCTGCTGTGAAGAGGGGATATATCGGTTCACTCTTTCCGGTACATTCCCCTGTTAGGGTCAACATTTTGAATATCCATGAAGCTCATAAAACGCGAAATTAACATCTGATTCCATTCAGACTTGGTACAATATTTCCATCAACACAAGATCTGTTATAAAGATTGTAGAGATCGGACCATTTCTTCTGGCATAAAATTGGATATAAATGTTCGACTTTCTTATAATTATGTCCATACTAATATTTGTTAGATGAAGTATGAAAATGGAATACTTCTGTCGACTTTATCCGGTACCTCACGCATATTTTACCATTTTCTAAAAATTATCTCAAATTTTATATAAACTGAAGGAAGTAACCAATATAGTCCAAACTTGGCACGTCACAATATTTATATATTTATTTAGGTCCGATACGAAATGGACAATATTGGCCTATTCCTTCGGAACCTACCTCATAGAGGGTCAATTGTTTGAATAATCATAACAGAAGTCAAAATATATTTTAATAATCGAATATTGTCTGAGGGTATTCATCTGTCGGCAAATGGCTAAAAAATGCAACTTTCGAGTATCGCCATGATTCGTGAGGCCTATATGAAAAAGTGGACCAATATGGGTAATGTTGTGCCACCGCAGGTAAAACCCATTACGACCTGCAAATACTTAATTTCAAAAACATCTAATGGGAATTTAACTAAAATCTGTCAAATATAGAATATCTCAAGGTACCGCGTCATGGGATCCATAGTAAAACGTGAACCTATGCATACTATGTTATTCAAAATTATGTTGAGACTAGAGTTATGCCAATCTGGTTCGATCGAACGAATTGTTCCTTATCTAGTTCCGTGGACTCCGGTCATTTGTTTGAAAACTCTGCGTATGAATTATATGAAGTATGTGTAATTTATTAGATCACTCATACGTTTTGGAACTGGTGTACTGAACTATGAACTAGATTGGCACCACTCTAGTTGAGACAACTACAAATACCAAAATTTAGAATCATGCATATACCGAGTATCGTGAGGTACTGTCATATGGGGTATATGTATGGAAATCGTCGTTTGTTATAGATTATGTTATGATACGGGGGGTAGAACCCACTACAAATTCTAAAGATAAAAATTTTAAACAATTTCGTGTAAAAACTGAGGCCAAATTCATCAAAATATCGAATATCGGTTGAGGTACCGTTATGTGGGGACTAAAGGAAATCGTGAACCTATGCCAAAGATTTCCTGAGAACCCCAAATATCAAATTACAGATAATAATTAAAACCTTCAAAAAATACCAAAAATTAGAAGTTACTATAAAATGTGGGACACACCTAAATTGAATGGAAAATCTAACAATTAAAAATAAAAGAACAGTGTTGACATTTTTGTTGGGGATACCGTTATATTTTGTTGTTGCAAAATAGTCAGTCTTAATCCCATTATTTTGGTTTTTGTAAAAGCAACATATGTTTAATAGTGGAAAAATATGGTAATGTTTACCAGGAGGTAAGGCAGGGAATATATAAATCTCGAAAAAAGCCCCCAACCCTCATCAGTTCCCTTGTTTTTTGTCATAGGAGTTATTTTTAATATAAATCCTAGGGAGAATATCCCAGGCAAAAAAATATATATGGGAGCTATATCTATATATGAACAAATTTCCACCAAATTTGATGTACTCGCTTCTACACTGAATGAGGTCCGATGTACTATCATTTGGAGTGATATTTCCCATTTGGTGCACAATTAACCCGAATCGGTTAGAGATATATGGGAGATATATCCAAGTTTGAATCGATTCTCACCAATTTCAAGAGGATTCGTCCTTGGGCCAAACAAATATTGATTGGAAAATTTATATAGAGGGTATATATCATTTGATACGGACAAAACCTGCATAGTCGAAATAACGGTTTTAGACCCTAGGTCTCTTTGGACCAAATCCGTTTCAGGACATTTGGAGTCGATTAAGCGCTTTCCGTATGTCTGTCTGGCTGGTGCGCACGATAACTCTCGAAGGGAGTATCCTATTTGGTCCAAACTTGGAACATCGTAATATTTTGGTCAATCTTAGATCGAGTTCGGATATGTGCAATATCAGTCCACTCCTTCTGGTACCTCCCCCACAAAAGGTCGAAATTTTCAAAAAATTTATTTTTTGCACAGAAATAGAAATTATAATCCGATTTTTCTCAAACTTTGCAAATCATAATATTTGGGTCAGTGCTGGGTCAGGTGTGAGAACGGACAATATCGGTTCACTCCTTCTGGTACCTCACCCACCAAGGGTCAAAATTTTAAATAATTACAACTCTCATAAAATATGATGTAAAAGTCCGATTGTCTTCAAATTTCAGGCATCCCAATATTTACATTAACTCAAGGTCTGGTGTTAAGATGGAATATATCGGCCTACTCCTTCTGGTACCTCCCTCACAATTGGTCGAAATTTTCAAAAAATTTATTTCTTGGAAAGATAGAGAATCTATAATCGGATTTTCCTCCAACTTTCCATAAAACCTAATATTTGCGTCAGTGCTAAGTCAGGTGTGAAAATGGACAATATCGGTCCTCTCCATCAAGTACCTGCAACACAAATGGTCAAAATTTTGAAAAATTACAACTCTCATAAAATATGATGTAAAAGTCCGATTATCTTCAAATTTCACACATCTCAATATTTATATTAACGCCAGGTCTGATGTAAAGATGGAATATATCGATCCACTCCTTCTGATACCTCCCTCTCAAAAGGTCAAAGTTGTGAATAACCAAAACGTTTATAAAATCCGAAATCTTTATGTTTCACACATCCCATTATTTCCTCTAACAAAAGATCCATTGTGAAGATGGGATATATCGATCCACTCCTTCTGGTACCTCCCCCACAAAGGCTCAAAATTTTAAATATCCAAGAAGCTCATAAAAAGCGAAATTGACATCTGATTCCATTCAAGACTTGGTACATCCCAATATTTCCATCAACATGAGATGGAATGGAATGGAATGTTAACATTTTCTAAAAACTATCACATATGGCATGTAAAGTGAAGGAAGTAGTCGAACCTAGCACCTCGCAATATTTATATCATATACGATCATATCCGATACGAAATGGCCAATATTGGCCCATTCCTTCGAACCCTACTGCATAAGGGGTTAGACATTTGAATAAACACAACAGAATTCAAAATATTTTTAATAGTCGTACATTGGCTGAGGGTATGCATCTATCGGCAAACCCGACAGATACTTTTTAACTTGTTTTTTTTTCCTGAAAATTCTCACCAAAATGCTTTTGTACGCTTGTAAACATACAATGAGCTGTCACTGAAATAATTTTAACAGCTGTCGGATGAGTGGCTTAGAAATGAAAGCAGTCTGAAGTTGGTTACTGTTCCTTCATGTCACCCTGTAAATTATAGGGGTAAAATTTTATCTAAATCAGATTACAAATGTGGCCTGCATTTTCTTCTTCTTCAAAAAAAAAGAAAATATATGGACAGAAAGACGGACAGACATGCATAAATCGACGAAGGGACTCTGTGAGGATCCGTAAGAGTAACTATGGGTCCTTCTTCATGTTAAAAGCAAATGGACAAATTTATAATTCCCTGTAGCACACTGTGGTATATGATCTAACAAATTGTTCTCAAAACTAATTAACATGACTACAAAATAGGGAATACGCTATTTGTAACTTGTAACTTGTCTAATAATTTCCTTTAAGACATTTCTCGTATTTTTTTATTTTTTCCATTGATATACTCCTTTTTCATTAATTAATTTGTTGCAGCTAACTTTTCAGTAGCAGACGACCAACCAAGTGATGAAAAAAAAAGTTTTAACTTGTCTAGGAATATTCAGTCCTCATAACCCTCAACTAGCTATTATAATCAATCATTTCCGAACAAAGTGTTTTTCTGGTGAAGTTTTCAAGCAAAGTTGTTGAATTTCCAACTCTACTCTATTACCGCCATACATTGTTTTCCGGATTCAGTTATGGTGAGCGCGGTCTAACCACAATGAGAACCACTTGGTATTGTTGTTGAAGATATTTCCTTCCTGTTAGTCAATTGTTGAATGTATTTGTTGACTAACTGACTGCCACTTTGCCGCTGGCTGGCTGGCTGTTTCGTTGAATGGCTGACGAGTTATGTAGTACGCTTGCATGCATGAAAAACTATGTAAAGCGAGTTGAGAAGTGTTGAATTCGGTAATAACCATTATATGTGTCTACCCCTCCAAAAATAGTTGGGGTATTAGAGAATTTCTTCAATGTAATAGAATGTACCGCATTGCCTCATGATATACCAAGCAAAGCAGATGTGTGCAAATGGGGGCACAATTATAATATATGTTCAGCAGGAAGGTATAACCGACGATAAGTGTAGACAAAACAAGAAAAGCAGATAAGTTCGGCCGGGCCGAACTATTAATACCCTCCACCATTTCGAAGGAACTTGAAAAATTTCAAAAAATTCCGAAAACTACCACTTAAATGAAAACCGTTATATGGGGGTTATACGAAGACGTGGACCTGCATACAAAAATGTTTGTCATAGGCTTTAGTACCCGTTACGAACTTCAAATACGAAATTCGAAATAATTCCAGTAAATAATGTCGCTAAAATCATGAAAATACCGAATATCGGGGCTATCGAAGACGTGGTCCTTTATTCGAAATTTTTTGCCATAGGTTGTAGTACCCATTAGGATCTTCCAGAACGAAGTATGAAACGATTCCGGTGAAAAAAGTTGTTGAAATCATCAAAATACCGAATATCGGGAGGTTCCGTTGTATGGGGGCTATACGAAGACGTGGACTTGCATATACAAATTTTGATCATAGGCTGTAGTACTCATTACGAACTTCAAATACCAAATTCGAAACAGTTCCAATGAATAATATCGCTAAAATCATGAAAATAATGAATATCGGAAGGTACCGTTATATGGGGCTATACGAAGACGTGGACTTGCATACACAAATTTTAGTCATAGGCTGTAGTACCCATTACGAACTTCACATACGAAATATAAAATGATTCTGGTGAATGATGTCGCAAAAATCATCAAAATACCGAATATCGGGAGGTACCGTTATACGGGGGCCGTACGAAGACCAGGGCCTGCACAGACAATTTTCTGTCTTAAGCTGTAGTATCCATTACGAACTTCAAATACCAAATTTGAAATGATTCTGGTGAACAATGTAGCTGAAATCATCAAAATACCGAATATCCGGAGGTACCGTTATATGGGGGCTATATGAAGACGTGGACTTGCATACACACATTTTGGTCATAAGCTGTAGTACCCATTACGAACTTCAAATACGAAGTATGAAATGATTCTGGTGAATAATGTTGCTGAAATCATGAAAATATCGACTATCGGGAGGTACCGTTATATGGGGGCTATACCAAGACGTGGATTTGCATACACAAATTCTAGTCATAGGCTGTAGTACCCATTACGAACTTCAAATACGAAATTTGAAACAGTTCCGGTGAATAATGTCGCTAAAATCATGAAAATACCGAATATCGGGAGGTACCGTTGTATGGGGGCTATACGAAAACGTGGACCGACATATTTACGAGCTTAACCTACTGCCTACTGGTAAACTATGCATGCATGCAAAATTTAAGCCTTCTATCTCAATTCCTTCGAAAGATAGCGTGATTACAACAGACGGACAGACGAACAGACAGACAGACAGACGGACATCGCTAGATCATCTTAGAATTTTTCGCTGGTCCAGAATATATATATTTTGTAGGGTCTATTATGAATATTTCGGGGAGTTACAAACGGAATGACAAAGTAAATATAACCTCCATAGAATGGTGGAGGGTATAAAAAGTCCATTCTGCAGGGCATTGCAACAATTGCTATCCAGGAGGGGTATTCAAATTTTGAATTGAAATAATTTTTATAAAACCAATGATCCCTAGTTTCTGATAACCGATTATTCGCTCAGATGTCCGCGCAAATACCTCTTCTATAGAAAATCCGAAATAATTGTAAATAACCATCCTTTTGGCCACATCCAACTTGGAAGATAAACGATTGCCCATCCCCGTCCTCACTAGTAATTTGAATAAAAAATAGTAGTTACAAAGGTATCCCCCCCACACACACACACACACATTTAGTTACCTCTAAACTATACGACCACTGGCTGGCAGCCACCTCTTCACTGAAGAGTAGTAATAAAAAATTGTTGCTTTCCCCCATCAGCCATTACCACCCTCATGCGACGACACCACCCGCGGACACCAACAACAATGCATACCAGTTGAAAGTACAAATATAATGGTGGTGTTGTTGTTGTTGTTGCTGTAAAGGTAAATGTGTAGAAAAACATGAATAGATAGAGCTACGAAGATATATTCATATTCTCTCCCTACGAGTATTACTTCAACAGTATACACTAATACATGTGTGCTGGCAAAGGGTACGAGACACAATTTACGATAAAACGAAGTTAAGGTCCGATATGATGAGAACATAAATAAACGGGCGAAAGAGAGATAAATGTGTATCGTCCATCGTTTATCGTATGGGAATTCTCTTCCTTATATCGTAGCAGTGTGTTGCCATGTTAGGATAATAGGTTCATACAAAAATTTTCATATTCGGACAAAATAAACTGTCACCTAAACAGAAATACTAACTAGTTAAGCATAGTTAAATAATAAGTCGTCGACTGACCCAAAATTTATACAGTTGTCTTTAGAAACAAATAATCTTTATCCTATAAAATCGATTTAATAGTCATCTAGATGAATACATACAAGTCGTATTTACGGAGATGCGATTAACAAGTGGTCTATTAAGATGACAAACCAGTTGTCATACCCTCCACCTTGGAAAGGAAGTTATATTAAATTGATCATTCCGTGAAATACGTTTGATTCCAATTGCTTTTATTTGAAAGTGTTTTTTTTTTTTTTTTTTTTTTTTCTTAATGGTGGAGGTTATTAGAAATTAATGTTATTTTACTTGTTTTTAAATCGAACTATTACCTATTATTACTTAGTACGACAAAATTCCAGGTTTTCAAGAACTACAGGAACAACTTATTACATTATAAATATAAAGCTAAAAGAAGAAGACACGTGTAGCGACATTTCGAAAAGTAAACTAGATAGAAGGAGCAAACATGTTTCGAAATTTTCGGATTAAGATTGCTTGAAATCCGTGCATTTGAGGAATAGGGTGTACTTGGCAATATTAGTGATAACAATACAAAAACAAGTTGAAAAGTATCAGTCGGTTTTGCCGAGAGATGTTTACCCTTAGCCAATTTTCATTTTTATACCCTACACCACATAATGGTAAAAATAGTATGTGTTTATGAATTTGTTTGTAACTTAGAGAAGGAAGCAAGATATTTACTTATGAGGAATCACTTTCTGAGTCGATTTAATGTATTTTTGGGAACAAAATGGAGGACGCATTTTTATCAGATTGAAAGGAAATCTTCCGAACAATATCTATAGTGGCCCAAGGACAAATTCTATTAAAATTGGTGAGAATCTGTTTAGATATAGCTATAGCTCCCATATGTATGTTTCATACGAGTTGAGGTTTAAAGTCCCTCACATGCGTAATATGCACCCCACAACAATTTGGTACCAGATATCAGATACAGCTCAGAAATAAGTGGTTAAAATTTTATCAAGATCGGTTCAGATTTGGATACAGCTCCCATACATATCATTATATGATATCAGGTTTATTGTGTACCAAATGGCCAATATCAGTCCAAATGACTTGAATTTTGGCACTTCCAACGGAATTTAGCCCAGAAGCAAGTACTTCCAATTTTTGTGAAAATCGGTTCAGATATAGCTATAGCTCCCATATATATTATTCATCCGATTTGGTGTTTATGTCCCATTCATGCGTAATATGCACTCCACAACAAGGATATTTGATACCGGTCATCAGATACAACTCAAAAATACCGCTGCCAAATTTTATAGAGATCTGCTTAGATTTTTATATACCTTCGATATATATATATATGCATCCAATTTTAGGTTATTGCCCACCATATATCTAATATTAGCCTATATTGAATAGATTTTTTCATATTCAACCCAATTTTTCCATTTGGTAAAACTCGGTCCGGCATTAAATATGTTTATACCCTCCACCTTGGAAAGGAGGGTATATTAATTTTGTCATCGCGTTTGTATGGTATATTTATTCAAAATCAGCATAAAATTCTAAGTCTATTTAACGATATCCGTCTATCTGCCTGTCTGTCCATTATTCTACCGTCCGTCTGTCTGTTGAAATCACGATACCACATTAATTGACGTAGAGCGACAAAATTTAGCAGAACAATTTGTATTGTGCCTAGGATGGTCGGTATTGGAAATGAGATATATCGGTCCACGTTTTGGCATAGCCCCTATATAACGGTATATCTCGATATTTTGTATTTTGATGTGTATTGCCACATTTTTCCAACGGATTTGCCTAAAAATTGGTATTTGTAGGTCATATTATATTCTTGCTCGTGTGGCCCAACATTTTATGTATAGGTTGTCGTTTTAGTATAGCCCCCATATAACGGTACCTCCCGATATTCGGTATATTGACGATTTTTGCCACCTTTTTTCACGTATTTGTCTAAAAAATGGTATATGTTGGTTATAATGAATTCTAGCTCTGGTGCCGAAATATTGTATGTATAGTTCCACGTTTTGGTATAGCCATTATTGATGATTTTAGAGACATTATTTACCGGAATTGTTTCAAATTCCGCATTTGAAATTCGCAATGGATACTACAGCCTATGACAGAAAATTGTCTCTGCAGGTCTTCGTCTTCGTATAGCCCCCATATAACGGGTTCTACCTCGTGTGGCGAAACATTGTATGTATAGGTTCAGGTTTTGGAGTAGCCCCCATATAACGGTAACTCCCAATATTCGGTATTTTGATACAAATTAGTGTATATAGTTCATAATAGGTTCTAGCCAGGTGTCAGAACACATATAACGATACCCACCGGTAGTTTGATAATCTCAGTCCTATTTACCCAAGAGATTGTTTCATATTTGGCATTTTAGAAGATTAGATAGATGATAAGCTTAACTGCACTATCCATGGGGCGAACATGCATAAATCGACGCAGAATGTCATTTTCTGCACCAAAAACAACTGTTGGTCTATATCGTTTTCTTTTGCACAAAAAAAGAACATAAATATAACCAGTAAAGAATGTCCTAAAGTCGGGAAGGGACGACTTTATGATACCCTACACCACTTTGCTAATTTAGTAGAGCTTCACATAACAATTAAAAAAATTTATGGGAGAAATCAATCATACACTCTATGATTATAAGTATAATTTAAAGTTCAAAGGACTAAATATGCGGAATCATTTGTATCTTTTAAATTCGGACTTGCATTGCCCATTTGGTGCAAAATTAATTTGAAATTAGATAAAGATATATATGGGAGCTATATCCAAATCTAAACCGATCTCGATAAAATTTGGCAAAGATATTTCTGAGCTGTATTTGATATATTTCCCTGAATATCGTTGTTACGGAGTGCATATTACGGCTGTGGGTAACAAATACAACAAATCGGATGAACATGGGAGCTATAGCTATATCTGAACCGATCTTCACCAAATTTGGCATACTAGTTTCTGTACTCAATTCGGTCGTATGTGCCAAATTCCAACCCATTTGGCAAATATTGGACGTTTGGTGCACAATAAAAGGTAAATCGGACGAATTTATATATGAGAGCTATATCCAAATCTGAACCAATATCGATAAAATTTAGCCAAGGTATTTCTGAGCTGCATTTGATATATTTCCCCAAATATTGTTGATGCAGAGTGCATATTACGGCTGCAGAGGACAAAAATAACAAATCGGATGAAAATACATATGGGAGCTGTAGCTATATCTGAACCGATTTCGATCAAATTTGGCATACTTATTTTCAGGCCTAAATTGGTTGTATGCGCAAAATTTCGTACTATTCGGGCTGATATTACAAGTTTGGTGCATAATAAAAGGCAAATCGGACGAAGATATATATGGGAACTATATCTAAATTTTTACCGATTATATCCAATTTCAAATAGGGTTCGTCCTTGGGCCAAACAAATGTTGTTTGGAAAATGTCATCTCAATCGGATAATAAATGCGACCTGCATTTTTTTACATGAATAAATGGACAGACGGACGGACGGACAGACGGACTGACATGCATAAATCAACTCAGATTGTGATTCTATGGAGATCCTCAAAGGTAACTATGGGTCTATCTCGCTTCCTTCTCCATGTTACAAACAAATGCACAAAGACATAATACCCTTACCACTTTGTGGTGTAGGGTATAAAAATCGACCGCTTTCATGTCTATGTTCGCCCAAAAGTGGCAACGCTGATCGTACTGCGTGGCACTATGGACAATTGCTTCGAATAGATTGTTGGAGTATGTATGTGTGTGAGCATGTATCGTCAGTTAGATATCGTAACAGCACAGCATGTTGTCGATGTGGCTGTCGTACGACAAACACAATTAAAGAATGCCGCTATTGAGTGAAAGTTTTTGAACGTCATGTCAGTCGCTCTAAATGACTTTTTCGAAAAGGATGGACAGTTACAAATAAAACGGTTAATACAACGCGCGGTATCCAAACAAATGTAAATCGTCGGTTAATGAAAAATAGAAACATGAAAAAGTGAAAGGAAAATTTTGAAAATATTCGAAGGAAAACAAAAACAAAAAAACACCTCAAAGTGTATGGCAAAATTTTCAAAACAAATCTAATAGAAGTGTAATGAGAAATTTTTAATAAATTTTGAAGTGGTCGTTGTTTTGAAAAGTTAAAGTGAAACAGAGAAATTATTCATACTCAAATATATCATAAAAAATAAAGTGAAGTTTATTACGTTTACAAAAATTTCATGTACAGGTGGAAGATAATTTTCCCGGAAAAGTAAAAAAAGAAAACGGGGAAAACATAAATAACTACAAAGCACGTCATCACCGTCAGGAGACAACCCGCCGTACACATTCAACTGTGTCGTTATCCATTTAATTTTTTCCTTTTTTTTTTGGAAATTTTAATGAATATCGATTGAGAAGTAATAGCTCGACTATTTTAACATACACGGAATCCACTATCTATCGCCAGCACACAGACACAGACACATAATCGAACAATACAGGTGAAAAGGAATTCGTCCAGCGACAGGGAAAGTGTAGTGTAGGCACGTTATCCCTACCGAACCAGCAAGGTAAATCCAAAGCATACATATGGAAGAGTGAATATACACTAATGTGGTTCGTATTAACAGAGTTGTGTGGTTAATTTGAAAAAACAATTGGAGGTATAATCTCTAATTTGAAGGCATTATTTAATGTTTTCAATTCATTTGATATTTTTTAAAGATATTGTTAAATTTGCAATAATTTGGTGTCAAAAATATATATTACAACGTTCCAGGTTTGGACTATGTCGACCACTTCCTTCACTTCACATGATTTACGTGATTATTTAATGGAAAATATCGATGTATTGGGATGTGTAAAATTTACAGAAAAATTGAACATTTATTTCCAATTTTGTATGGAGGTACGAGAAGGGTGGGTCCATAAATTCCATATTCACATCAGATCTCTGGATGAGAGAAATATTTTGATATACCAAGTTTGTAAACAATTTCTGAGTGCAAACAAATTCTGAATTTTAAAGAAAATTGTGACCCTTTGAGGGGAGGTAACAGAAGGGTTATATTCACACCATATCTACTGTTGGAATAAATGTTGGGATGTGTGAAATTTGAACCGGATGCTTTTTTCGCATAGCATGAGCGTTTTGTTATTCAAAATTTTGACCCCATCTATACACCTGGTCTTGTGTTGGTAGGAATGTGAAGCTTAGAATGAATCGGATGCCTATTTCGTATTTTATGAGTGATATAATTATTCAAAATGTTGAACCAATGTCGGGGAGTTACCAGAAGTGCTCACGTCTATCCGTAATCCATAACATACAGGGTGAGATAAAAAACTGCAACAAATTTTTTAATTTTATTGAATGAAAGCAAAAAATGTCGGAAATAGCATCAAATGGAATAATAATTTTAGATTTGTTCGAATTGGCCACTTTTGGCACGAATTGTATCCTTCAAACGGCCAATAAAACCCTCACACGCCTCCCGAATGTTGCTCTGCCCGAATGAGAGCGGGGTAAAGCCATTAAAATTTCAAAAAGTGCAAGAACTTACACCGCAACAGAAAGAAAATAGATTCAAAAGAGCTAAAAAATGGGTTGGATTGGTCGAAAGTGGTGAACTGTCGAATTTGGTAATCTTCGATAAGAAAACAGTTTGTAAACAACATCAGAATAAATGCCGAATATTAACGCGAAAATATTCTGGAGGGTGTATTAAAGCCTTGGGCACGCAAACATTTTGGCCGCAGACATTGGACATTCCAACAGAACTCAGCCCCATCGCACTCAGCACGCGCCATCCAAGAATGGTTACAAAATGAATTTCCTCGGTTCCAGCGCACAAAGACCACCAAAATCTCCGGATACCAATCCGTTGGACTATTGTGTCTAGAGTATTTTGGAAAGCAAGGTTGGCACTAAAAAATACCAAAGTGTCGATCCCCTCAAGCAAGCGCTTCGCCGGGAATGGGCCAAAATACCGCAGAGCAACATTCGGGCAGCGTGTGACGGTTTCAGTGGCCATAATTCGTGCCAAAGGTTATCAATTCGCACAAATCTAAACTTATTCCAAAATTTGATGATATTTCCGACATTTTTTCTTTCTTTTTTAAGTGTTTTTCTCTTTCGAGACGAGCTTAATGATCTGAAATTTGCAGTGAAAAGGAAAGCCAGATAGACACTATCACACACTCACCACTATGCGACGCGTTTCGCCGTTGGTTAAGCGGCTCATCAGGCATATTTGATGTGGATGATGGCTTACAAGGGCCGTTCTCTGGAAAGTAGTATATATTTCGAACTTATTGCAAATTAGCATATGCGAATTATACACTAGAAACTCTCCAGGTTCGACTCAAGTTCTATTGGCAGATCTTTTTTCACAGCAACGTTTTTGTTTTTCATTCGATTGACGTTGGACTGTGTATTTTTTTAGACGTGAAGACATAGGGACGTAGACTTTTATGCTGATCACGAACACTTTGTGGTGTTCGAAAAGTACTAAAAACTAAATACTTTATTTTGCGCCAACGGAATGAACTAGAATTTTAAAATTCAGGGATGGAGTTAAGGATAGCTATAGCAAAGGGTTTTTGGAAATTCGAATTTTAAAGTTATGAAAAGTTGTAAAATAGATCTACATTTCTAAAATGGTTCCATTGGGTATTATGTGAACGGATAGTTCAAAAAATTTGGTATGACAATCAAGGTTGGAAAGTAAGTTTGATATATGAAGGTGATTTTGAAAATTTGTACCAAGTGTGCGAACTGTGATAAATGGTACTAAATCTGGAACAGTTTGGTTTAGTGTGAAAGGATGAAGCTGGAATTTTAAAATTTTGTATTGGGCTCCCGGTTAGCTGTAACTTTGTGGTAATGAGATGGTTTCGGAAATGTGCACTACAAGGGCACGAAAAGTACAAAATAGTACAATATTTGGTACAATTTGGTATTGGGTAACATACAGTGCTTAAAATCTGAAAATTGTTATTAGGGTCGCTGTTCATGTGTAGCCAAGATATAGGGAGGTGGTTTCAAAATGTGTACTATAATTGTACAATAAGCACTGAATGGAACTATATTTGGTATTGAGTGAAAGCATAGGAATCAAATTCTGAAATTTGATATTTAGATTATTGCTGTGATCTGTGCTTGAGATTTGGCGTTGGTTTGAAAATGCGTCCTATATTTGTTTGAAAAGTACTAAATGGTACTAAATTTGGTATTGCTTGAATAGGATACCTTATCCTAAAATTTGATATTCAGGTCACTGTTAGTATCTGGAATTCAGATATGGAGGTGGTTTTGGAAATATGTACCACAATTGTATGAAAAGTACCAAATGAGACCATATTTGGTATTGGGTGAATGTGTAGAGATAAAGAGATAGATTAATGATGTTACCTAAGCTTGAGATTTGGAGGTGGATTTGGAAATACGTCCTATATTTGTACGAAAAGTACTAAATTAATGTACTCAATGGTATTACATTTGGTATTGGGGGAAAAGATATAGCTGAAACCGTGAATGAAGGGGATTAACGTAATAAGGGGCTATGGGAAAATGTAGACCAAATTTATTCTCATATATGTATCTGAAAATTTGGGTTCCAATGCCCCTAACACACCCAAAAAATCTTAATTCTGTAGGCACAGTTATATGGGAGTTATATCAAAACGCCACTCGTCCGACAGCTGTTAAAATTATTCCAGTGAATTAATTTTATTGTTTACAAGCGTACAAAAGCATTTTGGTGAGAAATTTCCAGAAAAAATTTATTCGTGATGGAATTCAAGCGAGATAGTGTGATTTTTTTATATTTTTGGCTGAAAAACCACAAGTGGCTATCGTTAGAGCATTCCAGCATTTAAATGTGAATAAATCTTTTGTGTCTCGTATCATCGCTCGTTCCCGTGATACTGGTAGCTAGCCTGACGTCAAGGAAGTGGACGGAAGAAAACCACAACATCAGCAGAAATGGCTTGAAAAGTGAAGAACGAGTCGATCGAAACCCGCGTCGCATTGGCAGAAAAATAACACGTGATCTGAACACATTTGCAATATTCCATTTGGAAAATATTGAAAAATGAGCTTGAGGTAAAGTCATTGAAATTCCAAAAAGTGCAAAAACTTACACCGCGACAGAAAGAAAATAGACTCAAAAGAGCTAAAGAGTTGCTTCGCTTGGCCGAAAGTAGTGAACTGCCGAATTTGATTTCCTCCGATAAGAAAACATTCGTTGTCCAGCAGCTTGTAAACAAAACAAAATGATCGTGTTTACTTACCAAAGAGGTCAGCTGAAAATGTGCACCTTCGGTTGACCACCAGAACTCAAACGCCGGCCATGGTCATGGTGTGGGCCGCCATCCGCTTGTTTTAATCGACCGTGGCATCAGAATAAATGACGAATATTATAGCGAAAATATTCTGGAGGGTGTAATAAAGCCTTGGGAACCTAAACATTTTGTCCTCAGACCTTGGACATTCCAACAGGACTCAGCACGCGCCACCTAAGAATTGTTACAAAATGAGGTTCCTCACTTCATTTCCAGCACACAATGACCACCAAAATCTCCGGATACCAATCCGTTGGACTATTGTATCTGGAGTATTTTGGAAAGCAAGGTTGGCACTAAAAAATACCGAAGTGTCGATCACCTCAAGCAAGAGCTTCGCCGGGAATTTGCCAAAATACTGCGGAGCAACATTCAGGCAGCGTGTGACGGTTTCAGTGGCCGTTTGAAGGTCATAATTCGTGCCAACGGTGACAAATTCGAACAAATCTAAGCTAATTCTAAAATTTGATGCTATTTCCGACATTTTATGCTTTCATTCAATAAAATTAAAAAAAAAATCACCCCTAATGTGTCAATTTGGGTTACAATTGTCCCTAATGCACCCAAAAAGTCTTAATTCTATAGGCACAGTTATATGGGGGTTATATCAAAACGTAGATCTATATAGCCCATTTTAATACCGAAAGTCCTGCATAACTAACAAAAATAATAAAATAATAATAATAATAATAATATTTTATCCACCCACTTCATTTCGTTCGGCAGCTAGACGGATTTCCACAGACGGACGTGGTTAAATCGACATAAAATTTTAAGCTAATCAAGAATATATATTTTTATTGGGTCTAAAATTTAAAGAGCCAGGATTAGAGATAGTATATACCCCCATAATTTTTGGAAATTATATGTAAATAATAAAAGGATGCAATGGAGCAAAACAGATTTTTCCTGATTTTTCAATCTCTCCAGAGGTCACAATTATGGACAGATTTATGCGGAAATAGATGAATATACCATAAATTTTGTGCTAAAATACAAAATTGCCATTTAAATGCGAATATTTTTGATGTTGTTTTGTATTCCAATTGTAGCGAAATTTTGCAGAGTTGAGTTACTTCGGTTTACAGCCAAAATAACCCTTTTGCTTGAATTTAAGTGAAACTCAACAAAGTTATATTATTTTTTGTAATTTAGCCGGGAAGTAAATTTTAGCCTTAATCATATTCACGGTTGGATGAAAGTTGTGGAAGTTTTTATACAAAGTCGATTCCTATTGAAATTGTTAATAATGGGTCTAAATTTAGATATATCACCCCATAGGATGGGTTTTGGTACATAAGAACGAATTTCCCCAAAATCAAGTTTATCAATCAAGTTTTTATAAAAATCGGTCCAGGAATAGCCATAGCTCTCAAGAAATATCCACTAAAATGATTATACAATGATTTATGATTATAGAACTTCTGATACATCCTTGAAATATCTTTGGCAATTTTGTCTAGAAAAGATCAGATTGGAACATAATTCCTATGTAAATATCCTCATACGTAACGTTTATAGGTCACTAAAAGTTTATTTTTAGCCCAAATGCTAAAAAATACTGGTACACAATTGCTCCCAATCTTTGCAGGGATTGTGTTCAATATTAATAAAGAATAAACTACATTTAAGCTGAAGATTATAAAAGTAAATTTGTCATACCACCAATGACAGATGTTTTCAAAGGTTAACTCAAATTATTCCAAATAACCTGCATCTACATAATTCTTCCCACCTTAATGTCCAAATGGATGTTACGGTTTAAAAATGGATAACATATAGTTTATCTACATTTCTCTTCTTACAACTACTTTCATACCAACACAGGTAGGACGATTTATACATAGACAAATACATATGTAAAGAAATGGACAACTTTGTGGTATATACAAAATGGAAAACTATAAAGTTTAAGGTGAAACAAACTACGACCACAAGACCAAATCTCATGAAATTTGTAATGTCCACTTTGTTACTGGCATCGTTTTGGTTGGTGTTTCGGAAGTACTCCTATTTTCCCCAATAATATGTTGTGGCTAAAGAGAAAATAATGGAAATTTTGAGTTGTCTTTTTTTTTGTATTTCATATTCTTTCAATTCCATTTTGTGGTTTTTCTATTTTTTTTTTTTTTTTTGTTTTTTGGACTTTATTCCATTTTTAGGCAAAGATCAAAGTTCAGTGTTTGGAAAAGATTTCGTAGTGAATCCTTGCCCTCTTGCAAAGGTGCACAGAAATTAGATATGCAACAATGTTTTGTTGTTGCTTTATGTAGTTGCAAAAGGAATAGGGATGTGCAAAATTATGCAGATTTGAACATCTTGCAGTCGATGAATCTGAGATAGTGGCCAAATCCCTATGTGACGTCATTAATGGTCATTGCGCAAAATATATATATATATTTTTTTTTTTTTTGGACAAAGAAAAAAAGCAAAGCTTATTCAGTTCCGTATTTTCTATGCATAAAACATCTTCATCTTTATGAAGTATTTTGTTTGTAGAAAACGAATACGAAGATGTTTATCCACAGATTATCTATTCATAGACCTATTACAACTTTTCTTTGAATATAAGTCCTCTTAAAGCTTTTCCCATGGAAGACCCACTAAAGCTCTTCCATCCATAGAAGATATATTAGGGGCGTTTTACCAAACTGGCTGTGACTATTTTCTGTTCCTTGTAGATATATTTAAAATTTCTTGTCCATAAATAATCTTTTGAATCTCTTAGAACCTTAGAAGAGCTCCTGAATATATCTATAGCTATAGGACCTTTTTAAGCTATTTCATCCATATAAGGCCTTTTGTGGGCCCTTCATCTACTTGAAAACTCTTAAAGACCTTCCATCCAGTAAAGACCCATTAAAGGTTGTCCATCCAGAGGTTTAATAGATTGTCTATTGAAAAGGATGTAAATGGATATTCCAACTTTCTTTTATCCATAAAGCCTCTTCCATTCATGGGGCCTATTAAGAGTCTTTTTCTTATACTTAACATATTAAGGTTGTTTTCTATCTATACAAGATAAGATAAAAAACTGCAACAAAGTCAAAGACCATCATTTTTACATTTTTTTTTTTAATTTTATTGAATGAAAGCAAAAAATGTCGGAAATACCATCAAAATTTAAAATAAATTTAGATTTGTTCGAATCTGTCACCTTTCGCACGAATTATGGCCTTCATACGGTCAATGAAACCGTCACACTCTGCCCGAATGTTGCTCTGCGGTATTTTGGCCCATTTCCGTCAAAGCGCTTGCTTGAGGTGATCGACATTTCGGTATTTTTTTAGCGCCAACCTTGCTTTCCAAAATACACCAGACAGTAGTACAACGAATTGGTATCCGGCGATTTTGGTGGCCATTGTGCGCTGGAAATGAAGCGAGGAACCTAATTTTGTATACATTCTTGGATGGCGCGTGCTGAGTTCGATTGTGCTGAGTCCTGTTGGAATGTCCAAGGTCTGCGGCCAAAAAGTCTTTAATACACCTTCCAGAATATTTTCGCAATAATATTTGGCATTTATTCTGATGCCACGGTCGATTATACGATACAAGAGAAGAGCAACCATCGGCTGTTATGGCGGCCCACACCATGGCCGGCGCTTGAGTTCTGGTGGCCAACCGAAGGTGCACATTTTCAGCTGAACTTTTTGGCAAGTCAACACGATCGGATCATTTTGTTTGTTTACAACCAAATTCGGCAGTTCACCACTTTCGGTCAAGCAACTCTTTAGTTCTTCTGAGTCTATTTTCTTTCAGTTGCGGTGTAAGTTTTTGCACTTTTTGGAATTTCGATGGCATTACCCCGAGCTCATTTTCAATATTTGCCGAATGGAATATTGCGATATGTTCAGCTCATGGACCATTTTTCGGCCACTGCGACGAGGGTTTCGATCAAGTCGCTTCTTTACTTTTCGAACCGTTTCTGCTGATGTTAGTGTTTTCTTCCACCCAATTTCTTGACGTAGGGCTATGCTACCAGTTTCACGGTAACGATCGATGTTACGAGCCACAAAAGATTTATTCACATGTAAATGCTGGAGTGCTTAACGATAGCCTCTTGTGGTTTTCCAGCCAAATATAAAGAAATCACACTATCACGCATGAATTCCATCACGAATAAAATTTTTCTGGAAAATTGTCACCAAAATGCTTTTGTACGCTTGTAAACAATATAATGAGCTGTCACTGAAATAATTTTAACAGCTGTCGGACGAGTAGCTTAGAAATAACAACAGTCTGAAGTTGGTTGCAGTTTATAATCTCAACCTGTATAAGACACAAAGTCTGCAATACAAGGAAGACCTGTTAATGGTCTTCCGATTATTGAAATTCCATAAATGAACCTATGAAGGGTTCTCCTTCTAAGGAAGATTTATTAAGAATCTATCTTTCATAGATGTCATATCAAAAGTATTCCATCTATTGGCGACTTATTACAGGTCATCCATCAAGTCCATAAGGGCCTTCCATTCGTGGAAGACCTAATAACGGCCCACCATTAATTATACCCTCTGATATATGTCTATGTATCATCAATTGATACGGACAAAACGTGCCTCATCGAAATCATCGTTTTCGACCCTAGGTCAGTTTGGAAAAAGACCTTTTCAGGACATTTGGAGTCGATCTAGGTGTGTCCGTCCATCTGTCTGCCTATCTGGCTGGTGTGCACGATAACTCTCGAAGAGAGTATTCGATTTGGCCCTAAATTGGTACATCGTAATACTATTGTCAAACTTAGATTAAGTTCGGAGATGGACAGTACCGGTTCACTTTTTCTGGTACTTCCCACAAAAATGGTAAAATCTTTCAAAATAAATATTTTATCTCTAGAACCAGAAAGGGCAATATCTTCTTACTCCATCAAGTACCTCCCTCCAAAGGGTCAAAATGTTGACCCTTAGAAATTGTAAAAGAAGAGTCCAATTATCTTCAATTTTCGTACACCTCAATACTTCTAACAACACAAGATCTGGCGAAAAGATGAGATGGGTCTACTCCGTCTGCTACCTCTCCCATAACAAGTCAAAATTTTGAATAACCACGCGACATGAACACCCGATTCCTTTAAAACTCGGCACATCCCAATACTTCTATTAACACAAAATCTAGTGTGAAGATGGAGTATATCGGACCACTCGTTCAGGCACCTCTCCCACAACGGGAGACAATTTTAACTCTAATAAAATGTGAAATAATCATTCGATTTTTATACCCTCTACCCTAAGTTTGTCATTCCGTTTGTAACACCTCAAAATATACATTATACACCCCACATCAGCATAAAATTCTATGTCAATTTAGCGATGTCCGTCCGTCTGTCCGTCTGTGGAAATCACTCTAGCTTCGGAACGAAATGAAGTAGATTGATAAAATTTTACTCAAATGTAAATTGCAGGCATACCTTTGGTATTGAAAATGGGCCATGTAAGTCTACGTTTTGGTATAGCCTCCCGATATTCGGTATCTTGATCATTTTAGCGACATTATTCGCCGGAATTGTTTCAAATTTGTTATTTGAAATTCGAAATGGATACTACAGCCTAAGACAGAAAATTGTCTGTGCAGGTCCACGTCTTCGTATAGTGCCTCCCAATATTTGGTACTTAGTTGATTTTAGCAACATTATTCACCGGAATTGTTTAAAATTTGTTATTTGAAAATTCGTAATGGATACTACAGGCTTAAGCAAAAAATTGCCTGTGCAGGTCTACGTCTTTCCGATATTCGGTGTTTTGATGATTTTAGTTACATTATTCACCGGAATTGTTTAAAATGTGTTATTTGAATTCCGTAATGGATACTACAGCCTAAGACAGAAAGTTGTCTGTGCAGGTCCCCGTCTTCGTATAGCCCCCATACAACGGTACCTCACGATATTCGGTATCTTGATGATTTTAGCTACATTACTCACCCATTTTTTTTTCAAGTTTCGCATTTGAATATTGCGATGGCTTATGACAAAAGTTACCTATGCATGTCAATGTCGTTGTATAGACCCCAAAATAACAGCTACATTCGGTATTTTTAAGATTTTTACAGAATTTTTAACGGATTTTATTGTTTTTGAGAATTGCCAAATTCATTCCAAATAGTGGAGGGTATTCAAAGTTTGGCCCGGCCGAAATTAAAACTTTTTTACTTCTTTTAATTTCACAAATAGCAATATTTGACTGACTGATACTTTTTAACTTGTTTTTGTCCAATTAAGGGTCTTCCATTCCTGGGGAACCATTTAAGGTCTTCCATCCCTAGAAGACGTATTAAAGTTCTCATCTAAATAAAAGATCTATTGAGGATCTTCCATCCTTTTAAAGGACTTTCATAGATAATTGACCTTACATAGAGGACTTGTTACAGATCTTCCATTCATAGGAGACCGTTTACAGTTTTTATACCCTCCACCTTGGAAAGGAGGGTATATTAACATTGTCATTCCGTTTGTAACATCCCTAAATATTCGTTTTAGACCCCATAAAGTATATATATTCATAATCAGCATAAAATTCTAAGTCGATTTAACGATGTCCGTCTGTCTGTCTGTCCGTCTGTCTGTCTGTCTGTCTGTCTGTCCGTCTGTCTGTTGAAATCACGATACAGCCCACATTATTTGACGTAGAGCTCCGAAATTTAGCAGAGCTATTTGCATTGTGTCTAGGATGGTTGGTATTGAAAATGAGATATATCGGTCCACGTTCTGGTATAGTCCCCATATAACGGTACCTCCCGATATTCGGTATTTTGATGATTTATGCCACATTTTTTCACGGATTTGTCTTAAAATTGGTATTTGTAGGTCATAGCGGGTCCCTGAGCGTGTGGCAAAACATTGCATGTATAGGTCCACGTTGTGGTATAGCCCCCATATAAAGGTACCTCCCGATATTTAGTATTTTAGTTTTTTTTTTACCACATTTTTTCAACGATTTGTCTAAAAATTGGTATTTGTGGGTCATAATGGTTTCCAGCTCCGGTGGCGGAACATTGCATGTATGGGTCCATAATTTGGTATAGTCCCCATATAACGGTACCTCCCGATATTCGGTATTTTGATGATTTATGACACATTTTTTCACAGATTTGTCTTAAAATTGGTATTTGTAGGTCATAGCGGGTCCCTGAGCGTGTGGCAAAACATTACATGTATAGGTCCACGTTGTGGTATAGCCCCCATATAAAGGTACCTCCCGATATTTAGTATTTTAATTTTTTTACCACATTTTTTCACGGATTTGTCTGAAAATCGGTATTTGTTGGTCATAATGGGTTCCAGCTCCGGTGGCGAAACATTGTAATTATAGGTCCACGTTTTGGTATAGCCCCCATATAACGGTACCTCCCGATATTCGGTAATTTGACGATTTTTGCCACATTTTTTCAGGGATTTGTTCGAAAATTGGTATTTGTTGGTCATAATTGGTTCCAGCTTCGGTGGCGAAACATTGCATGCATGGGTCCATGATTTGATATAGCCCCCATATAACGGTACCTCCCGATATTCGGTATTTTGATGGTTTTTGCCACATTTTTTCACTGATTTGTCTAAAAATTGGTATTTGTGGGTCATAATGGGTTCCAGCTCCGGTGGCGAAACATTGTAATTATAGGTCCACGTTTTGGTATAGCCCCCATATAACGGTACCTCCCCATAATCGGCATTTTAATGGTTTTTGCCGCATTTCTTCTAATGTTTCTTTTACCCTAAGGTGGAGGGTATTAAAAGTTTGGCCCGGCCGAACTTAATGTTTTTTTACTTGTTTTTTTCATATAAGACATTCAAAGATTTTCCATCAATGATCCTCAATTGATAGCAGGAAAACCTTAATATATTTTAAATTTTGTTACAATTTTATTTCTCTAAAAATCCCTAGATTCTCTTAACATCAAACTTTAAACCTTTAAGAATCCTTTGACATCTTCATATTGGACCCTTAAGAATTTTTCCATATCTAGGGCATACTCCGCAAAGGAAGGTTTGGTAAGATTCCGCGAAAAATGCTGGCCTTGTTGGTATTTGTCTGACCTTTAATATTTAACATGCAAACTACAAATAGAAATATATACAAAAACAACAAAAAATAGACAACAAGAACAGCTATTGTTTTGAAATTTCAAGTGGGGGGGGGATGTAGAAATATCAAGTTGTTCAAGAGCTCTACAATAAACTTGCTCGCCATCGAAAATAAAAATAAAAAAGCCATATTCAAAACACAATAAAATAATTTCATGCAAATGAAATGAAAACCGAAGAGGAGATACATATACATATACACACACACATATAAACATACCCACATATATGGACATGTATTTACGTCCTTTACACACGGAAATGAACAAACCAAAAATCTCAAATATTCCGCTGTGGCCTTTTTTGAGAGTCGTGCCCATTTTGTACAACATTTACTTTGTGGCCACCCCGGTGAACTCTTCACAGCAACTCCAATGGCATAGATAGAGTTTTCAAATCGAAATTCCATAACATAATGGACGAGCTGCTAGCACGTCATCCATTTGTATTTTTACATTGGCCAGGGTCATTTTCGAAACTCGCCATTCGTTTTATTGGTTTTAAAACGAAAAAAAAGAAAAACAGAACGTAATTAAATTGGTGTGTGTTTCATTTTCTCCCTTTAAGGGTTTGGTTAATTTTATTTCATTTTTTTTGTCGTCCTCTCTTTCTCTGCCCCAAAAAGGACTCTCCATATAAACATTGTCGATAATTAAATATTTTCTGGCGCTGACTTTTAACATTCGTCCCGTCCGACATACACATTTGTCCACGAACAAGCGAATGGTGGATGAATGACCGATTGTTAGGACAACAGAACAAATATTTAAACGTTTTAATCACACAGCCTATATGTTCGGTACAATATAACAACATTAGAGTGTAATGGAATTTCTAAATACTAAAAATAGGTTGTAATCGGGGCGCACCTACTGTGTTTTATATTTACAAGCAAGAAAACATTAAAAGTATGACCTATATAAACAATTGACAACTCCCCTCCTCCCACCGTAAAGAAAAGGAATTGAAATATGATACTAACTGGAAAGTTTCCGCTACTTCGTCATCAAAAAATTCAGCTTAAAATTTTAGATTCGTTCCACCAATTTGTGCTAGGCCTTGTTAGCACTCAAATTGCACAATTTCATACATTTTCAATACCACCTCCATATATGAGCCGCAGACACCAACAGTGACCCCAATATCAAATTTCAGAACTTCAGCTTTATCCCTTCACCTAATACCACATTTAATGAAATTTAGTACTCATATCCAAAACAAATCAGCGATTCAAAGTTAGTACCATTTTCTACTTTTTGAAAAAATATGGTACGTATTTACAAAGCCACCACAAGATATCCAAAGAGACCTCAAAATTATAAAATTTCGGGATTCCATTCAGTACCAAATGTAGTAACATTTAGTACTTTTCGTATAATTTTAGTACACATTTGCCAAACAGTTCCATATTTTCCAAAATTTCACAGTTTCAGTGCTATCCCTAATACCATTACCAAATTTAGTACCATTTAGTACCTTTCGTACAATAAAAATACATACTTCTAAAGCGACCTTCATATGTCAGGGCTACACATGAACAGCGACACTTATACAACATATCAACTTTAATTCTCTTACCTACCACTAACAGGTATCCCGATACCAAAACTTCGAAATTCCAACCCTTAATTTTTCCCAATTTAGTACAATTCGAACAATTATGGTGCACATTTCCAAAAAAAAACCTTCATATCTCAATTTCAGATACCAACAGAGACCTTAATATCAAATCCTTAATGACTTCTTTTCTAACAACTATAGTACGCATTTCCGAATCTACTTTAAAATCTCAACCTCAGATACCAACAGTTATCTAAATATAAAATTTCGAAATTGTATTGTATTCTCTTCACCCAATGCCAAATAAAGTACTATTTAGTACTTTTCGTACAATTACAGTACACATTTCCAATACCACCTCTTTATCACAAACCTACTAGCAACGGGGACCCCTATGCACAATTTCAAAATGTCAGCTTCTTCCGTTCAAACTAAATCAAACGGGTCCAAATTTAGTACCATTTAGTACACATAGTATACATGAATTTCCAAAGCTTCCTACATACCCCAATCCTATACTCCCGCAGTAATCCTAATTCCAAATTTCAGAGCTTCAGCTCTATCGTTTCACCCTATACCACATTTAGTACATTTTAGTACAAATTTACAAAACTAGCTCTATATCCCAATTCTACATTCCGATAGTATTTTTATTTCCAAATTTCAGGATAACAGCTCATTTTAATTCAAATTTCCAAAACTAGCTCCATATCCCAATCCTACACTCCGATAATATTTTTATTTTCAAATTTCAGGATAACAGCTCTATTAAGTACCATTTATTACCAATCCAAATTTAACCAAATTTAGTACACATAAGTACGAATTTCTAAAGCGTACTATATACCCTAATCTTACACTCCCACAGTAATCCCATTTCCAAATTTTCAGTATTCCATCCTTTCGGTTGGCCTAAATACAAAATGTACCAAAATTTTACATCATATAGTGCAGATAAGTACGATTTTCCAAATTTCCTACATAGCCCAATCCTACACTCCAGCAGTAATTTTTAATCCAAATTTCAGAATTCCAGCTCGGTTTGTTCACCTTAATTCAAATTGTACCGAATTTAGTACATTTTAATACATATAAGTACAAATTTCCAAAACTAACTCCACATTCCAAACCTATACTCCGACAGAATTCTCATAACCAAATTTCAGGATAACAACTGTTTTAGTTTACAAAAATCAAAATTTTACCAAATTTAGTACCATATGTGTCCTAAATAAGAACGAATTTTCAAAGCTCCCTATATACCCTAATCCTACACTCCCACAGTAATCCCAATTCTAAATATCAGAAATCCAGGTCCATCGTTTCACACAAATCCAAATTGTACCAAATTTAGTACATATCTGTATAAAATTCCAAAACTACCTCATATCCCGATTCCCCACTCCGACAGTAATCTGATTTCCAAATTTCAGGATAACAGCTCAATGGGTTCACCCAAATCCTAATTGTAACAAATGTATTACCATTTAGTACACATAAGTACGAATTTCCAAATCTTCCTATATACCCCCACAATGCAAGAGTTATCTTATTTTCAAATTTCAGCATTCCAGTTCATATCACCCAAATCGAAATTATAGTTATTTACAAATGCCAGGATTCCAAATCTATCTCACAATTTTTTAATTATATCAAATTAAGTACCATTTAGAACGCATAATTACGAATTTCCAAAACCACCTAAATAGCTCAGTCCTTCAATGCAATATTTATCTTATTTCCAAATGACAGCACTCCAGCTCCACAGATTCACCCAAATCGAAACTTAGTACAATTAAGTACTTTACGTGCATATGAGTACACATTTCCAAATCTCATCCCTACATTCCGCCATTTCAGGATTCCAGCTTCATCAATTTTCCTAAATTCAAACTGAACTAAAATTAGTGTCGTTTAGTACTTTTCCTATACATGAATGAACACTTCCAAAACTACCACCATATATCGACCCTACTGCCCAACCCATTCCAAATTCCAAGTTTTTAATTTTAACCGTTCACATTATACGAAATGGTAGCGAACGCTTCCTTTACAATTATGAAGCTTTAATACTTTTCGTGGACATGGAACACATTTCGAAAACTACCTCCATACCCCATCCCTACACTCCGCCATTAACATTAATTCCAAATTTCAGGATTCCAGCTTCATCCATTTCCCCAAATTCAAATTGTTTCAAATTTAGTGTCGTTTAGTACTTTTCCTATACATGAGTGCACATTTTCAAAACTACCTACTTACATCGACTCTACTCCTCAACCTTTATTCCCATTCTAAATTTCAAGTTTTTAACTTTAACCGTTCACATTATACGAAATGGTACCTACTGTAGCATATTTTAGTACTTTTCGCACACTTGTAGAGCGAGTTTCCTAAAATCCTTTGGAACATTCATCAGTGATCCTCATTAAAATTTGGATCGTCAAATGCAAAGGGTACCATATTTAGTAACGTTTAGTACTTTTTGTACCGTTTAGTACCAATTTCCAAAAACCCCGCCTTATCTGAAACATTCGGACCAAGAGTGGACTTCACCCAAAATTTCAAGATTATAGCTTTAGCTTTTTCGTCTGGGTGTTAATGAATCTGTAAGTCAACCAGCCAGCTGTGCTGTGAACTCAACTGACATTTTTGTGGATTTAGGTCTGTCCGTCTCAAACTTATGTTGTCATTTAGTTTGTAAGTATTCAAAATCTTCGCTAGAGATCCCATATGTATTCCGGATCAAAGTAGAATTATATGCCGATTAGATTTTGTCCCTGGCGACAATAAAGATCGCAATATTTATAGCCTACACCACATAGTGGTAAGGGTATTATGTCTTTGTGCATTTATTTGTAACATGGAGCAGGAGACGAGATAGACCCATAGTTCCATTTGAGGATCTTCATAGAATCACTTTCTGAGTCGATTTATACTTAATTGTGCACCAAATGGCCAATATCAGTCCAAATGACCTGAATTTTGATACATCCGACCAAATTACATCAAATTTGGTGAAAATCGGTTCAGATACAGCTATAGATCCCATATGTATGTCTTATCTGATGTGGGCTTTCAAGTCCCTCACAAGAGCAATATGCACTCCACACCAATAATCTTTGGTTCCAGATATCAGATACAGCTCAAAAGTAAATGCTTCAAAATTTCAGATTGAGATATAGCTTCCATATATATCTTCAACCGTTTTCAGGTTTTACAGGGTGTGATAAAAAAAAGCTGCAACAGAGTCATAATTTTTACTTTTTTTAAATTCTATTGAATGAAAACAAAAATGTCGGAAATAGCATCAAATTTTAGAATACGTTTAGATTTGTTCGAATTGGTCCCCTTGCCACGAATTATGGCCTTCAAACGGCAAATGAAACCATCACACGCTGTCCGAATGTTGCTCTGCCGCATTTTGGTCCATTCCCGGCGACAAATATAGCTATAGCTCCCATATATATGTTTCATCCGATTTGGTGTTAAAGTCCCTCATATTCGTAATATGCACTCCGCAACAATGATATTTGATATCGGGCATCAGATAATGCTCGAAAAAATCCCTGCTAACTTTTATCCAGATCTGTTCAGATTTTATATAGCTTCGAATTATATCTTCATTCGATTTTACTGTTATAGCTAACCATATATGTAATATCAGCCAAGATTGATTAAATTTTTTTATATTCAACCAAATTTTACCATTTGGTGAAATGTACATTTCGGTGCATATTTTGCTATATCTCCATGATCAAATTGCTTTCCTTCGATGTATGTATTTAAAATTTGGTCGCACTATGATTTCTTTAGTTCGTTTACTATATTCAATTTACTCTTTAAAAACGGTTCATCCCATTTCACACACTCACTACACACACACATGTAGGTTCTCTATATCTTAATACACACACATCGGTCTAGTGATTGTTTGTTCAATACAAACAAACACTGCGACATGCTTGGGACATGTGTCCACCTTTACTTTGGAAAACAAATAAAAAGGCGTTGTTATTTTGACCTACTCACGATTCTTAAATATTAGAAAAGGTTATGGCCGATATGTTGTCTCACTCTCCATCTAGCTACCTCTTCCGCTTTTTGTAAAAATTAACCACAAATATTTGCATTGCCGTTTGTGTACAAAATTAAATTTTTAGTGAAAAAAAAAGAAAATTCAAACAAATAAAAAAATCTACTGCCAATTGTATTTTTAGACTTGAAAATAAATGAGACACCCACAAATAGATCGCATGGCCTTGAATTTTATAGGTGTATATTCCCATCATTTAAAATGCACAGGTTGTCTTCCATGCACAGATACATCTGTACGAGTATGTCTACCATGTGATTCCAACTTAATAAGCCTGTTTGTCGATTTATTGTTGTTTGTTGGGAAATAAGATATTCACGTGTGGTGTGTCAGGGCGTATGACCATAGTGGTACATTGGTGCGTATGATTGGTGGCATAATGTATACCACAAGTGTCGACAGTTTGTAATTTGTGAGAATTGAAAGAGAAAAAGATGCAGGATTGTGCATGGACTTGTACTGGCCTCTGGAGAGATACAGGGTGAGATGAAATAACTGCAACCAACTTCGGACTGCTCTCACTTCCAAGTCACTCGTCCGACAGCTGTTAAAATTATTCCACTGACAGCTCATAATATTGTTTACGAACGTACAAAAGCACTTTAGTGAGAATTTTCCAGAAAAACAGTTATTCGTGATGGAATCCAAGGGTGATAGTGTGGCTGGAAAAACACAAGTGGCTATCGTTAGAGCACTCCAGCATTTAAATGTGAATAAATATGTGCCCCGTACCATCGCTCGTTACCGTGATAGTGGTAGCGTAGCCCGACATCAAGGAAGTAGACGGAAGAAAACATAAAGATCAGCAGAAATGGTTCCAAAAGCAAGGAAGCGACTTGATCGAAACCCGCCTCGCCGTGACCAAAAAGGCTCGTGAGCTGAACATATCGCAATATTTCATTCGGCAAATGTTAAAAAATGAAAATAAACTCAAAAGAGCAAAAGAGTTGGTTCGCTTGATCGAAAGTGGTGAACTGCCGAATTTGGTTTTCTCCGATGAGAAAACATTCGTTGTCCAGCAATATGTAAACAAACAAAATGATCGTGTTAACTTGCCAAAGAGGTCAGCTGAAAATGTGCCCCTACGGTTGGACACCAGAACTCAAGTGGCGGCCATGGTGATGGTGTGGGCCGTCATAACAGCCAATGGTCGCTCTCTGCTCGTATTAATCGACCGTGACCGTCAGAATAAATGCCGCATATTATCGCGAAAATATTCTGGAGGGTGTATTAAAGCCTTGGGCACGCAAACATTTTGGCCGCAGACCTTGGACATTCCAACAGGACCCAGCACAATCGCAGTCAGCACGCGCCACCCAAGAATGATTACAAAATGAGGTTCCTCGCTTTATTTCCAGCACACAAGGGCCACCAAAATCTTCGGATACCAATCCGTTGGACTATTGTGTCTGGAGTATTTTGGAAAGCTAGGTTGGCACAAAAAATTACCAAAGTGTCGATCACCTGAAGAAGCGCTTCGCCGGGAATGGGTTAAAATGTAGCATATCAAACTTTCGGGCAGCGTGTGACGTTTTCATTGGCCGTTTGAATGCCATAATTCGTGCCTAAGGTGACCAATTCGAACAAATCTAAACTTATTCTAATATTTGATGCTATTTCCGACATTTGTTGCTTTCATTCAATAAATTTCAAAAAATAAGTGTAAGAATTATGGCGTTTGACTTTGTTGCTGTTTGTTTATCTCACCCTGTACATTGTCTACAGTTTGAGCACAATACAATTTGGGACCCTTGAATCATTCTTAAGGTAGTTTTCTAAATTTATCTCAATTTTTCAAGGCCACCGACGCGTCGACGACGTAACCAGAAATGGCATTCGGGGAGATAAACTAGCAAACCCATGATGTATCCATGATAAATGTGAAAAAGTTGAGAGGAATGTTAATATTTCGGAGGAGATTATGTCTCTCAGGGCCCTCAACCTCTCCTAAAAATAATGACTTGTTTTATATTTTTCAATTGTATATAGTACAGTTCGGTTCCCTAATTATGACTACAAATATTCAAATAAGGTTTATAGATGGCGTGATCTACTTCACATAAGTTCCCAATATAAACTTTAAATACGTATAGTGGCGAGGGTATCAAATTGTCGGCCCAGCCCGATTTTTGACCTTTCCTTACTGCTTTAAAGTTCTTAAAATAAATAATTCTCTCAAGTAGCAGTATCTCCTTGTATTAAAACAAGTAAAAACATTAAGTTCAGCCAGGCCAAACGTTTAATACCCTCCACCTTAGGATAAAGGAAACATTAGAAGAAATGTGGAAAATGCCAAAAAATGTGGCAAAAAATCATCAAATTACCGAATATCGGGAGGTACCGTTATATGGGGGCTATACCAAATCGTGGACCTATAATTACAATGACTCGCCACACGAACTGGGACCCATTATGATCTACAACCACCAATTTTCAGAGAAATTCTTGAAAAAATGTGTCAAAAACCATCAAAATACCGAATATCGGGAGGTACCTTTATATGGGGGCTATACCAAAACGTGGACCTATACATGCAATGTTTTGCCACACGCACAGGGACTCGTTATGACCTACAAATATCAATTTTCAGACAAATTCGTGAAAAAATGTGGCATAAATCATCAAAATACCGAATATCGGGAGGTACCGTTATATGGGGACTATACCAGAACGTGGACCGATATATCTCATTTTCAATACCAACCATCCTCGACACAATTGCTCTGCTAAATTTTGGCGCTCTACCTCAAATAATGTGGGCTGTATCGTGATTTCAACAGACAGACAGAAGGACAGACAGTCAGACAGACAGACGGACATCGTTAAATCGACTTAGAATTTTATGTTGATTATGAATATATATACTTTATGGGGTTTACGACGAATATTTAAGGATGTTACAAACGGAATGACAAAGTTAATATACCCTCCTTTCCAAGGTGGAGGGTATAATAAAAAAAATTGTTTGGCTAAAATTTAATTTTAATCCTAGTGTCGTTACTAATTGCTGGTTGGTTTTACTTTCTTTGTCACACCTTATAACGAACTTTACGACTGAGTCAAGGCTGAACTTCGCATGAGATCCAGATAAACCTACTATTTATTTTTAAATAAAAATTGATTGCATGCATTTTTTCACAATAAAAACAACTCCACATGTGTATAAGACAGTTTATGTGTAGCATACTTTAAGGAGGTCACAAAATAAAAGGACATCAATAATAACGTTGAGTAATATTAATCGAGCTTTTATCAAGGCATGAACATCAGACATTCACATTATTAAGTGTTATCTGAAAGTCGGATTATACCTTAAAACCAAATTTCGTATAGAATCATGTTTCGGACCAGCCCCCCCCCCCCCCCCACATATTTAGCGGTACACCTAATTACAAACTTCTCTAAAAACATTTACAACTTAAAATAGATATTTTGCTAATATAACAGGAAGCAATTTTAAAATAAACAAGTAAGCAAAGGCTACAGTCGAGCGGGGCCGACCGTTGAATACCCTACAACACTATAATAAACCATACAGTTTATATAGGCGAAATACTCGGCAGAATTCCACAAGATATTTTGACAAATAATTAAAGAAAACCATCAGGTTTCGTTCTCTAATTTTCGAATAATAGCAACTTAAACGAATTTGCTTATTTCCAATTTATTGTTAGATATTGAACGTAAATGGTCTTCCTAGATCTGGAACCAATATTTCCCAAAGACCTATAATCTCTCAGAAGTGGCAAAAGATTAACATTTATTATTGGTCTTTGACTGAAACGCATCTATATGAGATACAGACACTTGACTATATTCTTCAACGAAATCAGCGTTAAAGAAATAGTCGGAAGTGCGTCTTTCCTATATTTGTGAATTCTCCAAAAAAGTCACTGGAATGGACATCGGGCAATAATTACGACCTGCTGACAATTTTGCAGTTTTTTGGTCCATTTCAACCCCTAAATATATGGCGATCATTTCCAAAAAGAGTAGGCTTCTATTCTGATCCCCATCTTATCCCCATGCAAAATTTCGTAAGGATCGGACCATAAATGCGAGCTCTATATGATATCCTGATATCCTAACTACTTAGTTTTGTTAGCTGTAGAAATATTACAAAATGTTTAATTCAAAATGAAAATATGCCAAAAATATGACAAAATTGAAAAAATATGAGAAAATTTTACAAAATCAATATTTTCATCTTTAGAGAGATATTTTTATGCGATTTTTTAGACGTTTTTTCTTTCCTGCCAAGAGGCCATTCTGAATTAATGAGAACTGTCGAAATCAGTTCAGCCGTTCTCGACACATAAGAGATCTTTCAAGCATATCTTCTTTGATAGACATATATATCGCACATATTTTGCTATATATCCGATTTGTTGGATGTTAACATCAATGTAAAGGTCAGAAGTAACCTTTTCATGGCTTTGTGATTTCGCCGGGATTTAAAATATTCGCGGTTTAATGAAAAATTTTGAATTTTTTCAACACAAAATATATGGTCTATTTTACCCGCTAAATATTATCCGATGACCACCCAAATTGGTAGGCTTCTTCCCCTTCCTAAACTCTAGCTTCATGCGAATTCCGCGTCGATTGGTCTATAATTGCGACCTGTATAGCTACTGCAAAATCCGACATTTTTTCAGTATTTGGTCCATTTCAACCCCTAAACATTTGGCGATCATCTCAAAAAGAAATAGGGTTCTATTCTGGCCCAACCCCGACCTCCATTCCAAATTTCGTGAAGATCGGCCCATAATTGCGACCTGTAGAGTGATTACAAATTAACATGGACAGACGGACGGACGGACATACATGGCTAGATCGACTCAGTTCGGCGAGCTAGGAAGATCTATATATACTTTCCTATGTGGGAAACCAATATTTCGTGGTGTTACATAATTTTTGGCCCAATCAAACTTATAATACCCCCAACACATAGTGTTGTAGGGTATAAATATAAGCAGCAATTTATTCTTTGCCTATTCTCAAAATTCCATATCGATTTCCAGAAAGTAGATAAAACCAATACGCATATTTCCCAGAATATGACTCAAAAAAAGAACGTGATACGCATTTTTCAAACTAATTCCCGGCACAAAGTATATATTTTAATTACTTCAGAAATGGCTTTATATCATATTGACATGTTTATAGCAAAAATATAAAACAAAACAAAACACATGTATGTATACACATAGATGTATTACAATATACGCACATGTGTGTTTACATTCCAATGTTTACATGTGTGCATAAAAATATGTGTAGGTGCACATGTGTATATGATAAAGACACTCTACCATTTGCCCATATGTATAACTTTTACTTTGTTTGCGATTAACATATGTAAATATGTTTGTATGTCTGTCCTTGCGCCTCGTGGTGGGTGTGTATATTAACTCCATAATAACAGAGAATATAGATAAAGATCATTAAAACCTACACAAATACTGTAGTAATGACCTCTTTTTCTACATAGAACTCAAAAGTACGTTAGGGTAGATTGGATAGATAGCTTCTAATTAAAATTGTCCTTGCATTTCAATGTTCTGTTCTGAATCTTCACTGAGGAGTCTTGAATAACACTTCCTTCACTTTACATGAAATATGTGATAAATTTTAGAAAATGTTAAAATGTGCGAGGGGTACCAGATATAGTCTACCGAAGTATTCCATTTCCATACTTCATGTAAAACAGAAAAAAATATTGGTATGGGCAAAATTATAAGAAAAGTATATCCAATTTTATGCGAAACCATAAATTCAATATTAATCTCAAGTTTCTGGTTGATAAAAATATTAAGATAAAGCAAGTTGTAAAGAATCGCTAAATTGTTTCGCAAGTTATGAAAGATAAAAGTATTGAAAATAATGTTTGTACGCATAAAATTTGAAGAGTTTTGGGTGCTTATTTTTATACCCTACAACACTATGTGTTGGGGGTATTATAAGTTTGATTGGGCCAAAAATTATGTAACACCTCGAAATATTGGTTTCCCACATAGGAAAGTATATATGGATCTTCCTAGCTCGCCGAGCTGCGTCGATCTAGCTATGTATGTCCGTCCGTCCGTCTGTCCGTCTGTCCATGTTAATTTGTAATCACTCTACAGGTCGCAATTATGGCCCGATCCTTACGAAATTTTGCGCGAAGGTGGGGTTTGGGTCAGAATAGAAGCCTATTTCTTTTGGAGATGATCACCAAATGTTTAGGGGTTGAAATGGACCAAATACTGAAAAATTGTCGGATTTTGCAGTAGCTATACAGGTCGCAATTATAGACCAATCGAATCGGAATTTCGCATGTAGCTAGAGTTTAAGGCAGGGAAGAGGTCTACCAATTTGGGTGGTCATCGGATAATATTTAGCGGGTAAAATAGATCATATCTTTTGTGTTGAAAAAATTCAAAATTTTTCATTAAACCGCGAATATTTAAATCCCGGCGAAATCACAAAGCCATGACAAGGTTACTTTTTATCTTTACATTGATGTTAACATCCAACATAACGGATATATAGCAAAATATGTGCGATATATATGTTTATCAAAGAAGATATGCTTGAAAAATCTCTTATATGTCGAGAACGGCTGAACTGATTTCGACAGTTCTCATTAATTCAGAATGGCCTCTTGGCAGGAAAGAAAAAACGTCCAAAAAATCGCATAAAAATATCTCTCTAAAGATGAAAATATTGATTTTGTAAAATGTTCTCATATTTTTTCAATTTTGTCGTATTTTTGGCATATTTTCATTTTGAATTAAACATTTGGTAATATTTCTACAGCTAACAAAACTAAGTAGTTAGGATATCAGGATATCATATACAGATCGCATTTTTGGCCCGATCCTTTGCATGGGAATCACATGAGGGTCAGAATAAAAGCCTACTTTTTTTGGAGATGATCGCCATATATTTAGGCGAGTTTGCCAACTTTTGTAGACAAAATACGAAAATGTCCATTCTAGTGACTTTTTGGAAAATTCACAAATACAGGAAAGGCGCACTTCTGACTATTTCGTTAACGCTGATTTCGTTGAAGAATATAGTCAAATGTGTGTATCTCATATAGATGCGTTTCAGTCAAAAACCAATAATAAATATTAATCTTTTGCCATTTCTGAGAGATTATAGGTCTTTGGGAAATATTGGTTCCAGATCTAGGAAGACCATTTAAGTGCAACATCTACCCATAAATAGGAAATGAGCAAATTAGTTTAAGTTGCTATTATTCGAAAATTAGAGAACGAAACCTGATGGTTTTCTTTTATTATTTGTCACAATATCTTGTGGAATTCTTTCGAGTATCTCGCCTATATAAACTGTATCACTTATTATAGTGTTGTAGGGTATTCAACGGTCGGCCCCGCTCGACTGTAGCCTTTGCTTACTTGTTTTAATATATGCCAAGTCCAAATGAAATCTCATGTTAATTTCGCGTTTTATGAGCTTCATGGGTATTCAAAAATTTTACTCTTTGTGGAGGAGATACCAAAAGGAGTTGTCCAATCTCTATTGGGTTAATAGAAATATTGTGATGTGTGTAATTTCGAAGACAATTGGGCGCTTACATCACAAAATTTTGAACATTATTCAAAATTTTGACCATTTGTTGTGAGGTATTTGATGGGGTGGACCGATAATGTCAATTTCCGCACCTGACCTATCACTGATGTAAATATTAGGATTTACACAGTTTCTCGTTTCTCTTTCTGTACAGTAAAATATTTTTTGAAAATTTCGACCTTTTGTGAGGGAGGTACCAGAAAAAGTGGACAGATATTGCCCATCTTCGAACTTAATCACAGTTTGGTAATAATATTACGATGTACCAAATAAGGAGATAAATTTCTTTCGATGAGTTACAAACGGAATGACGAAGTTAGTATACCCTCCATCCTATGTATGGTGGAGGGTAAAGAAAACTAGCTTACTTAAAATAATTGATCAAACAACAGCCGGATATGGGCATTGCTAGATAAATAAGTTAAAACGGGTAAATACTGCCCAAGAACATATACAGGGTGAGATAAACTGCAACAAAGTCAAACGCCATAATATGCACAATTTTTTTTTTAATTTTATTGAATAAAAGCAAAAAAATGTCGGAAATAGCATCAATTTTAGAATAAGTTCAGATTTGTTCAAATCGGTCACCTTTGGCGCGAATTATGGCCTTCAAACGGCCAATGAAACCTTCACACGCTGCGGTATTTTGACCCATTCCCGGCGAAGCGTTTGCTTGAGGTGATCGACACTTTGGTATTTTTTAGTGCCAACCATGGTTTACAAAATACTCCAGACACAATAGTCCAACGGATTGGTATCCGTAGATTTTGGTGGTCATTGTACTCTGGAAATGAAGCGAGGAACCTCATTTTGTAACCATCACCATGACCGGCGCTTGAGTTCAGGTGGCCAACCGAAGGGGCACATTTTGAGCTAACCTCTTTGGCAAGTAAACACGATCATTTTGTTTGTTTACAAACTGCTGGACAACGAATGTTTTCTCATCGAAAAAAAAACAAATTCGGCAGTTCAACACCTTTAGCCATGCGAAGCTATTCTTTAGCTCTTTTGAGTCTATTTTCTTTCTATTGCGGTGTAAGTTCTTGCACTTTTTTGAATTTCAATGGCTTTACCTCGAGCTCATTTTTCAATATTTGCCGAATGGGATATTGCGATATGTTCAGCTCACGAGCCATTTGTCGTCCACTCCGACGCGGGTTTCGCTCAAGTCGCTTCTTAACTTTTCGAACAATTTCTGCTGATGTTGCTGTTTTCTTCTGTCCACTTCCTTGAGGTCGTGCTAGGGGCTACCAGTATCACGGTAACGAGCGATGGTGTGAGACACAGAAGATTTATTCATATGTAAATGCTGGAGTGCTCTAACGATAGCCACTTGTGGTTTTCCAGCCAAATATAAATAAATCATACTATCTCACTTGAATTCCATCACAAATAACTTTTTATCTCCCACCATAGTATGGAGGGTATATTAAATTTGTCATTCCGTTTGTAACACCTCGAAATATACATTTAGTATAGCCCTAATACTACGGTCCCATGTAACGGAACCCCCCGATATTCGGTATTTTGATGATTTTAGCGACATTATTTACCGGAATTATTTCAAATTTTGTATTTGAAGTTCGTAATGGATCCTACAGCCTATGGTAGAAAATTATCTGTGCAGGTCCACGTTTTATTGCCCCCATGGTACCTCCCTATATTCGATATTTTGATGATTTTAGGTACATTATAAACAGATTTTTTCAAATTTCGCATTTGAATTTTGAAAGCTTATGACAAAAGTTGACTATGCAGGTCCACATCGTTGTTACTTTCAGTATTTTTAAGATTTTAATAGAATTTTTAATGTATTTTATTTTTCTGAAAATTGTTACCAAATTGTGGATGGCATTCCAAGTTCGGCCCGGAACAATCATATCTGCCTAAAGAAAATATAGGATACATCGATGCTCTTTCGGCAGAAAATTTTATATCTCGTAGAGAAATATTCAAATGCAGGTCTAACTTTTGGGTGTAGCCCTCTATAACGGTACCTCCTGGTTTTCTCCTCACACCACCTGCAAAAAGACTCAAAATCCAATTCTCTTCAAACTTCCAAATTCTAATATTTCGCACTGGAATTCAACTGTTTGGATGCATTCTCTAAGAAATTTTTTGAAAAACGATTTTCAGTCCAAATTCCTCGCAACCTAGTAACTCAAACCGGAGTGTAATATTAAAAACTCTAAAAAATTACTTCATTAACATTACAACATTTTCGTTTGAACAGTCAGGGACAATTTGATGATTGCGTCAATGGGTTTTTGGAAAAGAAGCATGTGGGAAACACATTTCACATTGGAGAGTTGTGCAAAAAAAAAACGCCGAACGAAATCATTCAACAAGAAACCAACTAACCAACCACCAACTAATAAAGCGATACGCAATTGTCAATTTTCCCCATATTCCAAACTAATTTTGTTGTTATTTTCTATTTCTCTATCAAATTTGCCACCCGCACATTAGACACAGTTTATCTCGCCAAGTTGGCTGCTTGCATGTCCGGAGGACGTGGGAACGCCAAATTGCCAATTCGTTGGGACTTTTCCGAGTGGGTCCGTCGGCGGGTTTGGTTAGTTGGTTGGCTAGTATCGTGCGTTAATTTGTATGGTTAATTTAAGTTTTACATGCAACTCACCGTGACATGTAAATAAACAACTACAACAGTAAAAGCAACACCAGCAACAATAGCAACAACAACCACAATAACAAAAACTACTAGATGGCCACATTTATTGATTATGGCCAAAAGCTATTATTAATACATGGCCGTCCCAGAGTCCAATCGCTTTGATAACGGTCAAATAGAGACCGACTAACTTACTGACTACCCGACTGACTAACTGACTGCCACGCTCAGAATGAGCAACATATAAATAAATAAACTCCCAGCCGTATATTAATATATCCTTCAGTGTATATGTATATATTTTTGGTGGAATATGTAACAGCTATAACTGAGGCCAGACTGACATGCTTACACATGTCCGAATCTGAGATGGGGTCATGGGTATTTTTGTCGAAAATGAGCAAAGTTTTCGTTCTGCAATTTAATAACAATTTGTTCAACAAAAAGAAATTAAAACAAAGTCTCATAAAAAATAAATAAAATTAAAGATAGGACCAGGCCCAAAATATTTATACCATTTTCCATGAGACAAATGTAATAAATGCGTACAGGGTGAGATAAAAAAAACTGCAACAAAATCAAACGCAATAATTTTTACATTTTTTAAATGTTATTGAATAAAAGCAAAAATTGTCGGAAATAGCATCAAATTTTAGAATAAGTTTGGATTTGCTCGAATTCGTCACCGTTGGCACGAATTATGGCCTTCAAACGGCCAATGAAACCGTCACACGCTGCCCGAATGTTGCTCATTTGACCCATTCCCGGCGAAGCGCTTGCTTGAGGTGATCGACACTTTGGTATTTTTTAATGCCAACCTTGCTTTCCAAAATTCTCCAGACACAATAGTCCAACGGATTGGTATCCGAACGGATTGGTATCCGGAAACTCATTTTGAGTCCTGTTGGAATGTCCAAGGTCTGCGGCCAAAATGTTTGCGTGCCCAAGGCTTTAATACACCTTCCAGAATATTTTCGCGATAATGTTCGGCATTTATGCTGGATTAATACAATATGACGGCCCACACCATCAACCGAAGGTGCACATTTTCAGCTAACCTTTCAATTTTGGAACTTTGATGGCTTTACCCCGAACTCATTTTTCAATATTTGCCAGCTCACGAGCCATTTTTCGGCCACTGTGACGCGGGTTTCGATCAAATCGCTTCTTTACTTTTCTGACCATTTCTGCTGATGTTGCTGCTTTCTTCCGTCCGTGGAAAATTGTTGAAAATTCCTTTTAAACAATAAAATGAGCTGTCACTGGAATAATTTTAACAGCTGTTGGACGAGTGGCTTGGAAATGACAGCAGTCTGAAGTTGGTTGCTCTAATATAACGGTACCTCCCGATATTCGGTATATTGAAGATTTTAGCCATATTACCGATTTGTTTTTTAAGTTTCGCATTTGAATATTGTAATGGCTTATGCCAAAATTTACCTATGCAGGTCCATGTTGTCGTATAGACCCTAATATAACAGCTATATTCGGTATTTTTAAGATTTTAACAGAATTTTTAACGAATTTTATTGATTTCGACAATTGCGAAATTCGTTCCAAATGGTGGGGGTATTCAAAGTTCGGTCCTGCCGAACTTACAGCTTTTTTACTTGTCTTTATACCCTACACCACAAGGTGGATAGGGTATTATGTCTTTGTGCATTTGTTTGTAACAGGCAAAAGGAAACGACATAGACCCATAGTTCCTTATGATGATCTGCATAGAATCACATTCTGAGTCGATTTATACACATCCGTCCGTCCGTCTGTCCATGTATTTACAAAGTACAGTTCGCATTTATTAGCCGATCCAGATGAAATTTTGCACAAATCATTTGTCTGACCCAAGGACGAACCCTATTAAAATTGGAGATAATCGGTCAAAATTTAGATATAGCTCCCATTTATATCTTCGTCCGATTTGCCTTTTATGTGCACCAAACGTGTAATATCAGTCCGAATAGTATGAAATTTTGCACATACGATCAAATTGAACCTGAAAATAAGCCAAATTTGATCGAAATCGGTTCAGATATAGCTATAGCTCCCATATATATATTGTTCATCCGATTTGTTATTTTTGTCCTCCGCAGCCGTAATATGCACTCTGTAACAACAATATTTGAGGAAATATATCAAATACAGCTCAGAAATACATTTGCTATATTTTATCGAGATAGGTTCAGATTTGGATATATCTCCCATATATAACTTCATCCGATTTACCTTTGATTGTGCACCAAACGCCTAATATTTGCCCAAAATTGATGAAATTTGGAACTTACGACCGAATTGAGTCTAGAACCTAGAATGTTAAATTTGGTGAAGATCGGTTCAGATATAGCTATAGCTCCCATACATACTGTTCATCCGATTTGTTACCCACAGCCGTAATATATACTCCGTAACAATATACTCCGTATGAAATACAGCTCAGAAATATCTTTGCCAAATTTTATCAGGATCGGTTCAGATTTGGATATAGCTCCCATATATATCAAATGGGCAACACAAGTCCGAATTTAAAAGATACAAATGCTTCGGCATATTTAGTCTTTTGAACTTTAAATTATAATCATGGCGTATATGATTGAATTCTCCCATAAAAACTTTTAATTGTTATGTGGAGCTCTACTAAATTAGCAAAGTGGTGTAGGGTATCATAAAGTCGCCCCGCCCGACTTTAAGACTTTCTTTACTGTTTTTTTTTTTTAATTTGGTCACATACAGCACAACTGATACCTCGTGTACTAAGTGGAAATGGATTTAGATTTAATTCTGAAATTTAATATTGACTTTGCAGATGGTATCTGTTTTTGCCGGTAGTTTGGAAATATGTACTATAATTGCCCGAAAAATACTAAATAGTACCATGGCAAAGGTATTCCTTTGCTGAAATTATTATTATTATTGAGGTCACTGTTGGATACTACGGTTTATATATGGATACGTTGAAATAGTTTTGAACAGAAAAATGGGATTTGGGCCAACGGTTTTACTAATATTATCCTCCGTTTTACATATATCCTCCTCCGTAAACTTTGAAATATGCGATTCTGAGGACTTTCGGTGTAAAGGTAAATATTTTTCATTACTCTTTGGTAAAAAGGAAAAACTTGAATAATACGTAAACCCCTCTTTAGTGAGAGTTGCCTTAAAATGGGAAAGTTATTATACACACCTTTTGTATGTATTAAAAATTGAGAATAGTACATTTTTCAAAAACTCATCGCACGTGCCCTTTATCTTTGCATTTCTGTTTCTTTTTATAGTTATATTATTTATATCATTAACAGAAAGCATTGAATTTGAATTGTTGCTGCCAAATGCGCCCATGACCTACTGATTTGTATTTCTTTTATGTCTACAACTTTGGGAAAATACGTAAAAAAACAATTAACATTGTTCGGCGCATAAATCTAAAATCTAACATTCAAATACAATTTTTTTTTTTTGCTGTGTTATCTCCTGGATATCACAAAACTTCTATAAATAGCTTATCAATGGTGGGTTCATTGTGATTTTATCTGTGTGCTGTGAACTGTCTCCGCACAAAGGAATTTCACTGGAATTTATGAATGTAATGTGAGAGGGTGGGGGTCAGAAATTAAAACATGGACGACACTTATGTGGCTGGGGGGAACAGTAGGGCGTAGTTAACACGAGTTTCGAATGGGGTGTATTGAGAAACATTTAGAAATAAGAAAAGGTAGTATAGTTATTGAAGAAAGATATTTGAGCAGAATTTTGAGTGCATATTCAGCGGTTTTGATAAAGAATGTAAAGGTAGGGTGGCTACCTGAATATACAAGCACAGGAAGTGCTCAAACATTTCCTACACAAGGTACGGCTTTAATTCTAAAATCCTAATCCTAAAATATGTTTTTATACCCTGCAACATATTTTAGGTTCGTCATTCCGTTTGTAACTCTTCGAAATAATAATTTCAAAGACGATTTAGCCCTGGCTGCCGTTCGTCTATCCGTCTGTTGTAATCACGCTAGAACCAAAACTAATTAAGATAGAAATAACGATAACAAACCCCCCACCAATTATTCTGTATTTTTATGATTATAGCCACCTTTTTCAATGGAATTCTCTGAAATTCTACACAAGGAATCCTTTGCAGGTACTTTGCCGCCTGTAAAAGGATTGTGGTTAAAGGTCCACGATATCGTATATCTCCCATATAACGGTACCTCCCGATATTTGATATTTTCAAGATTTTAGCCAAAATTTTCAATGGAATTTTCTAAAAATCCACACAAGGAGTTCCCTCTGAGTACTTTGCCTCCTAATATAGAATTGTCGATATTCGTCCACGTTATCATATATCCCCCTGCCGATATTCGGTATTTTGGTGATGTTAGCCACACTTTTCAATGAAATTGTCTGAAAATCCACACAATAAGTTCCTTCTGAGAACTTTACCCCCTGGAAGTGAATTGTCTATACAGGGTGAGATAAAACCAGTAAAGAAAGTCTTAAATTCGGGCGGGGCCGACTTTATGATACCCCACACCACTTTGCTAATTTAGTAGAGCTCCACATAACAATTAAAAGTTTTTATGGGAGAATTCAATCATACACGTTATGATCATAATTATAATTTAAAGTTCAAAAGACTATATATGCAGAAGCATTTGTATCTTTTAAATTCGGACTTGTATTGCCCATTTGAGCTATATCCAAATCTGAACCGATCTTGATAAAATTTGGCAAAGATATTTCTGAGCTGTATTTCATATATTTCCCTGAATATCGTTATTACGGAGTGCATGTTACGGCTGTGGGTAACAAAAATAACAAATCGGATGAATAATATATATGGGAGCTATTGCTCTATCTGAACCGATCTTCACCAAATTTGGCATACTACCTCCGGTCGTACGCACCAAATTCCATCCCATTTGGACAAATATTAGACGTTTAGTGCACAATAAAAGGTAAATCGGACGAAGTTATATATGGGAGCTATATCCAAATCTGGACTGATCTCGATAAAATTTAACAAGGGTATTTCTGAGCTGTATTTGCTATATTTCCCCAAATATTGTTGTTACAGAGTACATATTACGGCTGCGGAGGACAAAAATAACAAATCGGATGAACAATATATATGGGAGCTATAGCTACTTCTGAACCAATTTCGATCAAAATTTGGCATATTTATTTTCATGCCTAATTTGGTTGTATGTGCAAAATTCCATACTATTCGGGCTGATATTACACGTTTGGTGCACAATAAAAGGCAAATCGGACGAAGATATATATGGGAGCTATATCTAAATTTTGACCGATTATCTCCAATTTCAATAGGGTTCGCCCTTGGGCCAAACGAATGATTTGTGCAAAATTTCATGTGGATCGGGTTATAAATGCGAACTGTATTTTGTTCACAAAAATACATGGACAGGCGGACGGACAGACAGACGGACGGACATGCATAAATCGACTCAGAATGTGATTCTATTCAGATCATCAAAAGGAACTATGGGTCTATCTCGTTTCCTTTTGCCTGTTACAAACAAATGCACAAAGACATAATACCCTGACCACCTTGTGGTGAAGGGTATAAAAATACTTATGCAGGTCCATGTCTTCGTGTAGCCCTCATAAAAATGTTCTCATTTAAGTGGTATTTTTTGACGATTTTTTTTGAAAATTATCAAGATCCTTTAACATGGTGGAGGATATTTAAAGTTCGGCCCGGCCAAACTTAGCTGCTTTTTTACTTGTTAATATGCATCAATTCCTAGCGTTTAGGTAAGATTTAGACTCTTGATGTATTCTAGGATCTTTAGTAGACTTTTATGAAAAATAATTTTATAGAACTTCTTTTGGCTTGATATGACTTCTTTTTATGGGAGTTTTTAACCATAACTTAAAGTGTTCAAGAGGGGGAAACGTATCCCCTTTATTTTGGTATAATCTGCTTGATTTCTTATTATTTTTTGTGTTGCCCAGTGTTGCTCTTTAGACGCCTGGAGTTGGATTGTCAAATATTAGTAGCCAAAAAGTAACCGCTTATTTCGGGTGCTTTGGAAAATAATTGTGGATTCTGGATTTTTCTGCAGGCAGTTAATTTTGCCAAAAACTGGTTTTGAAAACATTATTATTGTTATTATTATTATTATTATTATTATTATTATTATTATTATTATTATTATATTATTATTATTATATTATTATTATTATTATTATTATTATTATTATTATTATTATTATTATTATTATATTATTATTATTATTATTATTATTATTATATTATTATTATTATATTATTATTATTATTATTATTATTATATTATTATTATTATTATTATTATTATTATTATTATTATTATTATTATTATTATTATTATTATTATTATTATTATTATTATTATTATTATTATTATTATTATTATTATTATTATTATTATTATTATTATTATTATTATTATTATTATTATTATATTATTATTATTATTATTATTATATTATTATTATTATTATTATATTATTATTATTATTATTATTATTATTATTATTATTATTATTATTATTATTATTATTATTATTATATTATTATTATTATTATTATTATTATTATTATTATTATTATTATTATTATTATTATTATTATTATTATTATTATTATTATTATTATTATTATTATTATTATTATTATTATTATTATTATTATTATTATTATTATTATTATTATTATTATTATTATTATTATTATTATTATTATTATTATTATATTATTATTATTATTATTATTATTTTATTATTATTATTATTATTATTCTTATTATTATTATATTATTATTATTTATTATTATATATTATTATTCTTATTATATTATTATTATATATTATATATATATTCTTATTATTATATTATTTTATTATTATTATCTTGTATATTAGTATTTATTATTATTATCTATTGTTATTATTATTATTATTATTATTATTATTATTTATTATTATATTATTATTATTATATTATATTATTATTCTATATTATTTTATTATATTATTATTATTATTATATTATGATTATTATTATTATTATTATTATTATTATTATTATATTATTATTATTATTATTTTATTATTATTATTATATATTATTATTATTATTATTATATTATTATTATTATTATTATTTATGTTATTATTATTATTATTATTATTGATTATTATTATTATTATTATATTATTATTATTATTATTATTTATTATTATTATTATTATTATTATTATATTATAGTATTAGTATTATTATTTTATATATTATTATTCTTATTATTATTATTATTATTATTATTATTATTATTATTATTATTATTATTATTATTTCTCAAGTCAAAATTTTCCACTCAGTTACATTGTGGTTCGAAAAAGTCAGCAGCAAGATAATTATTAAACTAATAATAATTTGCCTTCCCAAAAATGTCTTTGTTTTCAATGCAATTGTCATTGATACCAATCATTCCAGACAGTATTTACGAATTATATTTTTTCAGATTTCTTTCATTCATTTCCATAATCCTTTGTTGAAGAACATTTCATATGTCAATGAATGTTATAATCTAATAATAGTAGCTCTAGTTGTAGTAGTAGTAGAATCAATGTTGTACATATATCTACGTATGTATGTTTCTGATTTTACTTCAGAGTGAATGCAAAGGGCTGAACTTGACCAGGTTAAAAATAGAACAAAGCACATACAATTAATAACCTTTTGTGAATATGTCGTTTTCTACAAATTAAAGAACAAAAGTGAAAAAAAAGAATTGTGGGAATTGTTGCAGGTAAACCTGAGCATAACAATTATCATAAATATATTTATGTTCATATATTTTCATAAAATAATCAATTTTGTATTTAATGTTGAACAAAACTAATTATTTTTTAATTGTAAAAGAAGACAAAAAAATTATTGATTATGAAATGGGGGTTATTCTCTTTTATCCTTGAATTTTTTCGACATTCAGAATTTTATCAATTAAGAACATTTTATAACACTGGGGGCAACACATAGTGATTCCGAATTCCATTTATCTTATTAAACCCCCAAATTAATGACTCCGATGTTTTCGAAATTATTGATAAAATTTGATAGCAAACATAAATTAACAAAATATCAAAATATTGGATAAGGGTATTATTTATGTCTTTGTGCATTTGTTTGTAACATGGAGAAGGAAGCGAGATAGACCCATAGTTACTTTTGAGGATTTTAATAGAATCACTTTCTGAGTCGATTTATGCATGTCAGTTCGTCCGTCCGTCTGTCCATGTATTCTTGGTAACAAAATGCAGGTCACATTTATTATCCATTTGAGATGAAATTTTCCAAATAATATTTGTTTGCCCCAAGGACGAATCCTAATTGAAATTGGTAATAATCGGATCAGATTTAGCTCCCATATATAGCTCCCATATATCTTCTACCGATTTCGTGTTAATTGTGCACCAAATGGACAATATAAGCCCAAATGGCCTGAATTTTTGTACATTCCACCGAATTCAGTCTAGAAGCAAATACATAACATTTGGTGGAAATCGGTTCAGATATAGCTATGGCCCCAATATATATGTTTTATCCTATTTGGGGTTGAAAGTCCCTCACAAGCGTAATATGCACTCCCCAAGAATGAAATTTGGTACCAGACATCAAATACAGCTCTGTTAAATTTTATCGAGATCGGTTAAGATTAGGATATAGCTCCCATATATATGTTTATCCGATATCAGGTTTATTGTGCCCCAAAGAGCTAATATCAACCTAAATGGATTGAATTTTGGCAATTTCGACTGATTCCTCCTAGAAACCAGTACTTCAAATTTGGTGTAAATCGGTTTAGATATAGCTATAGCTCCCATATATATATATATTATCCGATTTGGGGTTTAGAGTCTCTCACATTCATAACATGCATTCGGCAACAATGATATTTTGGCATATCCACCGGCATTCAGACTTAAAGCAAGTGCTTCAAATTTTGGTGAAAATCTGCTTAGATAGCTATAGCTCCCAAAAATATGTTTCATCTGATTTTGTGATAAAGTCCCTCGCATGCGTAACGGACGCTCCACAAAAATAATATTTGATTACGGGCATCAAATACTGCTCGAAAATACCTCTGCCAAATTTTAATGATATCGATTCAGAATCAGATTTTTATATAGCTTCGACACACATGTTCATCCAGGTGAGATAAAAAAACTGCAACAAAGTTAAACGCCATATTTTTTTCATTGTTTTTAAAATGTTATTGAATGAAAGCAAAAAATGTCGGAAATAGCATCACATTTTACAATAAGTTTAGATTTGTTCGATTTGGTCACCTTTGGCACGAAGTATGGCCTTCAAACGGCCAATGAAACCGTCACACACGGTGCCCGAATGTTGCTCTGCGATATTTTGGCCCATTCCCAACGAAGCGCTTGCTTGAGGTGGTCGACACTTTGGTATTTTCTAGTGCCAACCTTGCTTTCCAAAATACTCCAGACACAATAGTCCAACGGATTGGTATCCGGAGATTTTGATGGCCATTGTGCGCTGGAAATGAAGCGAGGGACCTCATTTTGTAACCATTCTTGGGTGGCGCGTGCTGAGTGCGATAGTGCTGAGTTCTGTTGGAATGTCCAAGGTCTGCGGCAAAAATGATTGCGAGCCCAAGGTTGAAATACATCCTCCAGAATATTTTCGCCATAATATTCGGCATTTATTATGATGCCACGGTCGATTAATATGTGCATCACCATGGCCGCCGCTTGAGTTCTGGTAGTCAACCGAAGGTGAACATTTTCAGCTGACCTCTTTGGCAAGTAAACACGATCATTTTGTTCGTTTACAAACTGCTGTACAATGAATGTTTTCTCATCGGAGAAAACCATATTCGACAGTTCACCATTTTCGGCCAAGCGTTGTGAGTTCTTGCACTTTTTGGAATTTCAATGGCTTTACCCCGAGCTCATTTTTCAATATTTACCGAATGGAATATTGCGATTTGTTCAGCTCACCAGCCATTTTTCGGCCTCTGCGACGAGGGTTTCGATCAAGTCGCTTCTTTAGTTTTCTCACCATTTCTGCTGATGTTGCTGTTTTTTCCCGTCCACTTCCTTGACGCAGGGCTACGCTACCAGTAGCACGGTGACGAGCGATGGTACGAGACACAAAAGATTAATTCACATTTAAATGCTGGTGTGCTCTAACGATAGCCACTTGTGGCTTTCCAGCCAAATATAAAGAAATCACACTATCACGCTTGAATTCCATCACGAATAACTTTTTTCTGGAAATTGTCACCAAAATGCTTTTGTACGCTTCTAAACAATACAATGAGTTGTCACTGGAATAATTTTAACAGCTGTCGGAAGAGTGGCTTAGAAATGACAGCAGTCTGAAGTTGGTTGCAGTTTTTTCATCTCACCCTATATAGTTAAATTTTTTCAGTAGTTACTCAATTTTATCCATCCACTGGTAATGCTGAAGGTAGTTTGTCTGCCCTACCAATATAAGTGACTGATACTATAGTGCAATAAATTACTTTTTGTGCGTATTCCCAAAACTTCCCATCCTTTCATACTGATAGTGATTTTTTGAAAACATCCAGGTGTTTTTTTCGGCCGCTTTGTCTGGCCGCCAATCACTAATAACAATAATGACCAATATTGATATCTCCACTATATACAAAACACATTTCTCAAGTTATTGGAGGGTAATAAAATTATACGGTTTGATTCTGCTTCTGTAGACAACTTTTGTTTAGCAATGTCATGATTGGGCTCTATAAAGATTAAGGGTAGCAGATCTAAATGTAGATAGAGGCGAATGGGAAGAGAATTTTCTCGTACATATTTTTCCAACTCAGAGGGAATCTTAAACATCCATTTCGTAGACGCAGGTTCTGTTCCAGAATCTGCAAGAATTTACTAGTTTCGCAATTTTTGTGCGTCATCGATTATCGTAGTAAACATTTGTACATTCCTGCAGTTCTGAAACAGACCATCAATATCAAATATTTATTAAGGAAATAAACTAGCTGCAGATCTACAAATGGTTAATTTCAAAATGGATGGAAAGATTTGAAATATATTTTCTAACTCACAAAAATTTTAAACTCTTATTTTTTAGACGGGAGACCAGGGAGTCTCAAGAGACGATCTGAAGGCCAGGGAGTCTCAAGAGACTAGCTAAAGGCCAGGGAGTCTCAAGAGACGAGCTAAAAGCCAGGGAGTCTCAAGAGACGAGCTTTTTTTTTTTTTTTTTTATTAATATATTTATTAATGCCTTCTATCTTAATTTGATATTTACATTAATTATGAAAATTATCAAAAATTATTTAATTCATCAGGGTTCACCCAGTGGTTTGCCCTTAAAATATTACTGGAGTTCTATGATTCATATATAGTATAATAGTTCTTACAATTTTAGGTATAATTGGCTAGAGTCATTAAATTAAATCTTGAGGGGCCCTTCTTCTCAATCTTGTGAAAGTTTCAGAGCTTGCCATTAAGTTTGCAGCTAAGGGGTTGGGATGTGATTCTATTCTCAGTTTGTAGTTTTGAAGTTGGTGTACTATTTCTTCTTGCACGGTTTTCATGTTCAGTTCCTCGTGTAATCTTTTATTCGTTACGAAGTATGGCGCTCCGGTAATTTTACGCAATGTTTTTGATTGAAACTGTTGCAGTACTTTGATTGTTGTATTGGAAGCAGTTCCCCATAACTGGATACCGTATGTCCAAATGGGCTTTATGATACATTTGTATATTAGTAGTTTGTTTTCGAGACACAGTTTTGAGTTTGAGCCAATTAGAAAATGCATTTTATGAATTTGCAAGTCAAGGGCTTTTCGCTTTGTTTTTATATGTGTGTGCCATTTAAGTTTATTGTCTAGATATAGACCGAGGTATTTAACTTCTTTCTCCTGAGGTAGTGTTATTTGATTCATTTGTACCGGTGGACATATTCCCTGGTTGAGGGTGAATGTTACATGGTTGGACTTTGTTTCATTTGTTTTTATACGCCAACGCTTAAACCATTTACAAAGTATGATCAGATATTTTTGGAGCAAACTGCTGGCCATGTCAGGATTTTTGTGCACTGCAAGAACAGCAGTGTCATCCGCGAAAGTTCCAATAACAGCAGTGTCAGATTGCGGAAGATCTGATGTAAACAGAAGGTATAATATTGGACCCATAACACTACCTTGAGGAACACCAGCTCTTATACACTCAAGGTTGCTGTTTTCGTCAATCTCGTGTACATAGAAGAATCTGTTTTGTATGTAAGATTTTATAAACAAGTAGAAATTGATGGGAAGAAGTTGTTTTGCTTTGTACAGTAAACCGTCATGCCATACTTTATCAAATGCTTGTGATATGTCTAAAAAGGCCGAAGTGCAATATTGCTTTGATTCGTATGCAGCATTTATTGTTTCGACTAGCCTATGAATCTGCTCAATAGTTCCATGACTTTTTCTGAAACCAAATTGGTGTGGTGGAATAAGTTTGTTTGCCTCAATAATAGGTGTTAATCTTTTAAGAAACAGTGATTCTAAAACCTTGGAGAGAATAGGCAATAAACTGATTGGCCGATAAGATTTAACTTGGTCTGCCGGTTTTCCAGGTTTTTGGATCATAGTAATTTGGGCTACTTTCCATTGAGGGGGAATAAAATTGCGTGTTAAACAAGCGTTGAAAATGTACGTGATAAGGTTAATACCATCTTGTGGGAGTTCTTTAAGAACTTTTGGAGTAATTAGGTCATATCCAGGTGCTTTACCAAGTTTTAAGGACTTTATCGCTTCCGAAACTTCATTTTTCGAGAACTTTTTTATGGGTAAGTCGAGTTGGTGTGGCTGATTTAGGTAATTTTTAATATAATCAGGTGTTTCTTCAGAGTTATTAGGCGTGAAGACGTCAAATAAGTGTTTTGCAAACACTGTTGCTTTTTCCAAGTTACTTAAGAGACGAGCTAAAGGCCAGGGAGTCCCAAGAGACGAGCAAAAAGCCAGGGTGTCTCAAGAGACGAGCTGAAGGCCAGGGAGTCTCAAGAGACGAGCTGAAGGCCAGGGAGTCTCAAGAGACGAGCTGAAGGCCAGGGAGTCTCAAGAGACGAGCTGAAGGCCAGGGAGTCTCAAGAGACGAGCTAAAAGCCAGGGAGTCTCAAGCGACGAGCTAAAAGCCAGGGAGTCTCAACCGACGAGCTAAAAGCCAGGGAGTCTCAAGAGACGAGCTAAAGGCCAGGGGGTCTCAAGAGACGAGCTGAAGGCCAGGCAGTCTCAAGAGATGAGCTGAAGGCCAGGCAGTCTTAATAGACGACTTGGCTAGCCAGGGAGTCCTAAAAGACAGAGAGTGACAAGAGACGAATTGTCTGGCCAGGGAGCCTCAAAAGACTAGTTGGCTGGCCAGTGAGTCTTAAAAGTCGAGTTGGCTGGCCAGGGAGTCTAAATAGACGAGATGTTGAGCCAGGGAGTCTCGATAGACGAGCTGAACATCAGTATGTTCCTATGGGGGTCTTCATTGAAAAATTGTATGCCAAGAGCAACACTCTTTGAAAATAGCTCATAATTGTTCTTCAAATCCACCTTAGTTCCGTTTCTGTCATGGAAATTCCATGATGCATTCTCTATGAGAACGTATTACATACATTTCTTGTCTGCAGCTCGAACTAATGAATCAGAATTCTTAGAAATCCTCATCATCTGATACGGCCAAAACGTGCCTCATCGAAAAACCAATTAGGTTTATTAGGTTTCTTTGGACCAAATCCGTTTCAGGACATTTGGAGTCGATCTAGCGATGTCCGTCCATCCATCCGTCTGTCTGGCTGGAGCGCACAATAACTCTCGAAGGGAGTATCCGATTTGATCCAAACTTGGTACATCATAATATTATTGCCAAACGTGGATCGAGTTCGGAGATGGACAATTTCAATCCACACCTTCTGGTACCTCCGCTACAATAAAAAATCGAAATTTTCAAAAAAAAAAATATTTTACTGCACAGAAAGGTAAAGGATAATCCGATTTTGCTCCAACTTTTTAAATCCTAATATTTTTATTAGTGCTACGTCAGGTGTGAACATGGAAATATCGGTCCACTCCATCAAGTACCTCCCCCATATAGGGTAAACAATTTTGAATAATTACAACTCTTATAGAATGTGATGTAAGAGTCCGATATTTCTATTAACCCATCGTCTGGTGTGGAGGTGGAATAAATCGGTCCACTCCCTCTGGTACCTCCCCACAAAGGTTCGATATTTCGAATCTCATAAAACGCAAAATTAACATCCAATTCCATTCAGACTTGGCACATCTTCCACAAAGAGTCAAAGTTTTAAATAACCAAAGAAATTATAAAATCCGAATTAAGCATCCGGCACTCTTCTTGTTTCACACATCCCATTATTTCTACTACATTTCTACAAGATCTGCTGTGAAGATGGGTTATATCGGTCTACTCCGTCTGGTATCTCCCCAACAAAGGGTTAAAATTGTAAATATCCATGAAGCTCATAAAATGCGAAATTAACATCCGATTCGTAACATTCTCAACAAAATAAAGATGCTAGAGATCGGATCATTTCTTCTGGTACCTCCCCCACAATAACCCTCCAATAACCAAAACGATCGTAAAATCCGAAATAACCATCCGGTTCTCTTCACATTTCACACATCCCATTATTTTTATTAACACAGGATCTGCTGTGAAGATGGGGTATAACGGTCCACTCCTTCCGGTACCTCCCCCACAAAGGGTTAAAATTATGAATATCCTTGAAGCTCATAAATAGTGAAATGAACAAACATTTTGGCCGCAGACCTTGGTCATTTCAAAATTACTCATAACGCGCCAACCAATAATGGTTACAAAATGAGGTTCCTCGCTTCATTTCCAGCGCACAATGCCACCAAAATCTCCGAATACCAATCCGTTGGACTATTGTGTCTGGAGTATTTTGGAAAGCAAGGTTGGCAAAAACCAAAGTGTCGATCACCTCAAGAAAGCGCTTCGCCGGGAATGGGCAAAAATACCGCAGAGCAACATTCGATAGCGTGTGACGGATTAATTGACCGTTTGAAGGCCATAATTCGAGCCAAAGGTGACCAATTCGAACAAATCTAAACTTATTCTAAAATTTAATGATATTAAATATATCAAATATATTGAATATTAAAAAAATGTAAAAATTATGGCGTTTGACTTTGTTGCAGTGTTTTATCTCACCCTGTAAATGTTGATATCTCACAATTTAATATTTTGTAAAACTTATCGCATATCTCATAAAATGAATATGGTGTAGTATGTAGTCCAAATCTGGCACATTGCAATATTTATATCATATTTATTTAGGTCCGATACGAAGTGGACAATATTGGTCCATTCCTTCGGAACCTACTCCATAGAGGTTCAAACAAATCTAAACTTATTCTAAAATTTGATGCTATTTCCATCATTTTTTGCTTTCATTCAATAAAATTAAAAAAAAAATGTGCAAAAATTATGGCGTTTGATTTTGTTGCAGTTTTTTTATCTCACCATATATCTGGGACCTCACACACATTTTAACATTTTCAAAAATTAATACATCTATATATATAAAAATCAATTATTGTTTGTTGGTAACGGAATCAGTTGAAAACGGCTGGACCGATTTGCATAATTTTTTGTACAAACGTTCGTCATACCCCGAGTTAGGTTTTTAAAGAAAAAAATATTGACCACGCCTCCTTTTACGTCCACTATTACAATTTATAGTCTTTAGTCTTTATATTTGCCAAAATAGTTAAGATATCGGTTTGACAATTATTACACGAGATGCTGTTGGCTTTCCATCCAACCCTAAGTACTTATTTAGGGGCTGAAGAACGCGCCTACTTTTAAATCTATCTCTCTATATGTAAAAGAAAGTTGTGTTAGTTACTACTCTTATAACATAAAGACCGCCGGTCTGATTTTAACGATTTAGGCAAATTCGGAATTGCCTCTTGGCAGAAAAGAATAAAATCCAAAAAAATCGCTTAAAAATGTGAAATTTGAACATTTTCATTTTGACTTTTAAAATGTACAATAGTAATGTTTTATATTGCATATTTTTTTCCATTTTGACTTACTATTTTCGAATGTACATTTGTAGTGTTTTTTTTAATTCTAATATGATGTGTAGGTTTCTTTCGGGTAGTATAAAGCCACAACGGACAAAACTGTTATTTATAGATTTTATGTATTTATTCGTAATACCCAATAAATACATAAAATCTATAAATAACAGTTTTATCCGTTGTCGCTTTATATGAAAATTCTAAAATAGGGAAATTCGGAAATTCTAAATTCGGGAAATGTATTGGTTTGAATTCTGAATGAATAATATTAAAAATGAAATGAGGATGGAATACGATGTTAAATGCTTTCTACTCCAGGACCTACATCGTGCTTCAGCTGGAAGATGCGAACACATTTAAACAAACAATGAGAACACAAAAAGCAAAATACATTGGGACTGCAATCAGTCAAATACCGACTTTAAAGAACGCAAAATACAAATTCTACCTAAACATTCAAGATACCTTTAATCGCTTTGGCAGGTCATGATATGGATCATAACCCCTGAACATTTTAACCATATTTTTCGTACTAATTTTAGCTTATGTTGATAATTTAAGAAGAAACCATTTTTGCAAAAAATTATCACGTTTCGGTATCACCATCACATGATTTAAGGTATTTTCGGGGTCTTGGCCACTTTTTTCATTTTTTGTCCCTTATTTGACATCTTTGTTTCTAAGGGGGAAGAAACCCTCTTCTTATACAGTTTTATTTTTCGGAAAAGTGTGCATCTTAGTCTTGAGGCTACCTGCGGTAAAAAACCCTGGGGTAGAAAATCATCTTACAGATAATTATCCTCATAGGAATTTATTTAAGTATAGTCCTCACATTAGTATACCCCCAAGTCCACTTTCCCAACCGATGTGTGGTCAGAAAAGAAAATTTGGTATTCTATTGAATTTGTAACCCCCAAAAGAATATTGGTTGGGAACGTAGATTTGGTATGTACGTCTATATGAAAAAAAACTCCGAAATGTCAATCTGGGACTCATTCAGTCGGAAATTGTGGCAAAAACATGAAAAAAAAGTACGAAATTATAAAGTAACTTTATTGGATCTCCACCGCGCAATTTAAATGACAAACAATTAATGCCCATCTTACGGTAATCGGAGCAAAAGAGTAATTTTGTTGGCTATTCTGACAACATTCTGCCTTCAAGTTTAAGGTGAACAAAACTGAATACCACGCAGTACGGGATTTTAAACGTTGGAAATACAAATTTCAAATTATAGCTCATTTTAATGTTTTTTACAATATCAAAAATTGAGCTGAATTTTCACATGGGGCTATTACAGATGTTCTTTATCATATAGGTATTTAACACTCAAATTAAAGCCTATAGCTGAAAAATAAGATCAGACTATTCAAAATATCTTAAACCGACGGTAATTATAATTTTTTCCATGAAAATTAATTTATATTTAGTCATGGAGTCATTACTCATAATCAAGTCATTACTTATAATCAAAATTGTGCCGCCTACATAAGTCAGATCTGTGATTTATTATGCTTTAAAGACTAAAAGTACGGGCCGGCAACGCGGACCGGGCCAGCTAGTATCTCATAAAGTTAATATAGTATAGTATATATTCCAAACCTGGCACGTCGCAATATTTATATCATATTTATTTAGGCCCAATACGAAATGGAGAATATTGGCCCATTCCTTCGGAACCTACTCCATAGAGGGTCAAACATTTGAGCAGAAGTCAAAATATATTTAAATAATGAAACATTGGCTGAGGATATTCAACTAACTGATACTCTTTAACTTGTTTAGACCTAATTTAAAAAACTTCTTTAGGGAATAAACCAGCTGCAGATCTATAGAGAGGTTACGACTTATATTCCTTTTTATACCCTCCACCATAGTATGGAGGGTATATTAAGTTTGTCATTCCGTTTGTAACACCTCGAAATATACATTTTAGACCCCACAAAGTATATATATTCTTGATCAGCATAAAATTCTATGTCGATTTATCAATGTCCGTCCGTCTGTCCGTCTATCCGTCTGTCCGTCTGTGGAAATCACTCTAGCTTCCGAACGAAATGAAGTAGGTTGATAAAATTTTACTCAAATGTGTACTATGTCTGCAGGACTTTTGGTATTGAAAATGGGCCATATAGGTCCACGTCTTCGTATAGCCCCCATGTAACGGTACCCCCCGATATTCGGTATTTTGATCATTTTAGCCACATTATTTACCGGAATTGCTTCAATTTTGGTATTTGAAGTTCATAATGGATACTACATCCTACGACAGAAAATAAGCCATGTAGGTCTACGTCTTCGTATAGCCCCCATATAACGGTACCCCCCAATATTCAGTATTTTGATGATTTTAGCGACATTATTTACCGGAATGGTTTCAAATTTGGTATTTGAAGTTCGTAATGAATACTACAGCCTATCACAGAAAATTGTCTGTGCAGAACCACGCCTTCGTATAGCCCCCATATAACGGTACCCCCGATCTTCGGTATTTTGATGATTTTGACGACATTATTTATCGGAATTGTTTCAAATTTCGCATTTGAAGTTCGTGAAGTTCGATATAACAGCCTATGAAAAAAAATTTTCTGTGCAGATCCACGTTTTATAACCACCTTGGTACCTCCCTATATTCGAGGATTTTGACGATTTTATCTACATTGTAAACAGATTTTTTTCAAGTTTCGCATTTGAATATTGTGATATAAGTTGCCTTGTGACAAAAGTTGCCTATGCAGGTCCACGTCGCCATATAGACTCTAATATACGGCTACATGATTTTAACCGAATTTTAAAATCCTTTTACTTTTTTATTTTATTTTATTTTTTTTTTTTTTTTGAAAATTGTTAAATTCGTACCAAAGGAACTTTCAGCTTTTTTACTTGTTTTGTAAAAAAAATTATAAAAAGAACGAAAAATATAAAATATTTAATACATTTACAGACAAATACACACATTCATGTGTACATTTATATTTGTTCGTCGTTTCAATACAGAGTCGACAACGTCGTGTCGTGCTCTTTTTACAACAATGGTCGCCAAGACGATGATTAATTTTTATGATTTTATTAGCTGGGAAGTTGAACAGGTGTTCACGAAAAATGTGCTTGAAAATTGTGTTGTTGTAGTTGTTTTATTTGTATTTGTTTTGGTTTTTTGTGTTTTTTTGTTCTTTTTGGGCAGGTGCTCAACCTCCATTAAAATGGTTTGGTTTGAATGATAAGAGTCCGTCATAGTGGTGCAAGGTATTTGGTAGTCACAGTGAGCAAACCTATGGCTGGTGATAATCATTGATTAGCTATTGAACACACATGTACACACACACTCAACTCCAATCTACGTACATACCAACAACGACAATCCATGGGGAACGATTAGAAAATCCCACAATGAATGGCAAATATGTGTGTGGGTCACATCAAGATATCAATGAATTTCGAACAGTTATAACAGTTCCATAAGTTGGATAATTATTGGTGTTAACAGTTGTTTGCTCTCTCTCTCGTATTTTGTACTGATTCTCTCTCTCTCTGTGCGAAAATATATGGCCAGATTAGATTTGATTAGAAATCGAAGAAATTCTATTAATCTCAACAATTTTTTTGAATATTTTGGCAGTAGTTTCTTCCAGTTTCACTTCAGTTGCAATTAATTCATCAAACCATCGAGAAAAATTGTTACTCGCGAAAAGTGCTTGCCTTTAGTAAAAAAACAAAAGAAAATGATATTAATTAGAAAATCGAATATAATTTCAATATGTTTGGTGATTGGTCTGCTGGCCCCAGGTTGGTTACAAAAAAAATGTTTTTCGCACATTTCAAATGAGAACAAAGTGATATTCAATTTCTACAAAAATTGTCGGTATACAAAGAAGTGAGATTGAAATTTTTGACGCAGAAAAGCAATTGGGAAAAAAAATTGTTGGATAAAAAAGTATGGGAAGTATTTGAAGGCGAAATGTTTGTTCATATAACCTAGAAACTTCTCGCTTACTTAATCCTCAATACATTTTTAAAGTTATACAAAATCATAAGTGGCCGTTATCGAAAATCAAAAATAACAAGTAAAAAATCAGCTAAGTTCGGCACGGCAGAATCATTAATACCCTCCATCATTTTTAAGGAACTTGAAAAATTTCCAAAAAATGTTCCCGTCGAAAAACACAGCTCAAAGGAAACCCGTTATTTGGGGGCTATACGAAACCGTTTTCGTTCTATATAAGTAATTTTTATACCCCTCGTGTATCCCTAATATAACGGTATCTTCCGATATTCGATATTTTGATGATTTAAGCAACATAATTCCCCAATTTTTTTTTTTTTAAGTTTCGCATTTAAATGCCTTACGACAAAAGTTGCCAATACAGGTCCGCGTCGTCGTATAGTCGGCATAAAATTCTATGCCGATTTAACGATGTACTTCCGCATTTTGCGTTTTGGAAGCCAGAATTATTTAGATTTTTAAAATTTTTTAATTTTTTTTTATTAATTTAGATTTTTATACCCTACACCACATAGTGGTGAGGGTATTATGTCTTTGTGCATTTGTGTGTAACATGGAGAAGGAAGCAAGATAGACCCATAGTTACTTTTAAAAAATTTCAGAATCACATTCTGAGTCGTCCGTCCGTCCATGTAATCTTGTGAATAAAATGCAGGTCGCATTTATTATCTGATTGAGAGGAAATAGCCCCATATAACGGCATCTCCCGATATTCGGTATTTTGATGCTTTTAGCGACATTATTCACAGAAATTAGTTCAAATTTGTTTTTGAAGTTCGTAATGGATGCTACAGTCTAAGACAGAAAATTGTCTGTGCAGGGCCACGTCTTCGTATAGCCCCCATATAACGGTACCTCCTGATATTCGATATTTGGATGATTTTACCAACTTTTTTTTAAGTTTCGCTTTTCAATATTGTAATGGCTTATGACAAAAGTTACCTATGCAGATCCATGTCGTCGTATAGACCCTAATATAACAGCTACATTCGGCATTTTTAAGATTTTTACGGATTTTGTTGTTTTTGAGAATTGCCAAATTCGTTCCAAATGATGGAGGGTACTCAAAGTTCGGCTCGGCCGAACTTACAGCTTTTTTAATTGTTTTTTTTTTTAAATTTTATTGAATGAAAGCAAAAAAATATCAGAAATAGCACCAAATTTTAGAATATGTTTAGATTTCTTCGAATTGGTCACCTTTGGCACGAATTATGGCTTTCAATGAAACCGTCACACGCTGTCAGAAGGTTGCTCTGCTGTATTTTGGCCCATCCCCGGCGAAGCGCTTGCTTGGGGTGATCGACACTTTGGCACTTTTTTAGTGCCAACCTTGCTTTCCAAAATACTCCAGGCACAATAGCCCAACGGATTAGTATCTGGAGATTTTGAATGAAGCGAGGAACCTCATTTTGTAAACATTCTTGGGTGGCGCATGCTGAGTGTGATGATGCTGAGTCCTGTTGGAATGTCCAAGGTCTGCGGCCAAAAGGTTTGCGTGTCCAAGGCTTTAATACACCCTCCAGAATATTTTCGCGATAATATTCGGCATTTATTCTGATGCCACGGTCGATTAATACGAGCGGAGAGCGATCATCGGCTGTTATGGCGGCCCACACCATCACCATGGTCGGCGCTTGCACATCTTCAGCTGACCTCTTTGGCAAGTAAACACGATCCTTTTGTTTATTTACAAACTGCTGGACAACGAATGTTTTCTCATCGAAGAAAACCAAAATCGGCAGTACACCACTTTTGGCCAAGCGCAGCAACTCTTTAACTCTTTCGAGTCTATTTTCTTTCTGCTGCGGTGTAAGTTCTTGCAGTTTTTGGAATTTCAATGGCTTTATCCCGAGCTAATTTTTCAATGTTTGCCGAGTGGAATATTGCTATATGTTCAGCTCATGAGCAATTTTTCGGCCATTGCGACGCGGGTTTCGATCAAGTCGCTTCTTTACATTTCGAACCATTTCTGCTGATGTTGCTGTTTTCTTTCGTTCACTTCCTTAACGTCGGGCTACGCTACCAGTATCACGGTAACGAGCGATTGAGAGAGAAACAAAAGATTTATTCACATTTAAATGCTGGAGTTCTCAAACGATAGCCACTTGTAGTTTTCCAGCCAAATATAAAGAAATCACACAATCACGCTTGAATTCCATCCCGAAAAACTTTTTTTCCGGAAAATTCTCACCAAAATGCTTTTGTACGCTTATAAATAATTTAATCAGCTGTCACTGGAACAAGGACGAAGCCTATTGAAATTGGTGAGAATCGGTTAAAATTTAGATATATCTTCAACCGATTTCGGGTTAATTGTGCACTAAATGGCAAATATCAGTCCAAATGACCTGAATTTTGGAACATCCGACCGAATCCAGTCTAGAAGCAAGCAATTTGGTGAAAATCGGTTCACATATAGCTATAGCTCCCTTCACATGCGTAATATGCACCCGACAAGATGTTTGGTACCAGATATCAGATACAGGCCAGAAATACCTCTGCCAAATTCTATCAAGATCGGTTCAGATTGGGATATAGCTCCTATAAATATCTTTAAACGATTTCTGGTTAATTGTGCATCAAATGGCCAATATCAGCCCAAATGGACTGAATTTTGGCAATTCCGACGAAATTCAGCTTAAAAGCAAGTGCTTCAAATTTTAGTGAAAATCGGTTCAGATACAGCTATAGCTCCCATATATATATTTCATCCGATGTGGTGCTAAAGCCACCCATGCGGAATATGCACTCCACAATAATGATATTTCGTTTAACCACTGTTCCCCTTCTCAAATTATAAATATCCAATTATTTTTCACTCATATTTGCTGGACGTGAAACGAATATTCACTGCGGGTAAAATAAATATTCAAGACAACAGCGAACGTTAAAAATGTTCTCCCGCCAAATATTACCTGAAAACTAAATAACAGACTGCAACACTCCAGTGGGTCAAGCAATTACTACAACTACCAGTCCCGTCCTTCATTCCTCTCTCCTTCACCTCACTCTCTGTGTTATGAAATGTTAATTGCTGTCAATGACAAAAACAAAAACGACCAAAAAGGAATAAAAACAAAATATGATAGATAAGAAAAAAATTGTAATTTGTATTATACACAATTTTTTTTTCGTCAAAGGATAGCAGGATTAAGGTAGAATTTGTTGTATCCTTGTGGAGGTAAATGGATGGTTGGATGGTGGTATGTGTACACACAAGTTAAGACATAAAGAGAACACAAACAACATTCCAGGACAAATAAAGTCGCGTTGTCAAGGTCAGGTCCCCCCTTTCAATTTTGGAATGTTGACTTTTTCCTCCGACTTTCCTCCTTGCCCATTTACACATACTATCCCACTCTAGGGCTTTTTTATTCGTTTTTTTTTTTTTTATTCATTTGGCCAATGACTTTGAATATTGAGTTGTAAGTGTCGCAATATCGTATTTTTTTATTGTTGCATTCACTAGGTAGCCATGTTCATATGAAAGTACACATACACATGGAAATCGATAGATGTTTCGGTATGTTTATTAGGCTGAGTTAGTTCTGACATCGGCCACAATATCCTTAGTGTGATTGAATTTTATGAAGATAAAACATCCAGTACTTAAAAATATTTAAATACAATGTTAGCCACCAAGAATTTGCTTTATCTAGGCAGAGATTATGGTTATGATTGCTACTTACAGTTCGTCCAGAACTGAATGTCATATGAGTAATCTTTACCAGGCTATCTCCCATCTCTTTGTCTAGTGATATTTCCCTGGACAAAAAAATGTCGTTCCTATTAAAGAATAACAAGAAGCAGCTAAGTTCGGCCTGGCCGAACTTTTATACCCTCCACCATTCGAAAGAAACTTAGAAAATTTAAAAAACAACGTCGAAAAATACCTCTCAAATGAAAACCTTTATATGGGGGCTATACGAAGACGTGGTGCTGGATATGAAATTTTCTGTCATAGGCTGTAGTATCGATTCCGAAATTCAAAACAATTCCGGTTTATAATGTCCCTTATATCATCAAGATACCAAATAAAGGGAGGTACCGTTTCATGGGGGCTATACTAAAACGTGGACCTGCATAGACGATTTTCCGTCATATGTTGTAGTACCCATTACGAACTTCAAATACGAAATTTGACACAATTCCGGTGAATAATGTTGGGAAAATCCTGGAAATACCGAATATCTCGGGGTAGCGTTAGATGGGTGCTATACTAAAACGTAGACCTATATAGACAATTCTCTTCCAGGAAGTAATGTACTCAGAACTCCTTGTGTGGATTTTCAGACTATTCCATTGAAAAATGGGGCAACCATAAAAAAACCGAATGTCGGGGTATATACGACACCTTGGACCTATATAGACAATTCACTTCCAGGAGATAAAGTATTCAGAGGGAACTCCTAGTGCGGATTTTTATACTGTGCCCTTGAAAAATGTGGCAAAAATTATAAAAATACCGATTATCGGGAGGTACAGTTATATGGGGGATATATGACATCGTGGACCTATTTAGACAATTCTCTTTTAGGGGGTAAGTATTCAGAAGGAACCCTTTGTGTGGATTTTTAGACCATTCCATTGAAAAAAGAGGAGGACTATACGATATCGTGGACCTATATAGAAAATCTCTTTCAGGGGTTAAATTGCTCACAGAGGACTCCTTGTGTAAAATTTCAGACAATGCAATTGAAAAATGTGACTAAAGTCATCAAAATACCGAATATCAGGAGTTACAGTTATATGGTGGATACACGATATCCTGGACCTATATAGACAATTCTCTTTCAGGCGGTAAAGTACTTACAGAGAACTCCTTCAGACAATTCCATTAAAGAATGGAAAAAAGACATAATACCCTTACCAACACATAGTGATAATGAAACCGTCACACGCTGCTCGAATGTTGCTCTGCGGTATTTTGGCCCATTCCCGGCCAAGCGCTTGCTTGAGGTGATGCCAACCTTGCTTTCCAAAATACTCCAGACACAAAAGTCCAACGGATCCGGAGATTTTGGTGGCCATTGTGCGCTGGAAATTAGGCGAGGAACCTCATTTTCTAACCATCCTTGGGTGACGCGTGCTGAGTGCGATGGTGCTGAGTCCTGATGGAATGTCCAAGGTCTCCGGCCAAAAGGCTTTAATACACCCTCCAGAATATTTTCGCGATAATATTTGGCATTTAATCTGATGCCACAGTCGATTAATACGAGCGGGGAGCGACCATCGGCTGTTATGGCCCACACCATCACCATGACCGGCGCTTAAGTTCTGGTGGCCAACCGAAGGTGCATATTTTCAGCTAACCTCTTTGACAAGTAAACACGATTATTTTGTTTGTTTACAAACTGCAGGACAACGAATGTTTTATCATGGGAGAAAACTAAATTCGACAGTTTACCACTTTCGGCCAAGCGAAGCAACTCTTTAGTTCTTTTGAGTATACTTTCCTTCTGTTCAGTTCACCTTAAAAAAAAAATTGAAAACTATTTTCAAAATTTCATCCCATCTTAAGGTTCATGAATGTATATCTCTCAGTGTGTGTAAATGTATTCGAAGCATGTGTCGTTGGTCTTTTTTAACATTTGCCAGGTGTTGAACCTTTTAGTATGTGAAACATTTGATTAACTAACTTTTCCCCTTTTGTCCTTCAATTCCCCTTCTCCATGGCCGAATAAGATTTATATATTCGGTGAAAAGAACGAAAAAAAAAAAACAAAAAATATTCGTGCTAACATTTTTTCTTTTTCGTCGTCGCAAGAGGGGCAATGTCGTGTTGGTTGTTGAACAAGTGTTAGTTCTTATCAAAACTTGACGAACGAGCGAGCGTCGAAACGACATGACATGACAAAAATATGTGGAACTATTTCTTGTTTTTTTCATTCGTTCGTTATATTAAAAATGTAAATTTATAAATAAATTTAAAGTTTTTGGTAAATTAGTTTTTAAACAGAATTAAAAAAGACTCACGAAATTGAAATTTGAATTGACTATTAAAACACTTTGAAATTTGAAACTGTAAAGAAGTCTTGAAAGGGAGATGATTTTCTTTTCGATATTCTGTTTTAGAGGTTATGTGGCTATGATTAAGAACGAAATTTAGAAATAACATATGGCTAGATTAGGTTACTGTTACATGAAAAACAAGTTAAAAAGTATCAGTCGGTTTAGCCGACAGATGTATACTCTCAGCCAATGTCTGATTATTTAAATATATTTTGGTTTGTGTTATGATTACTTAGATTGTTGACCATATTTTTAATTTTTTTTGCAATTTTATTGAATGAAAGCAAAAATGTCGGAAATAGCATCAAATTTTAGAATAAATTTAGATTTGTTCGAATTGGTCACCTTTGGCACGAATTATGGCCTTCAAACGGCCACTGAAACCGTCACACGCTTCCCGGATATTGCTCTGCGGTATTTTTGCTCATTCCCGGCGAAGCGCTTACTTGAGATGATCGACACTTTGGTATTTTTTAGTGCCAAAGTTACTTTCCAAAACACTCCAGACACAATAGTCCAACGGATTTGTATCCAGAGATTTTGCGATAGAAATGAAGCGAGGAACCTCATTTTGTAACCATTCATGGGTGGTGCGTGCTGAATGCGATGGTTTTGAATCCTGTTGGAATGTCTAAGGTCTGCGACCAAAATGTTTGCGTGACCAATGCTTTAATACACCCTCCAGACTATGTTCGCGATAATATTCGGCATTTATTCTGATGTCACGGTCGATTAATACGAGCGGAAAGCAACCATCGGTTGTTATGGGGGCCCACATCATTACCATGGCCGGCGCTTGAGTTCTGGTGGCCAACCGAAGGTGCACATTTTCAGCGGACCTCTTTGACAAGTGCATATAAAGGTGTTTTCGGAATTGTTCACTATAATAGTTCGAAAAGTACTAAATGCTACAAAGTTTGAGTCGCTCTCGGTGTCTGGGATGGAGAGATGTAGATTTTTTGGCTATGAACACTTAATTTGGTATTAGGTGAATAGATAGATTTGATATCGAGGTAACTTTTGGTGTCTGTGGTTTGAAAAAAGTAGCTGGTTTTGGATATGCGTGCTATAATTGTAACAAACGGTAATCGGTGAACAGAGCTGAATTCCTGAAATTTGATATTGAGGTCACTGTTGGTTTCTGGGGTTTACCAATGGAGATGTTGAAATAGTTTTAGTGGGTCCAAATTTGAAACAATTGCGGCGAATAATTTCTCTAAAATCATCAAAAAGGATGTGCAGATATTTTGGGGCTATACGAAGACCTGAACCTGCATAGAAAATTTTCTGTCATAGATTGTAGTATCAATTAGGATTTTTCAATACCAAATTTAAAACTATTCCGGTGAATAAATTCCCTAAAATCAACAAAATACCGAATATGGAGAAGTTCCGTTATATGGCTATAGGCTGCATTGACAATTGTCTGTCACAGGCTGCAGTACCCATTACGAACTACGAATACGAAATTTTAAACAATTCCTGTGAATAGTGTCGCTAATATCATCAAAATACCGAATATAGGAAGGTGTTGTTATTTAGGCGGCTATACGAATACCTGGATCTACATAGCAAATTTTCTGTCACAGGCTGTATTACCTGTTACGAACTGCAAATACGAAATCAAAATACCGAATATAGGGAGTTAAGGTTATATGGGGGTATACGAAGACCTGGACCTGCAAAGGCAATTTATTGTCACAGTCTATAGTACCTTTTAGAAACTGCAAATACGAAATCTGGAATAATTCCGGCAAAGAATGTCGATAAAAGCAACAAAATACCGAACATAGGGTGGAACACTTATGAGGGGGCTATACCTAAACGTGGACCTATATGCCCATTTTCAATTCCAAAAGTTCTGCAGACCAAAGATACTTCTGTGTAAAATTTGATCAACCTGCCTTCGGAAGCTAAAGTGATTTCCACAGATTGACAGACGGAAGGACATCGCTTAATCGACATAGAATTTTGTGCTGATCAAGGAGTCTACAATATAAATTTCGAGGTGTTACAAACGGAATGACAAACTTAATATACCCTCCATACTATGGTGGAGGGTATAAAAATGGCTAACACGAACTTTTGGAACTAATCGCTAAATCGACATAGAATTTTGTGCTGATTAAGGAGTCTACAATGTAAATTTCGAGGTGTTACAAACGAATGACAAACTTAACGTACCCTCCATACTATGGTGGAGGGTATAAAAATGCCTAACACGAACTTTTGGAACGAATCTTAAATTTCAAGTTGTACTTTGCGCAGAGGAAGTAACGGACACTTGCAAGTCCTCAATAAATAATGGTAGCTTCCGATATTCGGTAATTTGCCGATTTTAGTCACAACTTTAACGGAATTTTCTCAAAATTGGTATTTGGAGTTTGCAATAGGCAAAGCCTTCTTTGGCAGGTTCTTTATACAGGTCCGTTTTTGTTTAAGTATTGCCACCAAATATTTATTTTTTTTTATTGGCATATAAAGTTCGTAATGATTACCACTCAGTCTGGTGGCCAATCCAAATGGGTGTTATTTTGGATGATTGGATTTTATAATTTCTCTAATCCGGTAAACCAAGTTTCCAGCTATTCGTTCTGTTATCAATTGTTAAGTTGATATAGATTATCAAAAGACGTTAACGCAAATTGGACACCTGTTCAGAAAAAAAGAGTGAATAATAAAACTCAAAACGATAAGAAACCAGGTCTTATCAGCTAAATAGCATTGCTTACAATGTTGTTACCTTTAAGAAGATAATGACACATCAAAATATATTTGACGGCAACTTTGACATGTTGCCAACACCACTCTTATCGCCAATTGTTTTACATTTTTATTAATTTGTTTTTTCTTTTTTTTCTTACAGCTATCAACGCTTACTATTGGCCATGTGAGGAGGATGCCGATTGCACTGCTACCGATTCCAATTGCAATCCCATCCGTGGCCAATGCGAATGCAATGATCCGACTCAGGTATTCTCAAGCGATTTCTCAAAATGTCTGAAGACGTCACTCTATGGTGACGAATGTGAAGACAGCGTTCAATGCAATCTTATGCCAGCGGGAGCCTATTGTAAGTCGGGGGTCTGTGCTTGTGCCGATGATGAAACCTATATGCACGGTCGCTGTCGCCCATTGAATGGCCTCAATCAGTATTGTGACAGTGATCTGGATTGTTATTTTGGTTACGATCGTAATTCGGTCCAATGTCAAAATAATCTCTGTACTTGTGCCAATGGATATTATCAGAGACATGGCAACATATGCCGACGTAAATCAATGGGTGAGTAGGGATTTTTACAGCCTACAAAATCTTCATTCTCTTTAATAATAACCTTTAAAACACTCTCTTTCTCCCTCTCTCTCTATGTCTCCACAGACATTGATGATGCTTGTGTCGTCTCTGCCGATTGTCAGGATTTAGGAGCTAATGTCAAATGTGTCAATTTGAAATGTCAATATGTGGATGAAATTCAAGCGGACAATGCGACAGCAACAAAACTAAAAACACTCAACAACAACAACAGTGACAAACTAAACAACAACAATAACGGAAACAATAATATCCACAGCAACAACAACAACAACATTATACTAAACAACAAAATAACAACAACAACGACGACGAAAAGACAAACTTCCACAACAACATCATCTGAAACCACATCGAATCTCTCGAAATCATCGCCCAGCGACGACAGCGCTTTAGATAAACAAACGAAATTGGTAAACGGCAACATCGACTTTAGAAGCATTAGCGACACCGACTCCGAGGGTATTTCAACCGAGCCAGAACCCGAGGACGAGCAGGTTGTACACGCTGAGACGCCCAAGCATCAGCTACGGGACACCGGTACCAGCATCGATTTTGAGCCGATTTATGTTAGCAAACACGCCGAAGCCGAAGAACAGAAACGACAACAACGATCTCGGGAAATTGCCGTCCAAACTAGCATCGATACATTTGAGTTGAAATTTCTAGCACCGCGTACAAAAAATGTTGGTACCGTCACAACCGCCTCCACGAGTTCGAGCAGCCGCCGACCCTCGAAACAAAGACGCCGCCCAACCCTATTTCGTTTTGATGATGATGAAAAAACTTTTTCAACTGTGTCGAACACTGATGACGATATCGAGAATAGGAATTGTAAGTCAACCAAATATAGATTTTGAAACCAGTTTTTAATTTCCACGAAATTTCAGTTGGTAGCTCCTGTACAGAAAATGGTAAATCCTGCTCTGGACTTCCTCATTCCATTTGTTCCAGTGGTATATGCTTGTGCAAGCCTGGCTACTATCCCAAAAATGGGAAATGTTTTGCTGGTAAGTAACACACGCATAGACACTTCTATATATTTACATACAAATGTTGTTCATCGCGTTTTCTGTGGAAAATGTTGTTATCAACAAACTTTCTACAACATTTTCTGAAGAAAAGTTGGTTATCGTCAACATGTGTTATTTAAAAGATTTTTAAAAGATTTCGTGGAAGATTTTTGGTTATTGACATCATTTTCTATGGAAAAGTTGGTTATCGACAACATTTTCAATTGAAAAGTTGGTTATGGACAACATTTTCTATAGAAAAGTTGGTTATCCACAACATTTTCTATAGAAAAGTTGGTTATCGACAACATTTTCTATAGAAAAGTTGGTTATCGACAACATTTTCTATAGAAAAGTTGGTTATCGACAACATTTTCTATAGAAAAGTGGATTATCGACAACATTTTCTATAGAAAAGTGGATTATCGACAACATTTTCTATAGAAAAGTTGGTTATCGACAACATTTTCTATAGAAAAGTTGGTTATCGATAACATTTTCTATAGAAAAGTTGGTTATCGACAACATTTTCTATAGAAAAGTTGGTTATGGACAACATTTTCTATAGAAAAGTTGGTTATGGACAACATTTTCTATAGAAAAGTTGGTTATCGACAACATTTTCTATAGAAAAGTTGGTTATCGACAACATTTTCTATAGAAAAGTTGTTTATCGACAACATTTTCTATAGAAAAGTTGTTTATCGACAACATTTTCTATAGAAAAGTTGTTTATCGACAACATTTTCTATAGAAAAGTTGTTTATCGACAACATTTTCTATAGAAAAGTTGTTTATCGACAACATTTTCTATAGAAAAGTTGTTTATCGACAACATTTTCTATAGAAAAGTTGTTTATCGACAACATTTTCTATAGAAAAGTTGTTTATCGACAACATTTTCTATAGAAAAGTTGTTTATCGACAACATTTTCTATAGAAAAGTTGTTTATCGACAACATTTTCTATAGAAAAGTTGTTTATCGACAACATTTTCTATAGAAAAGTTGTTTATCGACAACATTTTCTATAGAAAAGTTGATTATCGACCACATTTTCTATAGAAAAGTTGATTATCGACAACATTTTCTATAGAAAAGTTGATTATCGACAACATTTTCTATAGAAAAGTTGATTATCGACAACATTTTCTATAGAAAAGTTGATTATCGACAACATTTTCTATAGAAAAGTTGATTATCGACAACATTTTCTATAGAAAAGTTGATTATCGACAACATTTTCTATAGAAAAGTTGATTATCGACAACATTTATATAGAAAAGTTGATTATCGACAACATTTTATATAGAAAAGTTGATTATCGACAACATTTTCTATAGAAAAGTTGATTATCGACAACATTTTCTATAGAAAAGTTGATTATCGACAACATTTTCTAAAGAAAAGTTGATTATCGACAACATTTTCTAAAAAAAAGTCGGTTATCGACAACATTTTCTATAGAAAAGTCGGTTATCGACAACATTTTCTATAGAAAAGTCGGTTATCGACAACATTTTCTATAGAAAAGTCGGTTATCGACAACATTTTCTATAGAAAAGTCGGTTATCGACAACATTTTCTATAGAAAAGTCGGTTATCGACAACATTTCTTATAGAAAAGTTGGTTATCGACAACATTATCTATAGAGAAGTTGTATATCGGCAACATTTTCTATAGAAAAACTGACTATCGACAACATTTTCTATAGAAAAGTTGACTATCGACAACATTTTCTATAGAAAAGTTGACTATCGACAACATTTTCTACAGAAAAGTTGACTATCGACAACATTTTCTATAGAAAAGTTGACTATCGACAACATTTTCTATAGAAAAGTTGATTATCGACAACATTTTCTATAGAAAAGTTGATTATCGACATTTTCTATAGAAAAGTTGATTATCGACAACATTTTCTATAGAAAAGTTGATTATCGACAACATTTTCTATAGAAAAGTTGATTATCGACAACATTTTCTATAGAAAAGTTGATTATCGACAACATTTTCTATAGAAAAGTTGATTATCGACAACATTTTCTATAGAAAAGTTGATTATCGACAACATTTTCTATAGAAAAGTTGATTATCGACAACATTTTCTATAGAAAAGTTGATTATCGACAACATTTTCTATAGAAAAGTTGATTATCGACAACATTTTCTAAAGAAAAGTTGATTATCGACAACATTTTCTAAAGAAAAGTTGATTATCGACAACATTTTCTAAAGAAAAGTTGATTATCGACAACATTTTCTAAAGAAAAGTTGATTATCGACCACATTTTCTATAGAAAAGTTGATTATCGACCACATTTTCTATAGAAAAGTTGATTATCGACCACATTTTCTATAGAAAAGTTGATTATCGACCACATTTTCTATAGAAAAGTTGATTATCGACCACATTTTCTATAGAAAAGTTGACTATCGACAACATTTTCTTTAGAAAAGTTGACTATCGACAACATTTTCTACAGAAAAGTTGACTATCGACAACATTTTCTATAGAAAAGTTGACTATCGACAACATTTTCTATAGAAAAGTTGACTATCGACAACATTTTCTATAGAAAAGTGGATTATCGACAACATTTTCTATAGAAAAGTTGGTTATCGACAACATTTTCTATAGAAAAGTTGGTTATCGATAACATTTTCTATAGAAAAGTTGGTTATCGACAACATTTTCTATAGAAAAGTTGGTTATGGACAACATTTTCTATAGAAAAGTTGGTTATGGACAACATTTTCTATAGAAAAGTTGGTTATCGACAACATTTTCTATAGAAAAGTTGGTTATCGACAACATTTTCTATAGAAAAGTTGTTTATTGACAACATTTTCTATAGAAAAGTTGTTTATCGACAACATTTTCTATAGAAAAGTTGTTTATCGACAACATTTTCTATAGAAAAGTTGATTATCGACCACATTTTCTATAGAAAAGTTGATTATCGACCACATTTTCTATAGAAAAGTTGATTATCGACCACATTTTCTATAGAAAAGTTGATTATCGACCACATTTTCTATAGAAAAGTTGATTATCGACCACATTTTCTATAGAAAAGTTGATTATCGACCACATTTTCTATAGAAAAGTTGATTATCGACCACATTTTCTATAGAAAAGTTGATTATCGACCACATTTTCTATAGAAAAGTTGACTATCGACAACATTTTCTTTAGAAAAGTTGACTATCGACAACATTTTCTACAGAAAAGTTGACTATCGACAACATTTTCTATAGAAAAGTTGACTATCGACAACATTTTCTATAGAAAAGTTGACTATCGACAACATTTTCTATAGAAAAGTTGACTATCGACAACATTTTCTATAGAAAAGTGGATTATCGACAACATTTTCTATAGAAAAGTTGGTTATCGACAACATTTTCTATAGAAAAGTTGGTTATCGATAACATTTTCTATAGAAAAGTTGGTTATCGACAACATTTTCTATAGAAAGTTGGTTATGGACAACATTTTCTATAGAAAAGTTGGTTATGGACAACATTTTCTATAGAAAAGTTGGTTATCGACAACATTTTCTATAGAAAAGTTGGTTATCGACAACATTTTCTATAGAAAAGTTGTTTATCGACAACATTTTCTATAGAAAAGTTGTTTATCGACAACATTTTCTATAGAAAAGTTGTTTATCGACAACATTTTCTATAGAAAAGTTGATTATCGACCACATTTTCTATAGAAAAGTTGATTATCGACCACATTTTCTATAGAAAAGTTGATTATCGACCACATTTTCTATAGAAAAGTTGATTATCGACCACATTTTCTATAGAAAAGTTGATTATCGACCACATTTTCTATAGAAAAGTTGATTATCGACCACATTTTCTATAGAAAAGTTGATTATCGACCACATTTTCTATAGAAAAGTTGATTATCGACCACATTTTCTATAGAAAAGTTGATTATCGACCACATTTTCTATAGAAAAGTTGATTATCGACCACATTTTCTATAGAAAAGTTGATTATCGACAACATTTTCTATAGAAAAGTTGATTATCGACAACATTTTCTATAGAAAAGTTGATTATCGACAACATTTTCTATAGAAAAGTTGATTATCGACAACATTTTCTATAGAAAAGTTGATTATCGACAACATTTTCTATAGAAAAGTTGATTATCGACAACATTTTCTATAGAAAAGTTGATTATCGACAACATTTTCTATAGAAAAGTTGATTATCGACAACATTTTCTATAGAAAAGTTGATTATCGACAACATTTTCTAAAGAAAAGTTGATTATCGACAACATTTTCTAAAGAAAAGTTGATTATCGACAACATTTTCTAAAGAAAAGTTGATTATCGACAACATTTTCTAAAGAAAAGTTGATTATCGACCACATTTTCTATAGAAAAGTTGATTATCGACCACATTTTCTATAGAAAAGTTGATTATCGACCACATTTTCTATAGAAAAGTTGATTATCGACCACATTTTCTATAGAAAAGTTGATTATCGACCACATTTTCTATAGAAAAGTTGATTATCGACAACATTTTCTATAGAAAAGTTGATTATCGACAACATTTTCTATAGAAAAGTTGATTATCGACAACATTTTCTATAGAAAAGTTGATTATCGACAACATTTTCTATAGAAAAGTTGATTATCGACAACATTTTCTATAGAAAAGTTGATTATCGACAACATTTTCTATAGAAAAATTGATTATCGACAACATTTTCTATAGAAAAGTTGATTATCGACAACATTTTCTATAGAAAAGTTGATTATCGACAACATTTTCTATAGAAAAGTTGATTATCGACAACATTTTCTATAGAAAAGTTGATTATCGACAACATTTTCTATAGAAAAGTTGATTATCGACAACATTTTCTATAAAAAGTTTGATTATCGACAACATTTTCTATAGGAAAGTTGATTATCGACAACATTTTCTATAGGAAAGTTGATTATCGACAACATTTTCTATAGAAAAGTTGATTATCGACAACATTTTCTATAGAAAAGTTGATTATCGACAACATTTTCTATAGAAAAGTTGATTATCGACAACATTTTCTAAAGAAAAGTTGATTATCGACAACATTTTCTAAAGAAAAGTTGATTATCGACCACATTTTCTATAGAAAAGTTGATTATCGACAACATTTTCTATAGAAAAGTTGATTATCGACAACATTTTCTATAGAAAAGTTGGTTATCGACAACATTTTCTATAGAAAAGTTGGTTATCGACAACATTTTCCACAAAAATTGGTTATCGACAACATTTTCCATAGAAAAGTTGGTTATCGACAACATTTTCCATAGAAAAGTTGGTTATCGACAACATTTTCCACAGAAAAGTTGGTTATCGACAACATTTTCCACAGAAAAGTTTGTTATCGACATCATTTTCCACAAAAAAGTTGGTGATTTTGTTCTGTTCAAGAACCTGCAAGAATCTAGCAGCTTTGCAATTTCCTTCGATATCATAAAGGGAAAATCGGTTATCGTAGTAACAACTTTTATAATCTTGTAGTTCTGGAACAGACCTAATCTTATTATCGACAACTGTTTTTTTTTTTTCATTATTTAATTTTTCAAAACTTTTATTAAACATTTATTTGTATTTATTTTTCCTTTTTCCTATCAGAACTGGGTGAGATAGCGGAAAGTACAGATGAGTGTGAAAATGAATTTGATGCTGTATCCAAAAAATGTATTTGCCAAAAGAATTTCTTTTTCGAGAGGAATCTCAGAGGATGTCGTAAACGTAAGTGTGGCGTTCTTGCCTTTTCCATTCGGAAAATAATAAATGTTGGTTTTACTCCCACTCTCTCTCTCTCTCTCACACACAGCTATACAATATCACCTCTCCTGTACATCAAATAGCCAATGTAGTCCATTTGGTGCTGCCTATTGCCAACCCGATATTCCTAGACGATGCACCTGTGAGGAGTACGCCGAATATGACGCCCTCTTGGAAATGTGTGTCTACAATCAGGGCATGGGTGCGGAATGTGATTCCAATGATGCCTGTCCCATAGAACATGCAATCTGTTCGAATCGTCGCTGTGTCTGCAAAGATGGTTTCATCCAAGAAAATAATCAATGTGTACCAGGTATGAAGGGAAAATAATTGCAGTTTTGTATTCCAGTTGATTACAATGGCTCTGTCTGTTTCTCTGGACTTTTTAGGCCTTGGTGCTGAATGCTTAGATGATGATGAGTGTGTTAATGTTGCAAATGCCAAATGCGAGGCAACAACTTCCAGTACCGGTGCCGAAGAACAACGCAAGTCGTGCCAGTGTCGTAAAGGTTTTGTCCATTTCAAGGATGAGTGTTTGAAAGAAGGTTGGTGGAAATGTTTGAGTGAATGACTTATAAGGATATATATTTACGGATTCTCCCTTTTCCAGCTGAGGAAATTGAAGAAGAATGTGAGGAGACAGATCAGTGTAAACCCTTATTGGCCACCTGCGTTAATCGTAAATGTTCCTGCAGCGAAGAACAACATTTCCAAAATGGACGTTGCGAATCCAAAAAAGGTAAGGCGGCAGAGTTAAAAGCTTAAAGTCCGTAATCTCTGCGAGTAGATAGTTTTTTAAAATTCGTACTAAAGAGGTGCGAAAAGTACTAAAATGTATCAAAAATTGAATATTGGACAAACAGAATGAGCTAGATTTTGAAATAAGAGTCTCTGCTGAAGAGCAGGATAGATGATGAGCTACAAACTTGAAATTTGGAATGAGAATCATGTTTGCAAAGTATGTTTGATATATGAAAGTGGTTTGGAAATGTGTACTAAGTGTGCGAACTGTACTAAATTTGGAACAGTTTATTATATGATGAGCGGATGAAGCTGCTGGTAGTGGGTTTGTTATAAAGAGGTGGTTTTGGAAATGCGTACCAAAAGTGCACAAAATGTACTAAATAGTACTATATTTGGTACAAATTTGTATTGGGTGAACAGATAACGCTTGAAATCTTTAAGTTGGTATTTTGTTCGCTGTTCATGTGTAGCCTGGACATATGGAGAGGTAGTTTTGGAAATGTGTACTATAATTGTACAAAAAGTACTAAATGGTACTATATTTGGTATTGGGTGAAGGAATAGGGCTGGAATCCCGAAATTTTATATTGAGGTTTCTGTTGGTATTTGGGATTAATATATGAAGGTGATTTTGGAAATGCGTACAATAATTCTACGAAAAGTACTAAGCGGTACTAAATTGGCTATTGGGTGAAGGGATGGAACTGAAATCTCAAAATTTGATATTGAAGTCTCTCGGTATCTGTGATCGATTTATGGAGGTGAATTTGAAAATGTGTACTATAATTATACGAAAAGTACTAAATAGTACCAAGGGATAAATAGTTCCAATGGGATTGGATGAAGGAATAGAGTTGAATTTTGATATTGAGGTTTCTGTTAGTATTTGGAATTGACATATGGAGGTGATTTTGGAAATGGGTACCCTCTCTCTAGGATTTTTAAAGAGGGCTAGGCATTTGTTGCTGTGTAACTGAGGTCAATGAATTTAAAATAGCACAGTCTTAAAAGTTCTTTGTTGTATGCATTTAAATATTTATACCCTACACCACAAGGTGGTCAGGGTATTATGTCTTTGTGCATTTGTTTGTAACAGGCAGAAGGAAACGAGATAGACCCGTAGTTCCTTTTGATGATCTGCATATAATCACATTCTGAGTCGATTTATGCATGTCCGTCCGTCCGTCCGTCTGTCCATGTATTTTTGTAAACAAAGTACAGGTCGCATTTATTGCCCGATCCAGATGAAATTTTGCAAAGATCTTTTGTTTGGCCCAAGGACGAACCCTATTGAAATTGGAGACAATCGGTCAAAATTTAGATATAGCTCCCATATATATCTTCGTCCGAATTGCCTTTTATTGTGCACCAAACGTGTAATATCAGCCCGAATTTTGCATAAACACCCAAATTAGGCCTGAAAATATGTATGTCAAATTTGATCGAAATCGGTTCAGATATAGCTATAGCTCCCATATATATTGTTCATCCGATTTGTTATTTTTTTCCACCGCCGCCGTAATATGCACTATGCAACAACAATATTTGGGGAAATATATCAAATACAGCTCAGAAATACATTTGTTAAATTTTATCGAGATCGGTTCAGATTTGGATATAGCTCCCATATATAACTTCGCCCGATTTACCTTTTATTGTGCACCAAACGTCTAATATTTGTCCAAATGGGATGGAACTTGGCACTTACGACCGAATTGAGTCTAGAAGCTAGTATGTCAAATTTGGTGAAGATCGGTTCAGATATAGCTATAGCTTCCATATATATTATTCATCCGATTTGTTATATTTGTTACCCACAACCGTAATATGCATATGTGGAGCTCTACTTAATTAGCAAAGTGGTGTAGGGTATCATAAAGTCGGCCCCGCCCGACTTTAAGACTTTCTTTACTGGTTTTATTCTAAAAACCTGAATTCCCATTCCAGCACTTGGCGAAGCTTGTACCAGAGCTAGTGAATGTTTTGCCGAAAAGGAACCGGAAAATGTGGAATGCCGTAACTCAGTGTGTCAATGTAAAATCGGCTATCAGACTGATGTTGAACAAAAGATTTGTTATCGCGTTGCGCCCAGTAAGAAAAGTGAGTATTATTGTTATACCCAAATTTGATATTAAATTAATGAAAACCATTCATTTTTCTTTTACTCTTCACAGATTCTTCCGGAAGGCCAAGTGCTCTTAAAATTATCACTTTCTTGTTGATTGGATCAGCGTTTTTAATAACCAGTGCCGCTATTAAACAAGCCTATTATTAAGTTATTAATATTTAATAGTTAAACACATATTCTCATCCTCTCTCTCGCTCTCGCCCTTGTTCTCTCTCCCTTTGACCTTCCGCCAAGGCAATACCAAATGAGAAACACACAAAAAAATGAAAATAGTCTTAATTTTTAAGAAACAATTTCCTTTAAATGAAACACAAATTTAAATTCTCACCCCAAAAAGAATCATATCATCATTGTTTAAACACACACACACACATACACATGATCCTATTACTTTCTAAGAAGATTAAACGAAAAAAAAACACTCAAAAACAAAAACTACTTTTTAAAGTGCACTTTTTAAAACAAATCCAAAAATCAGCATGTATTATAATATTTAAAATGTTAATAATTTAGCCGATGATTTTTTAACAATACATATATGAGTTTGCAATTGTTTATTCTAAAATCAAAAGAATTTAAATGAATCCTTAAGTATCTTCAACAAATCTACTTTTTTCTTTTCCCCTATCTTTTCTTAGTTTATTATTTAAAAAAAAAGCTGGCGTAAATATTTCCTCTTCATAATCCTAATTTGTAATTACAGACCAATGTGACAAACATTCCTGCAGAGACTCGTATAGGACGATGCTGAAGTATAATGCAATTACCCCTAACATATCGCCCAGTTCAGTTTTGCTATTTTTTATACCCTACACCACAAGGTGGTCAGGGTATTATGTCTTTGTGCATTTGTTTGTAACAGGCAAAAGGAAACGAGATAGACCTATAGTTCCTTTTGATGATCTGCATAGAATCACATTCTGAGTTGATTTATGCATGTCAGTCCGTCTGTCCATGTATTCTTGTGAACAAAATGCAGGTCGTATTTATTATCCGATTGAGATGAAATTTTCCAAACAACATTTGTTTGGCCCAAGGACGAACCCTATTAAAAATGGAGATAATCGGTCAAAATTAAAATATAGCCATATATATCTTCGTCCGATTTGCCTTTTATTGTGCACCAAACGTGTAATATCAGCCCGAATAGTATGGAATTTTGCACATACAACCAAATTAGGCCTGAAAATAAGTATGCCAAATTTCCGCAGCCGTAATATGCACTCTGTAACAACAATATTTGGGGAAATATATTAAATGCAGCTCAAAAATACCTTTGCCAAATTTTATCGAGATCGGTTCAGATTTGAATATAGCTCCCATATATATCTTCGTCCGATTTGCCTTTTCTTGTGCATCAAACGTGTAATATTAGCCCGAATGGTATGGAATTTTGCACATACAACCAAATTAGGCCTGAAAATAAGTACGCCAAATTTGATCGAAATTGGTTCAGATATAACTATAGCTCCCATATATATTGTTCATCCGATTTGTTACTTTTGTCCTCCGCAGCCGTAATATGCACACTGTAACAACAATATTTGGAGAAATATATCAAATACAGCTCATAAATACATTTGCTAAATTTTATCGAGATCGGTTCAGATTTGGATATATCTCCCATATATAACTTCGTCCGATTTACTTTTGATTGTACACCAAACGTCTAATATTTGTCCAAATGGGATGGAATTTGGCACTTACGATCGAATTGAGTCTAGAAGCTAGTATGTCAAATTTGGTGAAGATATAGCTATAGCTCCCATATATATTGTTCATCCGATTTGTTGTATTTGTTACCCACAGCCGTAATATGCACTCCGTAACAACGATATTCAGGGAAATATATCAAATACAGCTCAGAAATATCTTTGCCAAATTTTATCCAGATCGGTTCAGATTTGGATATAGCTTCCATATATATATTTATCTGATTTCAAATTAATTTTGCACCAAATGGGCAATACAAGACCGAATTTTAAAGATACAAATGCTTCGGCATATTTAGTCCTTTGATCTTTAAATTATAATTATTATCATAGCGTGTATGATTGAATACCTCCATAAAAACTTTAAATTGTTATGTGGAGCTCAACTAAATTAGCAAAGTGGTGTAGGGTATCATAAAATCGGGCCCGCCCGACTTTAGGACTTTCTTTACTGTTCACCAAATGGCCAATATAAGTCGTAATGACCTAAATTTTTGTACATCTGATCGAATTTAGTGTCATCAAATATGGAGAAAATCGGTTCAGATATAGCTATAGCTCCCCTCACATGCGTAATATTCACTCCACAACAATGATATTTGGTAACAAATGTCAGATACATCCCACAAATAACTCTGTCAATTTTATCAAAATCGGTTCAGATTTGGATATAGCTGCCATATATATCTTTAACCGATTTCGGGATAATTGTGCGCCAATTGGCCAATATCAGACCAAATGGACTGTATTTTGGTACATCCGACCGAATTCAGTTTTGGAAGCATGTACACTAAGTACACGAAACTTTGAAAATCGGTTCAGATATAGCTATAGCTCCCACATATATGTTTCATCCGATTTGGTTTTTAGGCCCCTCATATTCGTCATATGCATTCGACAACAATGATATTTGGTACCAGATATCTTATAGAGCTCAGAAATACCTTTGCCAAATGTTATCGAGAACGTCCAAGATTTGGATGTAGCTCCCATATATGTACTTATACAGCGGGTAGAATGGACACCTACTTTTGTGTGAAAAATATCAGCATTACTTATAGGCGATATCCGAAATATACAAAAGGCGAACTTCTGACTTTTTATACCCTCCACCATACCATGGAGGGTATATAAATTTTGTCATTCCGTTTGTAACTCCTCGAAATACTCATGTCAGACCCAACAAAGTATATATATTCTTGATCAGCGTAAAGACGATTTAGCCATGTCCGTCTGTCTGTCTGTTGTAATCATTCGAACGAATTGAGATAGAAGGCTAAAATTTTGCACACATGTATATTTTACCAGTAGGAAGTTTATGTTCGTAAATAGGCCATGTAGGTCCACGTTATCATATAGCCCCCATATAACGGTACCTCCCGATTTTCGGTATTTTGATGATTTTAGCGACATTATTCACCGGAATTGTTTAAAATTTGGTGTTTAAAATTCGAAATGAATACTACAGCCTAAGTCAGAAAATTGGCTATGCAGTTCCACGTCTTCGTATAGCCCCCATATAAAGGTACCTCCCGTTATTCGGAATTTTGATGTCTGTAGCTACATTATTCACCGATTTTTTTTTTCTAAGTTTCACATTTGAATATTGTGATGGCTTTAAAAAAAAAATACCTATGCAGGTCCATGTCGTCGTGTTGACCTTAATATAACGGCTACATTCGGTATTTCTAAGATTTTAACGGATTTTATTGTTTTTAAGAATTGCCAAATTCGTTCTAAATGGTGGAGGATATTCAAAGTTACATTTTTTTAGCTTGTTTATGCTAATTTCGTTGACGAATATAGCCAAATATTGTAGACAAGCAAATCATATAGATGAGTCTAAATTTGAAGATACAGAGGGGACTCTTGCTTTTGGAGATGATCGCAAAATATAGGGGTTCAAATGAACCAAAAACAGAAAAAAAATTCCTGATCACACAATTGAAGCCAATCGACACGCCTGAGAAGAGAGCACGACGGAAATGTCCCTAGTCAGAATGCTAAAGAGTAATATCTGGGCAGTGCTCCGTGACATGACTTCAAAAGTGAAATCTTCCAAAATGGATTTGGACATAAGGGGGCTTCTAACATATTGTAGTGTTGTATTGTATCACATGGTCGGCCCCGCACAACTATAGCCTTTGCTTACTTGTTATTTTCTATTTTGAAAGCTAATATTCAATTTTGTAATTTTTAATGCATGTTATTGGGAGTTCGTGTTCCACTGAATTTCTATCCCAGAACCTGCAAGAATCTAATGCAATTGCAATTTTCTATATCATAAAGGAAAAATTGGTTATCCTAGCAAGAAGTTTTACATTCTTGCAGTTCTGTAACAGAGTAAATGTTTGACGTGAGAGTTTCATACTTCAGCTCAACATATTAAATACGTCCTTTCTAAATATCCTTTCAAAAAAATATCCCAAAATTATGTCCCAATCGGCATCTGCATCTCAGAATGCAATTGTAAATTTTATTTATATATCTATTTTATTAAAAAAAAAGCTAACTAATTAATTGGGTCACTGTTTACTTCGCTTAGTAACTTTCATTTGCGTCTTCATTCCGAATTCCAACACAGCTTCCTGCCGCCTATCGATATGCACTTTCTAATAATTTCACCAGCAACATATCTTTTCTTTCTTAAAGCAACTTCAACAAAGCAATATTAATTTGTTAATATAACAAAATAATTAATAACAAATTACCTGACCTGAAATAGCAAATACTTACCTAGTGTTTAAGAGATTAACAATAATTACAACAACTACAACTAACAAGTGGATAATGTATATTAGTTACATGCAATTGTCACATCAATTATTGTGAAAGTTAAACAAACAAACAAACACAAACAATTCAAAGTAAACGATAAAACAAAACATAGAATAAAGTAATTAAATTAATTTAAATTAGGTTAATACAAATCAAACGTGTATTAGATTGTAATGCCTTAATTATAATAATTATTATTAGTTATAATGAATATAATAGAATTAATTTCAATTGTTTATTTTTTTTTTTCTTTTTGAAACCCTAATAAAACCAAATGTTGAAAAATATTTATGGAAATGTTTGATTTAAATCAAGAACCCCAAACTCTTGCTGGAGTTTCGTTTGATCGATTTTTTGATTTTTAATATTGAAAAGTTGATCATAAGTTGTAGCTGAATTTTCCTTCCGATATGGATTTTGTGTACTAGACCCCAAAAAGCAATCACAATATCATATGTTTTGTTGCTAGAGATAGGCGACGATGCTCTTCAAAATGCTTGATTTTGTTTCGTCTGCAGCTCTGGATAGCGAAAATACATAAACATACAAATAAAACAGTAAGGAAAAGTCAAAAGTCGAGCGGGGCGGACTATATGATACCCTACACCACTATGCATATTTAGTAGAGATCCCGTAACAAAAAAAATATAGAACAGTGTAGGCATGTTTGTTCGGGATACCATAGTATTTTGTTGTTGCAACTGATGAGGATTGAGGGCTCTTTCCGAAACATTGGTATTCCCTGCCTTACCCCCTGGTAAACATTACCATCGTTCTCCACCAATAAACAAACGTTGTTTTATAAAAACAACAATAATGGGATTAAGCCTGACCAAATTAACATGGACAGAGGGACGGGCGGACATACATAGCTAGATCGACTCATCTCGGCGAGATAGGAAGATCCATATATACTTTTCTTTATGGGAAACCAATATTTCGAGTTGTTACATAATTTTTGGGCCAATCAAACTTTTAATACCTCCAACACATAGTGTTGTAGGGCTTAAAAATATATATCGGAGCCGGGTTCCACAAAATGGAAACGTTCGCCCCGAAATTCACTCCATTTGTGCTATTATTAGCCATTACAGTGTGAGATAAAAAAACTGCAACCCACTTTAGACTGCTGTCATTTCTAAGCTACTCGTCCGACAGCTGTTAAAATTATTCCAGTGACAGCTAATTTTATTGTTTACAAGCGTAAAAAAGCATTTTGGTGAGAATTTTCCAAAAAAAGTCATTCGTAATGGAATTCAAGCGTGATAGTGTGATTTCTTTATATTTGGCTGGAAAACCACAATTTAAGTGTGAATAAGTCTTTTGTGCCTCGTACCATCGCTCGTTACCGTAAGTGGGCGGAAGAAAACAGTAACATCAGCAGAAATGGTTCAAAGAGTAAAGAAGCGACTTGATCGAAACCCGCGTTGCACTGGCCGAAAATGGTTCGTGAGCTGAATATATCGCAATATCTATTTGGTAAATATTGAAAAATGAGCTCGGGGTATAGCCATTGAAATTCTAAAAGGTGCAAGAACTTACACCGCAAAAGAAAGAAAATAGACTTAAAAGAGCTAAAGAGTTGCTTCGCTTGGTAGAAAATTGTTGAACAGGCGAATTTGGTTTTCTCCGATGAGAAAACATTAGTTTTCCAGGCTTTCCGCTCGTATTAATCGACTGTGGCATCAGAAAAAATGTCGAATATTATCGCGAAAATATTTTGGAGTGTGTATTAAAGCCTTGGCCGCAGACCTTGGACATTCCAACAGAACTCAGCACCACCGCACACAGCACGCGCCACCCAAGAATGGTTACAAAATGGGGTTCCTCGCTTCTTTTCCAGCGCACAACCAAAATCTCCGGTCTATTTTGTCTGGAGTATTTTGGAAAGGAAGGTTGGCACTAAAAAATACCAAAGTGTCGATCACCTTCAGGAATCGCTTCGACGGGAATGGGCCAAAATACCGCAGAGCAACATTCGGGCAGCGTGTGACGGTTTCATTGGTCCTTTGCAGGCCATAATGCGTGCCAAAGGTGACCAATTCGAACAAATCTAAACTTATTCTAAAAATGTCGGAAACATTTTTTGCTTTCATTCAATAAAATTTCAAAAAAATAAAAATTATGGCTTTTGATTTTGTTACAATTTTTTTACCTCACCCTGTACTGAAAAGAACAAACAAATTATAATAGAAACAAGTAAGCAAAGGCTATAGTCGTGCAGGGCCGACCATGTGATACCCTACAACACTACAATATGTTAGAAGCCCCCTCATATCCAAATCCATTTTGGGAGATTTCACTTTTGAAATAATGACATGGAGCACTGCCAAGATATTACTCTTAGCATTTTGACCAGGGGGATTTTCCCAATATTTATGCACTCCGTCGTGCTGTTAGTTTTTGTGGTCCATTTTAAAGCTAAATATAATCCAAAGGTCATCTTCCCTGTGCTTAACTATCTTCTCAGGCGAGTCGATTGGCTTCAATTGTGTGATCAGCTTTTTTTCTGTTTTTGGTTCATTTGAACCCCTAAATATTTTGCGATCATCTCCAAAACAAGAGGCCCCTCTGTGTCTCCAAATTTAGACTCATCTATAGGATTTGCTTGTCTACGATATTTGGCTATATTCGTCAACGAAATCAGCATAAAAAAGCCAGAAGTTCGCCTATTGTGTATTTCGGATATCGCCTGTAAGTGATGTTGGTATTTTTTCACACAAAAGTAGTGGTCCATTCATGCAAGATTTCGTGTCCTTTGGTTACTATTTGTGACCTTTATAAAATCAGGAACATTTTGATTAGCTGGTCCATTTCAACCCCTAAATATATTGCGGACATTTTTGAAAACAATAGCCTTAGCCTTTCTGAGCCTAACTCTACCTTTGTGAAAAATGTCGTGAGGATCGAACGATAATTGCAGTCTGTATATAAACAATAACCCCAACCTGTGTTGTAAAGTGCAAAAATATTACAAAATATACACTTCAATATTATAAGTCAAATTGAAAAAATCGCATGCGATAAAAAATATGAAAAAATAAAAACATGTCAAAAAATACTACAAACATTATTACTTTATTGGCATCTTTTTGTGCGATTTTTTTAGATTTTATACTTTTATGCAAAAAGGGCATTCTAAATTTACAAAATTTGTCAAAATCTCTCCAGCCATTCTGGAGATATAAGCATTCTAGCTAACATCCCCTTCCTTTGTATATATACATTGTATATATTTCTCTATATATATCCGAAATTTTTACTATCGGCAGCTACCTAACGGTCAGAATTGGCCTGTTCGTCTATTTGTGATTTCGCCGGGATTTAAAATATTTGCGGTTTAATGGGAAATTTGACTTTTATTTAACACAAATGTTATGGCCTATTTCACCCACTAAATATTACCCGATGACCATGAAAATTGGAAAGCTTCTGCCCAGCCCTAAACTCTAGCTGCATGCTAACTTCCGCTTTGTCTATAATTGCGACCTGTAGAGCAACTGCAAAATCAGGATTTTTTTTCAGTTTTTGGTCCATTTCAACCCCTAAATGTTATACGATCATCTCCAAAAGAATTATGGGCAGATTTAACATACAGGGTAAGATAATTATAATTTAAAAAAAAAATTCTATTGCAAATCAAATCGTCGGAAATAGCATCACTTTTTTTGGCACGAATTATGGCCTTCAAACGACCAATGAAACCGTGTGAGCCCGAATGTGGCTCTGCCGTATTTTGGCCCATTTCCGGGAAAAAAATTAACAGCTGTCGAACAAGTGGCTTAGAAATGACTGCAGTCTGAAGTTGGTTGCAGTTTTTTCATCTCACCCTGTATTTGTTCGGGCTCGCAACATACTTTCCCAAATGGAACACGGCTCATTCGAGTTCGACAGCTCACTGTGGATAGCTATTTGAGCCGTCTACACTGGGAAGGAAACTATTCTAGATAGCACTACGGTTTATGACTACCTCTATGGCACTACTAATGATTTGGAACAGCGAGCCGAAATTTCTGCAGATCAACCGGCAGAAGCTATTCCCAGCTAAATTGTTAATCGGAAGACAGAAAATGATTCTTGGCAAGCGCACTGCAGTAGCAAGCCTGTCTCATCGTTCCCCAAACTGAACACAATATATGACCGGCATTACAAAGTTAATGATAATTATTTGCCGTATGCCGTAAACGGCATATTGCCGAAAGCTGCATTGTCCATTACGGGACCAATCAATACAGGAGTGGTTGGTTAATAATCGAAATATCTTGTAGTCTTGCTATGATTGTTGTTGTTATTGATAAAATGGGTGCCGTTGTATGTTGTGACTTATGTATGTGATGAAACCAACACCAATTGACCGATCCCGAACGTAAAACAAAATATCAACCGAACTCGCCACTCTAAGTCCTTTATTACAGGTGTTGTGTGGCATGTGGCACCGCTTTTGCATTTCGAACAAAAAAAGTTGGATATCACCTCTCGGTGTCGCTCAAAACCCAAGTTACTTTTTTTTACAATTAGCGGTATATTTGGAGAAGTACGGTCCAATGATTTAGTTTTTGATGGAAACATGTTATTGTATAAAAAATTCGCTACAGCGACCCTCTTGAGAGGCCTTACGAATTCTCTTCTATACCATTTGAATATTGTCAAACGTGTGGACAGTTTGTTATCTGCGGAAATCAGGAAGGTACTGCTCCATGTTGTCGAAAATTTGATTATTATCGAATGAGAGGTTGCATCCAGCTCATTAAATCAACGACGGTATGGCCGTTGATTCGAAAAGTAAATTTCAAAGATTGGGGCACGTTGTTCAGTTGTGTACTGCTCCATTATAAATTGGCCAAGTCTTCTTTACAAAATACGGAAAAGAACAAAAAAATTATGATAAAAAGTAATAAGGAATTCACACCACTTCGGTCTTTCTGGCCCACTCTGTGCTTTTATCCAGCTCTTATACACTTCTTTTCTTCTTTTGCTCTCTTCAAGAAACTCCAGGTCGAACATTAGGAATTTAGTTGCCTGACACACCCACAACGAAAAGATTTGCAACTTTGGATTTTTTTGTATATACTTTTTAACGGATTAAACATCTAACACAACGAAACACTTTTTCTAACATACCAAAAATTAATTCAGAGAAGAAAAAACTCTTTCTAACAACAATAAATAACCATGGGTGGTCAATTTCTTGCAGAAAAAAACTAACAAAAACAACAGCTAGCTCAATATCAGACACGAATCAATTAAACACGCAATCTAAGATGTCATGACATTTACGCCAATATTCTCTAAAAGCCAACAACGGAAAAAATGTAGCTAAATCGGCAGCGTCATTCATAACCCTGCCGAAGGATGAGTGGAATTGAGACAACCTTTATTCGAGACACGATACACGGTCATGCTAAGGATTTTCCAAACAAACAACATGGCCTAAACAGCTGGGCAACACATTTAATAATGACGAAACGCCATAACTTGTAATTGACGTCATAATGTTGACAACTTACACATATCCACCAGCAGCTGCCTATAAATCGTCATCAGCAATAAAAAATAATAGAATGAAGAAAATCTTATCAAGGATATTAGCAGAACAGAAAAAAAAAACAAAAATGAATTTGAGTGTTAATGTCAACACACCTAAAAATGAATAAAACGAAGAAAATAATTAAAACCTATAAAACTGAAATTTTAATCAAAATTAATACTGCGGGTGGTGTGTTCTCCCCTTTACCCGGGGTCCAAGGGTTCGTACAGAAATGTATATCTTTTGAGACAGAAAGATAAAGACAATTGTTTTCGTTTGTCAAACGTGATTATTGAACTTATGTTATTAGTCTTCGGCCCGGTGTTAGCGATGGCTCTTCTACTTAAGACACGGCACAGAGAAGAAAGGTTTGGTCCTCAGAATTTGAGATGGATCATTCAGGATTACCGGATGGATTTAATGCAAGAGACCTTGATAAGTACTCAATAAGGACCTATGAGGGAGTGCAACGCTGCATTTAGACGAGATTCAATCCGTACTACTACCGTTCAGGTCTTGTATTGACAACATATACAGGGTTGACGGACCTTTGGGCCCATTCCAATCGACGATGCTTGTCCGCTGGCAACATTCTTTGCGTCAATTGAATTTTGTACAGGAACAAATGCAAATCAATGCGAATAATCCGTTGTAAAGTGGACCGAGGCATGCCCAACTGCTGAGAACGGCGTTTTTGGGATGTTCTTGGGGACCTCTCAACACTGGCTCGTACGGCAGCGATATTCTCGGCCGATCGCCTTGGTCGACTTTTATATGGCCTCTTCGGATTAGAAAGAGCCTTACCAGTCGAAAATTTTTCGTATAAACGCTTAATGGTGTTCTTAGAAGGCGCACTTCTCACTTTTTTAATGTTTTAAAAGCACGTTGAGTTTTCACAATTAACTTCTTCTGTTGAATTTCAACTATTTCAGAGCGCGTGTATGGGCAACCCTGTACTCTTTAAACAACTCTCGAGGCTTTGGTTTTCTCGTCTTTAAAGTTCTCCATAAATAGCGGGGGGAAGGAAGAACTTTGAAGTCTTTCCTGAATACCTCCCAGGATTGCCACAACTTGCGATTGTTGTTAACTCGCTGATATCATCTTGATCGGCATCATCATATCGGCTCGTTCTTCCAGTATTTCCACGAATTCAAAAGGCCTTCTGTCCACAGTGAAAGTTATATCCCACTACAGAACCTGCTCCAAATGTCGGTTGTTTTCCTGCTTTTTGATGTTGGCACCTCCAGCCGTATGGGCGCTGTGCCTTCCGTTTCTCTTATCTTCGTCTTCTTTTCCTTCTGTCTTCGTTCCTCTTTCGTGGATAGCTTTGAGTCCAATCAGTCTACTCATGACTGCTGGCTCATGTACATGGTAAAAAAACTGCAACAAAGTCAAACGCCATTTTTTTACATTTTTTTAATTTTATTGAAATAGCATGAAGTTTTAGAATAAATTTAGATTTGTTTGAATTGGTCACCTTTGGCACGAATTATGGCCTTCTAACGTCCAATAAAGCCGTCACACGCTGCCCCAAATGTTGCTCTGCGGTATTTTGGCCATTTCACGGCGAAGCGCTTGCTTGAGATGATCGACACTTTGGTATTTTTAGTGCCAACCTTGCTTTCCAAAATCCTCCAGCCCCAATAGTCCAACGGATTGATATCCGGCCATTGTGCGCTATAAATGAAGCTCTTTTGGAATTTCAATGGCTCTACCCCGAGCTCATGTTTTAATATTTGCCGAATGGTTCAGCTCACAAGCCATTTTTCGGCCATTGCGACGCGGATTTCGATCAAGTCGCTTCTTTACTTTTCAAACCATTTCTGCTGATGTTGCTGTTTTCTTCCGTCCACTTCCTTTACGTCGAGCTACGCTACCAGTATAAAGTGCGATGGTACGAGACACAAAAGACTTTTTCACATTTAAATGCTGGAGTGCTCTAACAATAGCCACTTGTGATTCTCCAGTCAAATATAAAGACACCACACTATCACGCTTGAGTTCCATTACGAATAACTTTTTTTTCTGGAAAATTCTTTTTACGCCTTTAAAAAATATAATGAGCTGTCACTGGAATAATTTTAACAGCTGTCGGACGAGTGGCTTAGAAGTGACAGCAATCTGAAGTTGGTTGCAGTTTTTTCATTTCATAGTCATAGTCAATAGTCTGTCATTCATAGCTCGCCAGGTGCTAATCGATCCGGATACCAATCCGTTGGATTAGTGTGTCTGGAATATTTTGGAAAACAAGGTTGGCACTAAAAAATATCAAAGCGTCGATCACCTCAAGCAAACGCTATGCCGGGAATGGGCCAAAATACCGCAGAACAACATTCGGGCAGCGTGTGACGGTTTCATTGGCCGTTTGAAGGCTATAATTCGTGCCAAAGGTGACCAATTCGAACAAATCTAAACTTATTCTAAAATTTGATGTTATTTCCGACATTTGTTGCTCTCATTCAACAAAATTAAAAAACAAGTAAAAAAGCTAGCTATGCGTGGCTGAACTTAATACTTAGGGGTTAATATAAACCAAAAACAAAAATTTATATAAAAGTATCTGAAGTAAAAAGCAGTCCACAAATCATTTGTTTGGCCCAAGGACTAACAATATTGAATTGGAGATAATCGGTCAAAATTTAGATATAGCTCCCATATATATTGTTCATCCGATTTGTTATTTTTGTCCTCCGCAGCCGTAATATGCACTCTGTAACAACAATATTTGGCGAAATATATCAAATGCAGCTTAGAAATACCTTTCCTAAATTTTATCGAGATCGGTTCAGATTTGGATATATCTCCCATATATAACTTCGTCCGATTTATGTTTTGTTGTGCACCAAACGTCTAATATTTATCCAAATGGGATGGAATTTGGCACTTACGACCGAATTGAGTCTAGAAGCTAGTATGTCAAATTTTGTGAAGATTGGTTCAGATATAGCTATAGCTCCCATATATACTCTTCATCCGATTTGTTATATTTGTTACCCGCAGCTGTAATATGCACTCCGTAACGACGATTTTCAGGGAAATATATTAAACACAGCTTAGAAATATCTTTGCCAAATTTTATCGAGATCGATTCCGATTTGGTTATAGCTCCCATATATTTCTTTATCCGGTTTCAAGTTAATTGTGCATCAAATGGGTAATACAAGTCCGAATTTAAAGGATACAAATGCTTCGGCATATTCAGTCCTTTGAACTTTAAATTATAATCATAGCGTGTATGAACTTTTAATTGTTATGCGGAGCTCTACTAAATTAGCAAAGTGGTGTAGGGTATCATAAAGTCGGCCCGCCCGACTTTAAGACTTTCTTTACTGGTTTTGTATTGCACTTAGTAACTTTAGAGATTCCGATATTTTCTGTCACATTAGAATAAAAGTGTCATCTGCAACTATTACAACAAAAAGTAGAATTTTGTAAACAATAAGGATTAGGATTTATTCTGGGTTTTATTCAGAGACATCTTTCTCGACACCACTGCCTACTTACAATGCCTTGAGCCAACGGCACCATTTTTTTATTAACCTAACTTTGACATTTTAAAAACTTACTACAAATTTGTCTCCCAAATTTTCTATGAATCGAATGTTAATCGGATTTTTCTGATTCAGAGCATTCATCACCTAATTCTTCCTCACACTCATCGGAAGATTCTGAATAATTTTTAATCATAAGCGGCTGATAATTTACGTTCTTCAGTTTCAAATATTTCATTCCCATCAAATAGATTTTCTCGTTTGCATCCTGTACCGAATTGATTAGTTCGGCATTTTTCAGCGTTGTTTCCTCCTAGAAATTGTTTAAAATTATTCAAAGCCTATCCCCGCACTTTTCCCTTATTTCCCGTATTTACCAGCATTTTTGATCGATTACTAAGTAATTGCCGAATATCGTGTAATTCCCGTAACATAGCATTTCGTTCCATCGAATGATAATCTCTTTGGATGCGACATTCTTCTCGTAACTCGAAATTTGATCGTTTCAAACGATACATCTCCGTTAGCATGACATTTTGTCGTTCCATCATCACCTTGACCAAATTCTCTAAATTTTCGATAGATATACGATTCTCATGGACGGATTTCTTCAACAACCATATTTCAGCCCTAGCCGATGCAATTTCTGAGGCAGAGGCATCACTGCCAAGTGAGGAAACTTCTCTAAATAGAGTAGGAATCGATAATTAATAAAGTTTAACTATGTTCTACAAAGTATACAAACTTATTGTTTGACGATCCGGGTAAGGAGATTTTTGAATTTGAATCAGAAGTAACGCCTATGTCCCGATCCTTAGAATGTATAAAATATTCGCAAATACAAGACATTTTGTAAATATTTTGATTTTGTATATTTTTTTTTAAAGTCAATGTGTGTTAAGTAGGGTTTATGTATTAAGGTAGAGGTGTATTAAGTTGGGTCTGTTTGGGTACCCGAAAAATGTTAGCAATTGATTTGAAGTCTTCTGTAACCAAAAAAAAAGTTCTGCAATAGGAAGCGATTCGAAAGAGAAATTATAGATTTGTTTGGTATTTTTCCTGCAGGAATTGTCCAGCAGCTTCTTTCTGAGAGAGTTAGACCCATAGTTCTATATGAGAACCCTCATAGAATTAATTTCTGAGTCAATGAGTTTATGGATGTCTGTCCGTCTGTGTGTCTGTCAATGTATTTTTGTGAATAAAATGCAGATCACATTTATTGTCCAATAAAGATGAAATTTTCGATACATCTTTTCTTTTGACCCAGTTTTTACTTTTTTTTTAATTTTATTGATGAAAGCAAAAAATGTCGGAAATAGCATCAAATTTTAGAATAAGTTTAGATTTTTTGATATTTTTTAGTGCCAACCTTGCTTTCCAAAATACTCCAGACACGATAGTCCAACGGATTGGTATCCGGAGATTTTGGTGGCCATTGTGCACTGGAAATGAAGCGAAGAACCTAATTTTTTAACCATTCTTGGGTGGCGCGTGCTGAGTGAGATGTAGCGGAGTCCTTGTGAATGTCCAAGGCTTTAATACGCCCTCCAGACATTTTCTGATGATATTCTGATGCCACGGTCGATTAATACGAGCGGAGAGCGACGATCGGCTGTTATGGCCGGCGCTTGAGTTCTGCTGGCCAACCGAAGGCACACATTTTCAGCTGACCTCTTTGGCAAGTAAACACGATCATTTTGTTTTTTGTTTCTTTACAAACAGCTGGATAACGAATGTTTTCTCATCAGAGAAAACTAAATTCGGCAGTTTACCACTCTCGGTCAAGCGAAGCAACTCTTTAGCTCTTTTGATTTTCTTTCTGTTGCGGTGTAAGTTCTGGCACTTTTTGAAATTTCAATGGCTTCACCCCAAACTCATTTCTCAATTTTTGGCGAATGGAATATTGCGATATGTTTAGCTCACGAGCCACTGCGAAGCGGGATTCGATCAAGTCGCTTCTTTACTTTTCGAACCATTTCTGTTGGTGTTACTGTTTTCTTCAGTCCACGTCCTTGACGTCGGGCTACACTACAGGTATTACGGTAACGAGCGATGGTACGAGACACAAAAGATTTATTCACATTTAAGTGCTGGAGTTCTCTAACGATAGCCACTTGTGGTTTTCCAGCCAAATACAAAAAAATTACACTACCTCGCTGGAATGCCATCACGAATAACCTTTTTCTGGAAAATTCTCACCAAAATGCTTTTGTACGTTTGTAAACAATATAATGAGCAGTCACTGGAATAATTTTAACAGCTGTCGGACGAGTGGCTTAGAAATGATAGCAGTCTGAAGTTGGTTGCATATTTTTCATCTCACCCATAGCTATATCTTAACCGATATTTACAAAATTTGATATACTTACTTCTCCATGTTAGAAAAAAATGCACAAAGACGTAATACCGTTACCGTTGCCGAGCGCTCGCGTGGCGTGTATTGGCTCATGGTAAAAATCTGCTTGGACTGACGCTTCAAACGCGGTATGTCATTAAGCGATGTGACATCTATGTCAAAAGTTATGGCGTTGCCAGATGGGTCCGTCGAATATGGGCAACCCTGTATCTGACCCAATCTTCACCAAATTTGACATACTAGCTTCTAGATTCAAATTCGTAAGTGCCAAATTTCATCCCATTTGGGCAAATATTAGACGTTTGGTGCACAATAAAAGGTAAATCGGTCGAAGTTATATATGGGAGATATATATCGAACCGATCTCGATAAAATTTAGCAAAGGTACCTGAGCTGTATTTGATATATTTCCCCAAATATTGTTGTTACAGAGTGCATATCACGGCTGCGGAGGACTAAAATAGCAAATATGATGAAAAATATATATTGGAGCTATAGCTACAACTGAACAGATTTCGATCAAATTTGGCATACTTATTTTCAGGTCCAATCTGATCGTACGTGCCAATTCCATACTATTCGGACTGATATTACACGTTTGGTGCACAATAAAAGACAAATCGGACGAAGATATATATGGGAGCTATATCCAAATTTTTACCGATTATCTCCAATTTCAATAGGGTTCGTCCTTGGGCCAAACAAATCATTTGTGCAAAATTTTATATGGATCGGGTAATAAATGCGAACTGTTCTTTGTTCACAAAAATACATGGACAGACGGATAGACGGACTGACATGCATAAATCGACTCAGAAAGTGATTCTATGCGAATCATCAAAAGGAACTATGGGTCAATCTCGTTTCCTTTTTCCTGTTACAAACAAATGCACAAAGACATAATACCCTGACCACCTTGTGGTGTAGGGTATAATAATGCATTCTATTTTAAAAGTTATTAAAAGTTTCCGAATAACTGCCGGCTGTTGTTACACTTTAGATTGCCTTTATCTGTGGTTTTTTGAAATTCATTCTTTTTGCATCTAGAAAAAATTCTTTGAGGCACTTTCAATTACGAAAATCTACAAATTTTTAGTAACGATTGCATTCATGACATTAATTTGGCAATACAATTTTGGCATGTTGACATTAATCAGATAATTAATTCAATCAAAATTGCAAACAACAATGATTGTTACTGACTTTCTGCATTGCATGTCATGTCACTTTTATTAACACTCAAACAATACATATTCTAATGGGAACATCGATTATAACATGCAGTACATTCCAGACTGCTGCAATTCGTCATATTTGAAAATAATGAAATTAAACTAATATATATTTCTTATATAATATGATATTATTTTGACAAGAAACAAGTAAATAATGACTTAAGTTTGACCAGACCGAACAGACGTCCATCTATCTACAAAAAAATACAGCTAAAACCCCCAAAATATTGAAAATTTTAAGGTACCACTGTATGGAAGCTGTGTTTAAACGTAGATCGACCACAAGGTGGTCAGGGTATTATGTGTGCATTTGTTTGTAACAGGCAAAAGGAAACGAGATAGACCCATAGTTCCTTTTTATGGTCTGCATAGAATCACTTTCTGAGTCGATTTATGCATTTCCGTCCGTCCGTCCGTCTGTCTACCCGTCTGTCCATGTATTTTTATAAACAAAGTACAGTTCACATTTATTACCCGATCCAGATGAAATTTTGCACAAATCATTTGTTTGGCCCAAGGACGAACCCTATTGAAATTTAGATATAGCTCCCATATATACTTTCGTCCGATTTGCTTTTTATTGTGCACCAAACGTGTAATATCAGCCCGAATAGTATGGAATTTTGCACATTCAACCAAATTAGGCCGGAAAATAAATATGCCAAGTTTAATCGAAATCGATTCAGATATAGCTATAGCTCCCATATATATTGTTCATCCGATTTGTTATATTGGTTACCCACAGCCGTAATATGCACTCCGTAACAACGATATTCAGGGGAATATATGAAATACAGCTCAGAAATATCTTTGCCTAATTTTATCAACATCGGTTCAGATTTGGATATAGCTCCCATATATATAAAATGGGCAATACAAGTCCGAATTTAAAAGATACAAATGCTTCGGCATATTTAGTCTTTTGAACTTTAAATTATTGTTATAATCATTGCGTGTATGATTGAATTCTCCCATAAAAAGTTTTTAATTGTTATGTGGAGCTCTACTAAATTAGCAAAGTGGTGTTGATGATTATTTATAATTTTGATTTATTTATAATTAATCATGTAGGTGTAGCATATCATACAGTCGGCCCCTCCCGTCCTTTGACTTTTCCTTACTGTTTTTATACCCTCTACCATACTATGAAGGGTATATTCATTTTGTCATTCCGTTTGAAACTCATCGAAATAATGATCTTAAACCCAACAAAGTATATATATTCTTGATCAGCGTAAAATTCTAAGACGATCTAGCCATGTCCGTCTGTCTGTTGTAATCCCGCTATCTTTAAAACGAATTGAGATAAAAGGCTAAAATTTTGCACACAAGCAATGGACCATGTAGGTCCACGTTTTCATATAGCCCCCATATAACGGTACCTCCCGATATTCGCTATTTTGATGATTTTAGCGACATTATTCACCGGAATTATTTCAAATTTGGTATTTGAAGTTCGAAATGGATACTACAGCCTAAGACAGAAAATTGTCTGTGCAGGTCCACGTCTTCGTATAGCCCTCATATAACGGTACCTCGCGATATTCGGTATTTCGATGATTTTAGCGTCATTATTCATCGGAATAGTTTCAAATTTAGTATTTGAAGTTCGAAATAGATACTACAGCCTAAGACAGAAAATTGTCTGTGCAGGTCCACGTCTTGGTATAGCCCCCGTATAACGGTACCTCCCGATATTTGGTATTTTGATGATTTTAGCGACATTATTAATCGGAATTGTTCAAAATTTGGTATTTGAAGTTCGCAATGGATACTACAGCCTAAGACAGAAAATCGTCTGTTCAGGTCCACGTTTTCGTATAGCCCCCATATAACAGTACCTCCCTATATTCGGTATTTTGGTGATTTTAGCATCTTTATTCACCAAAATTTTTTCAAATTACGCATTTAGAGTTCGTAATGGAAACTCCAGTCTGTGACAGAAAATTGTCGATGCAGATCCAGGTCTTCGTATAGGCCCCATATACCAGTACCTCCCTATATTCGGTATTTTGACGTGTTTAGTTACAATACTCACCGAAGTTGTTTGAAATGTCGTATTTGAAGTTCGTTCCAAATGGTGGAGGGTATTCAAAGTTCGGCCCGGCCGAGCTTACTGCTTTTTTACTTGTTTTCAACATCAAATATCCCAAAAATAAATTAACAAATTTAATATATCCCCCATTTAATATAAAATGCTATTATTCGTTCCTGTTTGGTACATGCTAATTTGCAATCTATATGATATATTATAACATTCCTACATACACATGTATTTTTATACGGTGTTATTAATAAAAGAAAAAAAATATAACTGGAAAATTTGATTTATGATAATCATACAATCAATGAATGTGGCTCAAAATAACAATAGACATTTGTTTAACATATCGACATGCATGGGGTTCAAGTATTAAGTTTAATCGATAATAAATCAAATTAAATTGCTTAACAACATAACAATAAAGTTAAATAAATTATTTTATTCAATTAACATGAAAATATACCCTATGTCACCTATATCTGTGTATTTGCTAGGGAACATGAAAAGGAAAAAGAGGTTCTTTCAATGCCCTACAACACTATGTGTTTGGGTGTATTATAAGTTAAGATTGGGCCAAAAATTATGTTACACCACGAAATATTGGTCCCCGACATAGGAAACTATAAAGATTCATTTCTATCTCGCCGAGCGTAGTCGATCTAGATAGGCATTTCCCTCCGTCCGTCTGTCCATGTTAATTTGTAATCAAGCTACAATCGCAAATATGGCCCGATCCTCACGAAATTGAAAATGGACCTGCGGATAGGGTCAGAATAGTATATGATCGCAAAATATTTAGCGAGTGAAATGGAGCAAAACAGAACAATTTTCTACACCCCGCAACACTATGTTTTGAGAGTATTATATACAGGTCGCAATTATCGTCCGACCCTCACAAATTTTTGCATGGGAGTAGGGTCAGAATTAAAGCCTACTGTTTTTTAAGATGTACAGTTTGCGGTTCATATGGACCAACAATTTTTTTCCTGATATTGCAGTCGTTCCCCAGGTCACAATAGAAAACCAATCGACACGAAATTTTGCATGAGAAGAGAGAATGATCATTGGATGATATTTGGTTGTAAAATGGACCAAAACTTTCGTGTGAAATTGTTTTGAATAGCTAACAACACGACGGAGTGCGTAAATATTGGGTAAATGCCACTGGTCAAAAAGCTAAGGGTAACATCTGGACAGTGCTCTATGGCATCATTTAAAAAACGAAATCTTTCAAAAGGGGTCTTCCAACATACTGTAGTGTTGTAGGTTATCACATGGTGGACGGCTTACTTATTTATTATAGTAAAGTTCAATGACGATTAAACAATATCTGCACGTTTGTTCGCCAATCGGCTAAATCACCATAAAACAAGTTAAAAAGTATCAGTCGGTATTGCCGGCAGATATATACCCTCAGCCTGTGTTCGATTATTTAAATATAATTTGACTAGTGCTACAATTATTCAAACGTTTGACCATCTATGGAGCAGGTTCCGAAGGAATGTTCCAATATTGTCAATTTCGTATCGGACCCAAAAATATGATATAAATATTCCGACGTTCCTGGTATGGATTATATCGACTCACTCCTTCACTTTATATGAGATATGTAATAATATTCAGAAAGTGTTAAAATGTGCTTGATTTACACGATAGAGTCTACCGAAATATTCCCCTTTTATACTTCATCTGATACAAATAAAAAATATTGAGCAAAATACTGGGCAAAATTACAAGAAAGGATATTTATGTCCAATTTTATGCGAAATCATAAATGCCGATAAATTTCATATTCATATCAGGCTTCTTATTGAGAGAAATATTTGAGAATAGCAAGTAGTAAAGTATTGCTAAATTGTTTCGAAAGTTATAACAGATATAATTATTGAAAATTGTGACCCCAGAAGGGGTTGGCAGATATATACCAACTTCACAACAGATCTTGTGACAGCAAAAATATTTGTGTGTGTGAAATTTGAAGAGAGTTGGATATTTATTTCGCTTTATTTGAGAGTTTTGTTTTTCAAAATCTTGAACCCTATGTATGGGGGAGAAGAAATGGTTCAATCTATACCACCTTTATAATAGATCTTGTGTTGATAGAAATATTGAGATGTGCCAAGTCTAAATGGAATCGGATGTTAATTTGGCGTTTTATTCATGGGTATTCAAAATTTCGACACTTTGTGGGGGAGGAACCAGAAGGAGTGGACCGATACATCCCATGTTAGCACCAGATCTTGGCTTATAAAAATATTGAAATGTGTGAAATTTGAAGACGTTCGGATCCTTACATAACATTATTTAAGAGTTATAATTATTCAAAATGTTGACCCTTTGTGGGGGAGGTAATTGATGGAGAGGACCGATACTGTCCATTTTCGCACCCGACCTAGCACCGACGCAAATATTAGGATTTGCAAAGTTAGCGCTAAATCGGCTTATCGTTTCTCTTTCTGTGCAAAAAAATATATTTTATATATATTTTTTGAAAATTTTGACCTTTTGTGGGGGAGGTACCAGAAGGAGTGGACCGATGCATTCCGTTTTTGCACCAGACCTGAGGCTAATAAAATTATTGGGATGTGTGGAATTGGAAGACTATCGGACTCTTACATCACATTTTATAAGAGCTTTAATTATTCAAAATTTTGACGCTTTGTGTGGTAGGTCCCTGATGGAGTGGACCGATATTATCCATTTTCGCACATGACCTAGCGCTGATGAAAATATGAGGATTCGCAAAGTTCGAGCAAAATCAGATTATCCTTTCTCTTTCTGTGAAAATGATTTAAATTATTTTCTTTGAAAATGTTGACATTTTGTGTGGGAGATACCAGAAGGAGTGGGCGAATTTTGCTCATTTCCGAACTCGATCTAAGTTTGACAAAAGTATTACGATGTACCAAGTTTGAATCAAATCGGATACTCCCTTCGAGAGTTATCGTGCGCACCAGCCACCCAGCCAGACAGACAGACGGACGGACGGACATCGGTAGATCGACTCCAAATGTTCTGAAACGGATTTGGTCCAAAGAGACCTAGGGTCTAAAACCATTATTTCGACTAGGCACGTTTTGACCGTATCAAATGATATATACCCTCTGTAGCCATATGGCTGAGGGTATAAAAATGCGACCAAAAACCTCGGAACTATCTAAAATCAGGGGATACCTTCATAAGAGGGTTATACCAAAATAAATATAATACTTATAATTTTTTGCAAGAATATTTTCTTCTTCCTAAAAACTCAAGTTAACAACCTTTCCGAGATGAGATTTTGAAAATATGACTAATGAAAAATATTTGAAATCGGGGTATACCCATATATGGGGGCTACATCAAAACGTGGACAAAATATTTGTGCATGGTTAAAGCTATGCATATTGGGCCCAAAAAAATGTTGGCCTGGGAACCCATAACCCTTTTGAGATTTTGATCACTTAAAAAATTTAGAAAACTACGATGCTTATTTTTATTCTGTATTTCACTGATTGCAGTCCAAATTAATTTTGCATTTTGACTTCTCTTTGGACGGATTCGTTTGGCTATAGTTTTCGAGAAAAGGAGGTTGTTCAGAAAATCAAAAACAACATAAAATATTCTTCATTCAAATCCTGAAGTACGTTGACCTATTTTTTGACTGCCTTAGCGTTAAAAAATTTTCTATCAAATCCTGTCAATATTTTTGAATGCGGCGGCATTCTTTCATCTTGAAATCACTAAAAGATGGATTTATATATTTTTTTTAAATTTATTAATAATTATTTTATTATAAACAATAAATTTATTGCATATTAACATAACATACATATGTAGATGAGAATCACAGATGTAGAAGTGTTTTGTTTTTTTTTTTATTTTTTTTCTTCGGGAGTGCAGTGAATACAATATTTCCGCTTTGTTTGAAGCTTCGTCTTAAGCTATGATTTTATTTAGAAAAATAAATTAAAATAGGTAGTTGATAACGGTAATACGGTATATGAAAATTTATCTTGACATTGGTGAGTTACATAATTATCATTCTAGTTTTGTAATTCTTTTGTTTTCTTGATTTTTGTTGTTTTGTAAAGAGTAATTGACAGAATATCTAAACTACATATTTTTGGTTCATTGTTTCGATTCACTTGGTTGGTTTTCTCTCTAAGATGAAATGAAAAAATAGAAATAGATTTTTTGGTGCCCAAAAAAGAGTAATCTACATTCAAAAGTTTATTTTATTTTATGTTTCGTTTTTGTTTTTGTTTTCCTTCCAAAAAAATGCTGTGATGTCTTTTGTTGCTGTTGTTGTTGTTGTTTCAATATTCTACTATTTTTAGAAGTGATTCTTTAAGCAGGAATACACAATGGGCGGTAATAGGGATGTCAGCATTGATAACACCAAGTCACCGAGGGCCTGCATGACGGCTGAAACGGAAGCAATGGAAATTAGTGAGTAAAAATAAAATGTGCGAATAATATTATTTATGCATATATTTTTTTATGGACGGGAACCTAATGGGCACACGTCTCACGTGTGAATATTAAAAATGGGTATGTCTACTTATACAGGGTGAAATAAAAAAAACTGAAACAAAGTCAAACGCCATTATTATACCCTCCACCATACTATGGAGGGTATATTAACTTTGTCATTCCGTTTGTAACTCATCGAAATACTCATGTCAGACCCAACAAAGTAAATATATTCTTGATCAGCGTAAAATTCTAAGTCGATTTAGCCGTGTCCGTCTGTCTGTCTGTCTGTTGTAATCACGCTATCTTTCGAACGAATTGAGATAGAAGGCTAAATTTTTGCACACGTACTTATTTTTCCTGTAGGCAGGTTAAGTTCGTAAATGGGTCATGTAGGTCCACGTTTTCATATAGCCCCCATATATAAGTACCTCCCGATATTCGGTATTTTGATGATTTTAGCGACATTATTTACCGGAATTGTTTCAACTTTGGTATTTGAAGTTCGAGATTGATACTACAGCCTATGACAGAAAATTGTCTGTGCAGGTCCACGTCTTCGTATAACCCCCATATAACGGTACCTCCCGATATTCGGTATTTTGATGATCTTAGCTACATTATTCATCGGAATTGTTTCAAATTTGGTATTTGAAGTTCGAAATTAATACTACAGCCTAAGGCAGAAAATTGTCTGTGCAGGTCCACGTCTTCGTATTGCACTCATATAACGGTGCCTCCCAATATTCGGTATTTTGATGGTTTTAGCGTCATTATTTAACGGAATTGTTTCAAATTACATATTTAGAGTTCGTAATGGGAACTACAGTCTGTGACAGAAAATTGTCTATGCAGGTAAAGGTCCTTGTATAGGCTCCATATATCATATATCCCTATATTCAGTAGGTACAATACCCACCGAAATTTTTTGAGATGTCGTATTTGACGTTCGTAATGGATGCCATAGCCTGTGACAGAAAATTTTCTATGCTGGTCCAGGTCTTCGCACAGCTCCGATATAACGATACCTCCCTATATACGATATTTTGATGATTTTAGCTACATTATTCACCATTTATTTCAAGTTTCGAATTTAAATATTGTAATGGCTTATGACAAACAATGCCTATGTAGGTCCATGTCGTATAGACCCCAATATAACGGCGATATTCGGTATTTTTAAAATATTAACAGAATTTTTTAAGGTCTTTATTTTTCGAAAATTTCCAAATTCCTTCCAAATGGTGGAGGGTATTCAAAGTTCGGCCCGCCCGAACTTACTGCTTTTTAACTTGTTTTTACATGTTTTTTTTTTTTAAAATATCGGAAATAGTATCAAATTTTAGAATAAGTTTAGATTTGTTCGAATTGGTCACCTTTGGCACGAATTATGGCCTTCAAACAGCCAATAAAAACTTCATAGCCCATTCCCGGCGAAGCGATTGCTTGTGGGGATCGACACTTTAGTATTTTTTAGTGTCAACCCTGCATTCCAAAATACTCCAGACACCATAGTCCAGCGGATTGGTATCCATAGATTTTGGTGGCCATTGTGCCCTAGAAATGAAGCAAGGAACCTCATTTTGTAACCATTCTTGGATGGCGCGTGCTGAGTTCGATGGTGCTGAGTCCTGTTGGAATGTCCAAGGTCTGCGGCCAAATGTTTTGCGTGCCCAAGGCCCTCCAGAACATTTTCTCGATAATATTCGGCATTTATTCTGATGCCACGGTCGAGCGGAGAGCGACAATCGGCTGTTATGGAGGCCCACACCATCACCATAGCCGGCGCTTGAGTTCTGGTGGCCAACCGAAGGTGCACATTTTCAGCTGACCTCATTGGCAAGTAAACACGATCATTTTGTTTGCTGGACAACAAATTTTTTCTCATCGGAGAAAAACAAATTCGGCAGTTCACCACTTTCGGCCAAGCGAAGCAACTCTTTAGCTCTTTTGAGTCTATTCTCTTTCTGTTGCGGTGTAAGTTGTTGCACTTTTGGGAATTTCAATGGCTTTACCCCGAGCTTATTTTTTAATATTTGCCGAATGGAATATTGCGATATGTTCAGCTCAAGAGCCATTTTCGGCCACTGCGACGCGGGTTTCGATCAAATCGCTTCTTTACTTTTCGAACCATTTCGGCTGTTGTTGCTGTTTTCTTCCGTCCACTTCCTTGATGTTGGGCTACGCTACCAGTACCACGGTAACGAGCGATGGTACGAAACACAAAAGATTTATTCACATTTAAATGCTGGAGTGCTCTAACGATAGCCATTTTTCGTTTTCCAGCCAAACATAAAGAAATTGCGCTTGAAATCCATCACGAATAACTTTTTTTCTGGAAAATTCTAACCAAAATGCTTTTGTACGCTTGTAAACGATGTAATGAACTGTTACTGGAATAATTTTAAAAGCTATCGGACGAGTGGCTTAGAAATGATAGCAGTCTGAATTTGGTTGCAGTTTTTTCATCTCAACCTGTATATGTATACATATACTTATTACAGTATGTATATATGTAAGTATGTATGATTTTTTTTTAGTTCGTGTTAAATTACAATAATATATTCTTAAATATTTAGCTGTGTCACACACACACACAGAGACATTTAGGGACCCATCCACTTACCACCACTGCAGATATCACGATGTACATCCTCAAAATAGCCTCGCTCATTGTCACACAAACACAATTTGGTTTTCGACGACATAAACTTGGCAACGCCAATGGTACGATTCGTGTTCTCATAGGTACAGATAAGGCCATCCTCACACTCATAGTTGCCGCTGCATCGATGACGTAGACCTGGCGAAAAAAGGAAGAAAAATAATAAAAAGGAGAATTAAAGAAAAATTGAATTCAAATCGAAATTTTTAATATTCGCATTTCTTTGATTTTCTTTGTGTTACATGCTGTCACAGTTGTTGTTGTTGTTGTTTTTTCAGAACTTCTTTACGACCTTTTCCTTTATTAGTTTCCATAATTATTCTTTTATTACTTTGGCAATGTGAGATGAAGTTAAGGCTATGTTAAGGTGAAGGTTTTGTTTCGCCTTGCATTGAGCGACAGACGTCTTGCGGATTCGTTTTTCTTTCTCGGTTCTGCATTGCGAAGAAAGAACAATGAGTTAAACAGAGTTAACACGCACTCCCTCTTTGTTGGTGGTCAACAAGGTCTTAAAGTTGTAGTGCCATTACAAGGATGAGTGTAATGGTTTCACTCAAGCTGTAAATTAGAAGCCAATATGTCAATTTCTGGAGAAAAGTGAGATTGAAATCTGTAAACTACCAAAAAGTTGTGCAGGGGGGGGCTTCACCTAACTTCGGACATTTATAGATAAATTTAAATTATTTTGTTGGCTCTTATCAATTGTAAATAAGGCTCACCGTTGGAGCAATGTTCTCACTGCAGTTTGCAAAGATGTGACAATAATATTAGGAGAGGTGCAGATTCAAAGTCGGAATATTGCAAGATTTCTCTGACCTTTCTTGAACCGTGGAAATTACTTGAGGAGCAGAAACTTTCATGAGACTTGATCTAGGAAAATATGCATATGATAATACAGAGGCTAACACATCTGAGAAGCATTACCAAAGAACTGAACGAGAAAGGTTTAAGATTATTTTTCTTCTTCCCGCACATTTTACACCCTTCACCATACATAGTATGGAGGGTATATTAAGTTCGTCATTCCGTTTGTAACTCATCTTGAGCAGCGTAAAATTCTAAGACGATTTAGACCTGTCCGTTCGTTCGTCTGTTATAATCACGCTAGAGTCAAAACGAATAAAGATAGGAAGCTAAAATTTTGCACAGATCAGTCTTATGTCTGCAGGCAGGTCAAGTTCGAAGATGGGATATATCGGTACACGATATCGTATAGCCCGCATACAACTGTACCCCCCAATATTCGTTATTTTGAAGATTTTTTATTATTGTCTGGAAATCCACACAAGGAGTTCTTTCTGAGTACTTTACTCTGTGGAAGACAATTGTTTATATAGGTCCACGATATCGTGTAGCTCCCTTACAACGGTACCCCCGATATTCGGTATTCATACTAGAAGTTCATTTCAAGCAATTTACTCCCTGGAAGGGAAATTTCTATATAGGTTCAAGATATCACAATGGATACTACAGCCTAAGACAGAAAAGTGGCTGTGAAGGTCCACGTCGTCGTATAGCCCCCATATAACCGTACCTCCCGATATTCGGGATTTTGAAGATTTTAACGACATTATTTACGGAAATTGTTTCAAATTTGGTATTTGAAGGTCGTAATTGGTACTACAGCCTATGACAAAAAATTTTGCTTGCATGTCCAAGTCTTCGCATAGCCCCCATATAACGGATCCTCCCGATATTCGGTATTTTGATGATTTTAGCGACATTATTCACCGTAATTATTTCAGATTTGGTATTTGAAGTTCGTAATGGATACTTCAGTCTATGACAGAAAAGTGGCTGTACAGGTCCACGTCTTCGTATAGCCCCCATATAACGGTACCTCCCGATATTCGATATTTTGATGATATTAACGTCATTATTCACGGAAATTGTTTCAAAGTTTGTATTTGAAATTTTTAATGGATACTACAGCCTATGACAGAAGATTGTCCGTGCAGGTCCACGTCTTCTTATAACCCCATATAACAGAACAACCCCATTTTCAGCATTTTATTATTATTTTAGCGACATTATTCACTGAAATTGTTTCAAATTTGGTATTTGAAGTTCCAGCCTTAGACAGGAAATTGGCTGTGCAGGTCCACATCTTCGTATAGCCCCCAATTAACGGTACTTCCCCTTTTCGGTATTTTGATGATTTTAGCGACATTATTCACGGGAATTGTTTCAAATTTGGTATTTGAAGGTCGTAATTAGTACTACAGCCTATGACAAAAAATTTTGCATGCAGGTCCAAGTCTTCGTATAGCCCCCATATAACGGTACCTCCCGATATTCGGTATTTTGATGATTTTAGCGACATAATTCACCGGAATTGTTTCAAATTTAGTATTTGAAGTTCGTAATGGACAGAAAGTGGTCTATGCAGGCCCAGGTCTTCGTATAGGCCCCATATATCAGTACCTTCCTATATTCGGTATTTTGACGATTTTAGGTACAATACTCACCGCAATTGTTTGAGTTGTCATATTTGAAGTTCGTAATGGATGCTACAGGCTGTAATAGAAAATTGTCTATGCAAGTCCAGGTCTTCGTATAGCTCCGATGTAACGATACCTCCCTATGTACGGTATTTTAATGATTTTAGCTACTTTATGCACCGTTTATTTCAAGTTTCGAATTTGAATATGATAATGGCTTTGGACGTCGTATAGACCCCAATATAACGGCTATATTCGGTAGTTTAAAGATTTTAACAGAATTTTAAGGGGTTTTATTTTTTTGAAATTTTCCAAATTCGTTCAAATGGTGGAGGGTATTCAAAGTTCGGCCGGGCCGAACTGATTTTTAACTTGTTATTTATCCAATATTTCGATTTCCTCCGGAAATCATCTTCAGGGATATTTCTAAGTAAAAGCTCGTCTATTCGGTTTAAATGTCATTATCAAACCTTTCGAATGTCACTAAGATCCTTTGTGGGAAGGTACATCATGCAGTGGACACCAAGTGATCAGAACATTCCTACTCGCAACCAAGTTGTAACCCTAAGAAAAATCTAAATAAAAACCAAATTCACCATTTGGTAGGTCGATCGCCACATGCATGTTAATTTGCAATCACTTTACTGGTCGCAATATGGTCCGATCCTCTCGAAATTTTGCATAGAATTATAGTCAGAATAGAAGCCTTATATTTTTGCAGACGACGCATCGGCATATAAATTGGCAGAGGTATTTTCGAGCAGTATCTGATGCCCGGTATCAAATATCAATGTTGTGGAGTGCATATTACGCATTTGAGAGACTTTAACAACAAATCGGATGAAACATATATAACTATATCTGAACCGATTTTCACCAAATTTTTTTGCACTTGCTTGTGGTCTGAATTCCGTCCAAAAACCTGGGATAATGAGCTATATCCAAATTTGAACAGATCTAGACAACATTTTAAACACTTATTTCTGAGCTGTATTCAGTCGGGTGAATTCAGTCGGAATTTACATAATTCAGTCCATTTGGGCTGATATTAGCCAATTTGTGAAAAATAAACCTGCTATCGGATAAAAATATATATGGAAGCTATACCCCAATCAGATCCGATGTCGATAAAACTTGACAAAAGTATTTTTGAGCTCTATTAGTTATCTGGCACCAAATATTATTCTTGAGTGGAGTGCATATTACCCATGTGAGGGACTTAAAACCGAAATCGAATGAATTGTATATGCGAGCTATTGTTATATCTAAACCGATTTTCTCCAAATCGGAAGTACTTATTTTTAGGCTGAATTCGACCGGGAAATTGCGAAAATTTAGTCCATTTGGGCTAATATTATCCATTTGGTGTACAATAGACCTGCAATCGGAAAAAGATATATAGGAGCTGTATCCAAATCTGAACCGATCTCCATGAAATTTGGCAAAGGTATTCCTGAGCTCCATGAGATATATATATTATATATACATATTACGAAAGTGAGGAACTTAACCACCATCGGATGAAACAAATAAATTTGATGTATTTGGTTCTAGACTGAATTAGGTCATTTGGACTGATATTGGCCATATGGTGCACAATTGATCTGAAATCGGTTAAAGATATATATGGGAGCTATATCTAAATTTGAACCGATTCTCATCAATTTCAATAGGGTTCGTCCTTGGGACAAACAAATATTGTTTGGAAAATTTAGAAAAAATTTTGAAAACAGAATTTTATTTGAAGTTCGGATTTTCCTTATTTTTTATTCAGAAAACACATAAAATATTTCACTTAGGATTCAGAAATCCCATCTGAAATTCAGAAAGTTTCATTCATAATATACAATTTTCTAATAATTCTCCGAATATCAAAATTAATTACCAAAAGTATCGAAAACCAATATGCGAAGTTGGTCATGACTCGTATGTTTATTTCTGCATATTTGTTTCTTTGTAGTTTGACTCACTTTCCAGAACATCCAGAATTTTAGTTGCAATTTACGTAATGTTGAACCCATTATTATGCATCTGATATTTTCGGCTAAAAACAAAAACAAATAACATTCTTGTTCTTACTTTTTTTATGATAAACAAATAATATTCTAATTTTAGAAGTATCCTGTCACATATGTCATCTAATTATTTCCAACTACAAAAATCTAGCTAACATTTTCTCTCCCAACATTTACGTTTTTAGTTAAAGAACAACATCACCTAATTGAAGTGCACAGCAAATACAACATGGCATCATTAAAAATATTTTCAAATGTTTAAATATGCCAAGGACAACATCGTTTTTTAGTTCACATAGAAACAACAGCAACACGAAAATATGTGATTTTTTTGTCTAAAATATTTACATAACTACAGTTAGATGAGTAATTACCTTTTACAACGTCCGGACACAAGCCATTGTTGGGTGGATTATCATTGCCGCATAAACAACGCATTTTATAGTCATCCGGATCTCGAACACAACTTGAGTTTTCTATCGCGGCACATTCTTCGTGTGTGGTACATTCGCGGCCCTTAACTGAAATGAAGAAAAAAATTAAATTTGATATTAGAAAAAAAAATCAAAAGAATGTGATGATAATGATTGATACATGAAAATCTCAAAGCTTACAAAGCTGTTGATGTGATACAAAAAGATAAATTGGAGCATTCCAAATTGCATATATTGAGTGTGAATGAACGGCAACAGTTGATGTAAAATAGTGGGTTTGGGAATATTTTTTTTAGAAATGGTAATATCGAGGTTTATTCTGTGAGGATCATTTTGGGGGTGGGACAAATAGAGTAAATTGAAGAGTTTTTAGAATCCTCAAGTTTAAGCTACGACTAGGTCGAGTTTTATAACCTTAAATGTAATTAAAAACACAAGACTTTATCCCTATTAAATTTGTAAAATATGAGCATAATAACCCTTCCGTCCTACGACGCTGACACGTTACTAAGACAGCTTTAACACACAGGATCTTCGACTCGTTGTTCCACACGTAGTTCAAATATCCTATCTTATACGAATTGGACATTGATCAATTAGTTTTCCCAATTATTCTCAGATCACCCACCCAGAACATATCATAATTCCTTATTACCTCCTTATTGGGTTACCACCCGTCCAAATTGGAATGTGGTGAAGTTTAGAATGAATCTGATACTTATTTTACATTTTGTAAGAGATATATTATTATTATTATTATTATTACTAGTATTATTATTATTATTATTATTATATTATTATTATATTATTATATATTATTATTATTATTATTATTATATTATTATTATTATTATTATTATTTTATTATTTATTATATATTATTAGTATTATTTATTATTATTATTATGATTATTAGTATTAATTATTATTATTATTATTATTATTATTAGCTATGATTAATTATTATTTATTATTATTATTATTATTATTATTATTATTATTATTATTATTATTATTATTATTATTATTATTATTATTATTATTATATTATTATTATTATTATATTATTATTATATTATTATTATTAGTATTATTAGTATTATTACTATTATTATTATTATTATTATTATTACTTAGTATTATTATTATTATTATTATTATTATTATTATTATTATTATTATTATTATTATATTATTATTATTATTATTATTATTATTATATTATTATTATTATTATTATTATTATTATTATTATTATTATTATTATTATTATTATTATTATTATTATTATTATTATTATTATTATTATTATTATATTATTATTATTATTATTATTATTATTATTATTATTATTATTATTATTATTATTATTATATTATTATTATTATTATTATTATTATTATTATTATTATTATTATTATTATTATTATTATTATTATTATTATTATTATTATTATTATTATTATTATTATTATTATTTATTATTATTATTATTATTATTATTATTATTATTATTATTATTATTATTATTATTATTATTATTATTATTATTATTATTATTATTATTATTATTATTATTATTATTATTATTATTATTATTATTATTATTATTATTATTATTATTAATTATTATTATTATTATTATTATTATTAGTATGTTATTATTATTATTATTATTAGTATTATTATTATTATTTTATTATTATTATGATTATTATTATTATTATTATATTATTATTATTATTATTATTATTATATTATTATTATTATTATTATTATTATTATTATATTATTATTATTATTAGTATTATTATTATTATTATTATTATTATTATTATTATTATTAGTATTATTATTATTATTATTATTATTCTTATTATTATTATTATTATATTATTATTATTATTATTATTATTATTAGTATTAGTATATTATTATTATTATTATTATTATTATTATTATTATTATTATTATTATTATTATTATTATTATTATATTATTATTATTATTATTATTATTATTATTATTATTATTATTATTATTATTATTAGTATTATTATTATTATTATTATTATTAAGTATTATTATTATTATTATTATTATTATATTATTATATTATTATTATTATTATTATTATTATAATTCAAAATGTTGACCCGGTACTTAATTCAGTGGACCGATAATGCCCATTTTCGCACCTGATCTAGCACAGATACGAATATTTGGATTTCCAAAGTTTGAACTGAATTGGATGATCCTCTTATTGTTCTATTAGATAAATTTTTTTCTATGAAAATTTTGACCTTTTGTGTGGGAGGTACCAGAAGGAGTGGACCGATATTGTGCATCATCGAACTTTCCAAATTGGAATATATGAAGTATAGAATGAATCAGATGCTTATTTCACAACGTTCAGTCCGTTATTTCACCACTCTTTTACATTTATTATTTATTTATTACTATTTAGTACATACAAGTGTGGATTTCCAAAGCTTCCCAAACCTAATCTCAAATAGCAATGCCAATATTAGGATTCTACCCTTACTGCTCGCCCAAATACAAATTGTACCAAATTTAGTACCATTTGGGGTATTATGTCTTTGTGCATTTGTTTGTATCATGGAGAAGCAAGTTAATCAAATTTGGAGAAATCGGTTCAGATATAGCTAAGGCTCCCATATATGTGTTTCATCCGACGTAGGGTTTTAGGTCTCTCATATGCGTAATATACACTCCAGAAGAATGATATTTGGTACCGGACATCAGATATTGCTCGAAAATACCTCTGTCATCTGTCATGATTTTCGAGATCGGTTCAGATTAGTATATAGCTTTATCCGATATCAGGTTTATCGTGCATCAAATGGCTTATATCAGCCCAAATGGACTGAATTTTGGTATTTAAGACTGAATTCATAATATAAACCTGTACCTCAAATTTGGTGTAAATGAATGAAAGCAAACAATTTCGGAATTAGCATCAAATTTTAGAATAAGTTTAGATTTGTTCGAATTGGTCACCTTTGGCACGAATTATGACCTTCAAACGGCCAATGAAACCGTCACATGCTGCCCGAATGTTGCTCTGCGGTATTTTGGTTCATTCCCGGCGAAGCGCTTGCTTGTGTGTCGATCACACATTGGTATTTTTTAGTGCCAACCTTGCTTTCCAAAACACCCTGGACGTAATAGTCCAACGGATCGGTATCTGGAGATTTTGGTGGCCATTGTGCGCTGGCATTTACTCTGATGTGGCGGCATTTACTCTGATGCCACGGTCGATTAATACGAGCGGAGAGCGACCATCTGTTATGGCGGTCCCCACCATCACCACGGCCGGCGCTTGAGTTATGGTGGCCAACCGAAGGTGAACATTTTTAGCTGACCTCTTTGGCAAGTAAACACGATAATTTTGATTGTTTACAAACTGCTGGACAACGAATGTTTTCTCATCGGAGCTCTTTTGAGTCTCTTTTCTTTCTGTTGCGGTGTAAGTTCTTACACTTTTTGGAATTTCAATGGCTTCGCCCCGAGCCCATTTTTCAATATTTGCCAAATGGAATATTGTGATATGTTCAGCTCACTAGCCATTTTCGGCCACTGCGACGTGGGCTTCGATCAAGTCGCTTCTTTACCTTTCGAACCATTTCAGCTGATTTTGCTGAAGTTGGTTGCAGTTTTTCATCTCACCCTGTATGTATGTTTTATCCGATTTGGGGTATAAATTCCCTCACAAGCGTGATATGCATTTCACAACAATGATCTTCTGTGTCAGATCTCAAATACAGCTCTGAAATAGGTGTATAAAATTTTATCAAGATAGGTTCAGATTTGGATATAGCTCCTATACAAATCCGCAACCGATTTCGGGTTAATTGTGCACCAAATGGCTAATATCAGCCCAAATGGACTGAATTTCGGCATATCCGACCGAATTCAGTCTAGACGTAAGTACATTAAATTGGAAAATCGGTTCAGATATAGCTATAGCTCCCATATATATTTTTCATCTGATCCTCACATTCATCTGATCCTCACATTCGTAACATGCACTCGACAACAATGATATTTGGTACCAGTTATCAGGTACAGCCCAGATATACCTCTAACAAATTTTATCAAGATCGGTTCAGATTTGGATATAAGTCCCATATATATCTTCAACCGAATTCGTTTAATTTGTGCACCATATGGTCAATTTCAGTCCAAAAGTCCTGAATTTTGGTACATCAGTCTAGAAGCAAGTACATCAAATTTGGAAGAAATGGAGTGAATTTCGGGATGTACGTTTCCATTTTGTGAAACTCGGCTCCGGTATATATATTTCTACACTCCACCATAGTATGGAGGGTATATTAAATTTGTCATTCCGTTTGTAACACCTCGAAATACACATTTTAGACCCCACAAAGTATAAATATTCTTGATCAGCATAAAATTCTATGTCGATTTAGCGATGTCCGTCTATCACGAATTGAAGTAGATTGATAAAATTTTGCTCTAATGTATGTTATGTCTGCAGGACTTTTGGTATTGAAAATTGGCCATATTGGTCCACGTTTTGGTATAGCCCCGATATAACGGTACCTCCCGATATACGGTGTTTTGATGATTTTAGCGACACTATTCACCGGAATAGTTTCAAATTTGGTATTTGAAGTTCGTAATGGATACTACAGCCTAAGACAGAAAATTGTCTGTGCAGGTCCACGTCCTCGCATGGCCCCCATATCTCCCGATATTTGGAATTTTAATTTTATCGGCATTATAACCGATTTTTTTTAAGTTTCGCATTTTGAATATTGTAATGGCTTATGACAAATGTTACCTACGCAGGTTTATGTCGTCGTATAGACCCTAATATAATAGCTACATTCGGTATTTTTAAGATTTTAACAGAATTTTTAACGGATTTTTTGTTTTTGGGAATTGCCAACTTCGTTCCAAATGTTTAATATAATCCTTCTCCAAGTAATATCATGCACTCTATAGCAAACTACAATTGCTTTAAAGCCAAATGTTAATAAGTGGTATTATCTACTTGAAATAAATTCTTTTGTTATGCAGAGCGGTGTAGGGTATTATATAGCCAACACTGCCCCACTGTTGACTTTTCCTTACTGGTTTTAAAATTATTTATTTGAAAACATCTCATTGTCAAAATGTTTATTTAGAAATTCATTGTATATTCATAAATCGGAGATAGGTACCTCTTTTCTAAGCCGTGAAATTTGACACGATAAGCATTTGGTGCCTATTAATAATGTTAGTGGGAACATATTAACAACTCTTTCTAGTTAATGGAGCAAACACGTTTAATATTTCTGGGTCAAATCATTTAAATCCCTAGATACCCGACTCCCAACTACATTATTGAACACAAAGTTATCGTTTCCTGATGAGATATGAAGTATGTCCATACTACATATGCCCGGAAATATTATGTTCTCGCATGTATGTCGTCGTATAAAAATCCTAAACATCTAATAACATTTTATTCTTTTGTTTATTTTTATGAGTTCCCTAACCTCAGCTCTCCACACCACACCACACCATGAACCGCTAATTTGTTTATTTTGGAATAATGTGAAATAAATTGAAGGTGTGAGCACAACAATCGCTGCTGCTAAACGGCAAATTATCACATCAAGCAAATCAAATGCCAATTACCACTGTCTGTCAGTCAGTCAGTCAGCTAGTCTGTCTATCTGTCTGAAGCCTAGTGCTCGGCTAGAACAGTAATAGGATATATGACAAGTATGGATATAACATATCACAATGTGTATGCGATATCCATCAATGTTTGTTTAGGAAATCAAATATTTCAATATTTGTTTGTAGTTTAAGCGAGGGCGAGGGTAAAATGAAACTTAAACAACATAGAAAATTATTAATGGGTGTAGTTGGACTGACTTGTATTGAATTCAATCACTGAAATCATTACATGGATTTGGTGGAATCATTTGGTATACTTAAACCATTAAGGAAAGTTCAAAAGTCGGGCGGGGCCGACTATATGATACCCTACACCACTATGCCTATTTAGGAATTTATGACTTCAATAATAATCATAAAAGTTAACTTTCGGTTGAATATGAAACAAGTAAAAAAGTTGTAAGTTTGACCGGGCCGAACTTTGAATACCCTCCACCATTTGGAACGAATTTGACAATACTCATAAACAATAAACTCCGTTAAAATCTTAGAAATACCGAATGTAGCCGTTATATTAGGGTCAATACTACGACATTGGCCTGCATAGGTACTTTTTTCATAAGCCATTACAATATTCAAATGCGAAACTTAGAAAAAAATCGGTAAATAATGTAGCTACGGTCATCAAAATACCGATTACGGGAGGTACCGTTATATGGGGGCTATACGAAGGCGTGGAACTGCACAGACAATTTTCTGTCTTAGGATTTAGTATTCATTGCGAACTTTAAACACCAAATTTGAAACAATTCCGGTGAAAAATGTCACTAAAATCATCAAAATATCAAATATCGGGAGGTACCCTTATATGGGGACCATACGAAGACGTGTACCTGCACACACATTTTTCTGTCTTAGGCTGAAGTATCCATTACGAACTTCAAATAGCAAATTCGAAACAATTCCGGTGAATAATGTCGCTAAAATCATCAAGGTACCGAATATCAGGAGGTACCGTTATATGGAGGCTATATTTGTACGCTTGTAAACAATAAAATTAGCAGTCACTGGAATAATTTTAACAGCTGTGGGACGAGTGGCTTAGAAATGACAGTTGGTTGCAGTTTTTTCATCTCACCCTGTATCTTAAATTTCAATAACATTTGGAATGTGTTGAAATCGGTACAGGTTTGGATATAGCTCCCATATATATTTTCTGCAGATATCACATTTTTGATGCACTAAACGCGATATGGTATGTCGGATGGAAATGCAATTTGTAATGAGTGACGGAATATGGTACAAAAATTAATTTACCAAATTATATCGGATTCTTTTGGTATTTGATATGACAATTGATAAATGCAAAGGACAAGCTCTTCGTATATGCGGATTAAACTTGGCATGTTCCTGTGTTGTTATGGTCAGCTGTACCTGGCATGTTCACACATTGGTAGATTGAGCGAACAGAAAAAATCCTGATTATGCAGTTGCTCTATAGGTCGCAATTATAGACCAATCGACGCGGAATTTAGCATGAGGCTAGAGTTTAGGGCTGGTCAGAAGCTTACCATTTTGTTTGGTAATCGGACAATATTTAGCGAATAAAATAGACCATAACATTTATTTTAAAAATGCGAATTTTTCAACTAAACCGCGAAAATTTTTCTAAGCCTGGCGAAATCACAAGTGCACGAAAATATCACTTCTGACCGTTAAATTGATGCTTATATCCAAGATATCGCATATATAGCAAAATATATACAATCTCATATATCAATGAAGGGGATGTTAGTTAGACCACTTTTAACTCAAGAACGGCAGGATGGATTTTGACAATTTTACCAATTTGGAATGGCTCCTCCTGAGAGAAAAGGATAAAATCTAAGAAAATCACATGAAAATATGCCAATAAAAAGTGAATATACTTTATATATTTTTTATACCCTCCACCATAGTATGGAGGGTATATTAAATTTGTCATTTCGTTTGCAACACCGCAAAATATACATTTTAGACCCCACAAAGTATATATATTCTCGATCATCATAAAATTCTATGTCGAAGTTGAAGTTCGTAATGGATACTACAGTCTATGACAGAAAATTGTCTGTGCTGGTCAACGTCTTCGTATAGCCCCCATATAACGGTACCTCCCGATATTCGGTATTTTGATGATTTTAGCGAATTTATTCACCGGAATAGTTTCAAATTTGGTATTTGAAGTTCATAATGGATACTGCAGCCTGAAACAGAAAATTTTCTGTTCAGGTCCACGTCTTCGTATAGCCCCCATATAACGATACCTCCGATATTTGGTATTTTGATGATTTTAGCGACATTATTTACCGGAATTGTTTCAAATTTGGTATATGAAGTTCGTAATGGGTACTACAGCCTACGACAGAAAATAGTCTGTGCCAGTCCACGTCTCCCCCCCCTATAAAACGGTACCTCCCTATATACGGATTTTTATACCCTACAACACTATGTGTTGGGGGTATTATAAGTTTGATTGGGCCAAAAATTATGTAACACCACGAAATATTGGTTTCCCACATAGGAAAGTATATATGGATCTTCCTATCTCGGCGAGCTGAGTCGATCTAGCTATGTATGTCCGTCCGTCCGTCTGTCCGTCTGTCCGTCTGTCCATGTTAATTTGTAATCACTCTACAGGTCGCAATTATGGTCCGATCTTCACGAAATTTAAAATGGAGGTGGGGCTAGGGTCAGAATAGAACCCTATTTCTTTTGGTGATGATCGCCAAATGTTTAGGGGCTGAAATGGACCAAATACTGAAAAAATGTCGGATTTTGCACTTGCTCTACAGGTCGCAATTATAGACCAATCGACGCGGAATTTCGCATGTAGCTAGAGTTTAGGGCTGGCAAGAAGCCTACCCATTTGGGTGGTCATCGGATAATATTTAGCGGGTAAAATAGACCATATCTTTTTTGTTGAAAAAATTCAAAATTTTTCATTAAACCGCGAATATTTTAAATCCCAACGAAATCACAAAGCCATGACAAGGTTACTTCTGACCTTTACATTGATGTTATTATCCAACAAATCGGATATATAGCAAAATATGGGCGATATATATGTTTATCAAAGAAGATATGCTTGAAAGATCTCTTATATGTCGAGAACGGCTGAACTGATTTCGACAGTTCTCCTTAATTCAGAATGGCCTCTTGGCAGGCAAGAAAAAAAGGTCTAAAAAATCGCATAAAAATATCTCTCTAAAGATGAAAATATTGATTTTGTAAAATTTTCTCATATTTTTTCAATTTTGTCATATTTTTGGCATATTTTCATTTTGAATTAAACATTTGGTAATATTTCTACAGCTAACAAAACTAAGTAGTTAGGATATCAGGATATCATATACAGATCGCATTTATGGCCCGATCCTAACGAAATTTAGCATGGGGATCAGATGAGGGTCAGAATAGAATCCTACTCTTTTTGGAGATGATCGCCATATATTTAGGGGTTGAAATGGACCAAAAAACTGCAAAATTGTCAGGAGGTCGTAATTATTGTCCGATCCTCACGCACATTTGAATGGGGGTTACCGGACATTGCAAAACCCATTCAGTTTTGGATGGCCATCCAAAAATATTCAATGTGTGAAATAGTTTGCCAACTTTTGTAGACAAAATACGAAAATGTCCATTCCAGAGACTTTTTGGAGAATTCACAAATGCAGGAAAGACGCACTTCTGACTATTTCGTTAACGCTGGTTTCGTTGAAGAATATAGTCAAATGTCTGTATCTCATATAGATGCGATTCAGTCAAAAACCAATAATAAATGTTAATCTTTTTCACTTCTGAGAGATTATAGGTCTTTGGGAAATATTGGTTCCAGATCTAAGAAGACCATTTACGTGCAACATCTTCCAATAAATTGGAAATGAGCAAATTAGTTAAAGTTGCTATTATTCGAAAATTAGAGAACGAAACCTGATGGTTTTCTTTTATTATTTGTCACAATATCTTGTGGAATTCTTTCGAGTATCTCGCCTATATAAACTGTATCGTTTATTATAGTGTTGTAGGGTATTCATCGGTCGGCCCCGCTCGACTGTAGCCTTTACTTACTTGTTTTTTATGATTTTAGCTATATTATTCACCGATTTTTTATTCAAGTTTCGCGTTTGAATATTGTAATGGTTTATGACAAAAGTTGCCTATGCAGGTCCACGTCGTCATGTAGACCTTAATATAACGGCTACATTCGGTATTTTTAAAATTTTAACATTTTTATACCCTACAACACTATGTGTTGGGGGTATTATAAGTTTGATTGGGCCAGAATTTATGTAACACCTCGAAATATTGGTTTCCCATATAGGAAAGTATATATGGATCTTCCTAGCTCGCCGAGCTGAGTCGATCTAGCTATGTATATCCGTCCGTCCGTCTGTCCGTCTGTCCATGTTAATTTGTAATCACTCTACAGTTCGCAATTATGGCCCGATCCTAACGAAATTTTGCACGAAGGTGGGGTTAGGGCCAGAATAGAAGCCTATTTCTTTTGGAGATGATCGCCAAATGTTTTGGGGTTGAAATGGACCAAATACTGAAAAAATGTCGGATTTTGCAGTAGCTATACAGGTCGCAATTATAGACCAATCGCGGAACTTCGCATGTAGCTAGAGTTTAGGGCGGGGAAGAAGCCTACCAAATTGGATGGTCATCGGATAATATTTAGCGGGTAAAATAGACCATATATTTTGTGTTGAAAAAATTCAAAATTTTTCATTAAACCGCGAATATTTTAAATCCCGGCGAAATCACAAAGCCATGACAAGGTTACTTCGGATCTTTACATTGATGTTAACATCCAATAAATCGGATATGTAGCAAAATATGTGCGATATATATGTCTATCAAAGAAGATATGCTTGAAAGATCTCTTATATGTCGAGAACGGCTGAACTGATTTCGACAGTTCTCATTAATTCAGAATGGCCTCTTGGCAGGAAAGAAAAAACGTCTAAAAAAATTCCATAAAAATATCTCTCTAAAGATGAAAATATTGGTTTTGTAAAATTTTCTCATATTTTTTCAAATTTATCATATTTTTTGGCATATTTTCATTTTGAATTAAACATTTGGTAATATTTCTACAGCTAACAAAACTTAGTAGTTAGGATATCAGGATATCATATACAGATCGCATTTATGGCCCGATCCTTACGAAATTTTGCATGGAGATATAATGAGGGTCAGAATAGAAGCCTACTCATTTTGGAGATGATCGCCATATATTTAGGGTTTTAAATGGACCAAAAAACTGCAAAATTTTCAGCAGGTCGTAATTATCGCCCGATCCTTACGCACATTTGAATGGGGGTTATCGGACATTGCAAAAGCCAAGCAGTTTTGGATGGCCATCCCAAAATTATTCAATGTGTGAAATAGTTTGCCAACTTTTGTAGACAAAATACGAAAATGTCCATTCAAGTGACTTTTTGGATAATTCACAAATGCAGGAAAGACACACTTCTGACTATTTCGTTAGCGCTGATTTCGTTGAAGAATATAGTCAAATGTCTGTATCTCATATAGATGCGTTTCAGTCAAAAACCAATAATAAATGTTAATCTTTTGCCACTTCTGAGAGATTATTGGTCTTTGGGAAATATTGGTTCCAGATCTAGGAAGACCATTTAAGTGCAACATCTACCAATAAATTGGAAACGAGCAAATTAGTTTAAGTTGCTATTATTCGAAAATTAGAGAACGAAACCTGATGGTTTTCTTTTAATATTTGTCACAATATCTTGTGGAACTCTTTCAAGTATCTCGCCTATATAAACTGTATCGTTTATTATAGTGTTGTAGGGTATTCAACGGTCGGCCCCGCTCGACTGTAGCCTTTGCTTACTTGTTTTTTTTTTTTGATAATTGCCAAAATCGTTCTGAATGATGGAGGGTATTCAAAGATCGACCCCGTCAAACTTACAGCTTTTTTACTTGTTTGAACACCTGTTTCAAAATGAATTAGTTGCCAGATCGAAACATATGTTCATAACAGAGATGGAAGTTTCCAAAACACTTAACTTTATTCTGTTTATACTACGATTTCTGTGCTAGGCTAAGAAGTTTCCGAACTGTACTAGTTTCACAATTTTTTACCTAAACAAACGTAAACCAATAAAACTTGCCGGCAAAATGAAGAGAGGACACACGAATATTGCATTCTCTCTTACTACTCTTTACTAGACAAATTTGACCGAGAAAAAAAGCATGCCTAACAGCTTCTGATTGGCTGAAATGATGATTTTATGCGGTTGCCACCTAACTTTGACACTTTTACTAGTTTTCCCTTTTCTGTACTGTTTTTGGCAAAGATGCTCTCTCAGAGTGAATGTAACATTTCTCCTTTTTACTAGTTTTACGATAAAAAAAGTACCGGAACATAAAAATTATCCACTATATTGAAATAAAAAAAACAATCCACTTTATGTTAATTTATTATCAAAAATTTTGCAAAATTCCTGTTGTTTTTTTTTTTTTTTAAATATTATCTTTGCACTTGACGGTCAAAATGTGTTTTGTTTTCATGAATGTATTATCAATAAAACTAACAAAACATAAATTATCCGAAGGCATGTGAAACAATTATTTCATGTTCATGTGCCGTTTATTCCGTAGGGATTTCCATGGAATACAAAGTGATAATAACTAATTTAAAAATATTTCAAAAAACAGGAAATTACTTTTATCTGGTGTCGCTGGGGACCAGTAAAGATCTAAATATTAATAAATTTCTACTCATTGAAAACATATCACAAATTAAGTGTAGTGTAAATCAGAAATCAGATGATGATACATGTACAGGGTTGCCCATATTCGACGGACCCATCTGGCAACGCCATAACTTTTGACAGAGATGTCACGTCGCTTAATGACATACCGCGTTTGAAGCGTCAGTCCAAGCAGATTTTCACCATGAACCAATACACGCCACACGAGAGCTCTGAAATAGTAGAAATTTAAATTCAACAGAAGAAGTCAATTGTGAAAAAAAGGAACACCATTAAGCGTTTATACGAAAAATTTTCGACTGGTAAGGCTCTTTCTAATCCGAAGAGGCCATATAAAAGTCGACCAAGGCGATCGGCTGAAAATATCGCTGCCGTACGAGCCAGTGTTGAGAGGTCCCCAAGAACATCCCAAAAACGCCGTTCTCAACAGTTGGGCATGGCTCGGTCCACTTTACAACGGATTATTCGCATCGATTTGCATTTGTTCCCGCACAAAATTCAATTGACGCAAAGAATGTTGCCTCTTCGATTGGAATGGGTCCAAAGGGCCCAAAGGTCCGTCGAATATGGGCAACCCTGTATGTGGGAGCTACGGAGGTACTTTTTTCTCGCTTTAATTATCGTGGATAGAAATTTGAACGTGTAAGTGAATAAAATATATGCTGACCATTACTTAATCATGGTAGAATCAAGAAGGTTAAGCCATAAAATCATACGTATACAATTTTTTCTAAATTATTCATTTGAAAACATCTCACTGTCAAAATGTATACAAGGTGAGATGAAAAAACTGCAACCAACTTCAGACTGCTGCCATTTCCAAGACACTCGTCCGACAGCTGTTAAAATTATTCCGGCGATAGCTCATTATATTGTTTACAAGCGTGCAAAAGCATTTAGGTGAGAATTTTCCAGAAAAAAAGTTATTCGTGATGGCATTCAAGTGAGATAGTGCGATTTCTTTATACTTGGCTGGGAAAACCACAAGTGGCTATCGTTAGAGCAATCCAGCATTGAAATGTGAATAAATCGTTTGTGTCTCGTACCATCGCTCGTTACCGTGATTCTGGGGCGTAGCCCGACGTCAAGGAAATGGACGGAAGAAAACAGCAATATCCGCAGAAATGGTTCGAAAAGTAAAGAAGCGACATGATCGAAACCCGCGTCGCAGTGGCCGGAAAATGGCTCGTGAGCTGAACATATTACAATATTCCATTCGGCAAATATTGAAAATGAGCTCAGGCTCGGGTAAAGCCATTGGAAATTCCAAAAAGTGCAAGAACTTACACCGCAACAGAAAGAAAATAGACTCAAAAGAGGTAAAGAGTTGCTTCGCTCGGACGAAAGTGGTGAACTGCCGAATTTGGTTTTCTCCGATGAGAAATCATTCGTTGTCCAGCACTGTGTAAACAAACAAAATGATCGTGTTTATTTGCCAAAGAGGTCAGCTGAAAATGTGCACCTTCTGTTGGACACCAGAACCCAAGTACAAGGTGTGGGCTGCCACAACAGCCGATGTTCGCCCTTCGCTCGAATTAATCGATCGTGGCATCGGAATAAATACCGAATGTTATCGCAAAAATATTCTGGAGGGTGTATTAAAGCCTTGCGCACACAAACGTTTTGTCCGCAGACTTTGGACATTGCAACAGGACTCAGCACCATCGCACTCAGCCACGCTTCATTTCCAGCGCACAGTGGCCACCAAAATCTCCAGATACCAATCCGATCGACTATTGTATCTGGAGTATTTTGGAAAGCAAGGTTGACACTAAAAAATGCCAAAGTGTCGATCACCTTAAGCAAGCGGTTCGCCGGGAATGGGCAAAAATACCGCAGAGTAACATTTGGGCAGCGTGTGACGGTTTCCTTTTGTATATGCTGTATATGCTCTGCAAGAATGTGCAACTTTTTACTACGATTACCGATTTTAAATTTATGATATTTTATTTATATAATTTATGATACAAAAAATTACAAAACTAGTAGATTCTTGCAGGTTCTGGAACAGAGCTATAGTGTCTTCGGCAATATATATATTTGAAAAAGTAGTGAAAAAACCCACAAAGTATAGATATATTCTTGATCAGCATAATATTCTATGCCGATTTAGCGATGTCCGTCCGTCTGTGGAAAACACTCTAGCTTCCGAACGAAATGAAGTAGGTTGATAAAATTTTAGTCAAATGTGTATTATGTCTGCAGGACTTTTGGTATTGAAAATGGTAATTGTAGGTCCAAGTTTTGGTAGAGCCCCCATATAACGGTACCTCCCGATATTCGGTATTTTGATGATTTTAGCGACATTATTCACCGGAATTGTTTCAAATTTGGTATTTGAAGTTCATAATGGATACTACAGTCTAAGCCAGAAAATTGTCCGTGCAGGTCCTCGTCTTCGTATAGCCCCTCATATAACGGTACCTCCCGATATTCGATATTTTGATTATTTTTGCGACAAAATTCACCGGAATTGTTTCAAATTTGGTGTTTAAAGTTCGTAATGGATTCTACGGCCTACGACAGAAAATTGTCTATGCAGGTCCACGTCTTCGTAGAGCCCCTATATATTATTTTAATGATTTTATGAACATTTTTTCACAAGATTTGTTTCAAATTTGGTATTTGATGTTCGTAGTGGATACTACAGCCTATGACAGAAAATTGTCCGTACAGGTCCTCGTCTTCATATAGCCCCCATATAACGGTACCTCCCGATATTCGGTATTTTGATGATTTTTGCGACAATATTCACCGGAATTGTTTCAAATTTGGCATTTGATGCTTGAAATTGATGCTACAGCCTAAGACAGAAAATTGTGTGTGCAGGTCCACGTCTTCGTATAGCCCCAAATAACGGTACATCCCTATATTCGGAATTTTTATGATTTTAGCTACATTATTAACCGGAGTAGTTTCAAATTACGTATTTAGAGTTCGTAATGGTAACTACAGTCTGTGACACAACATTTTTTATGCAGGCCTAGGTCTTCGAATAGGCCCCAATATTCGGTATTTTGACGATTTTACGTAAAATACTCACCGAAATTGTTTGAGGTGTCATATTTGAAGTTCGTAATGGATTCTACAGCCTGTGACAGAAAATTGTCTATGCAGGCCCAGGACTTCGTATAGCTCCGATATAACGGTACCTCTCTATATACGGTATTTTGATGATTTTAGCTACATTATTGACTGTTTATTTCGAATTTGAATATTGTAATGGCTTATGACAAACAAAGCCTTTTTAGGTTCACATCGTAGAGACCCCAATATAACAGCTACATTCGGTATTTTCAATTGCCAAAATCATTCCAAATGGTGGAGAATACCCTAAGCTTAGCCCGGCCAAACTTGCTGCTTTTTTTCTTGTTTTTTTTTTCTATCTATCCTCATGTCTACATCCATAAACTTAATTGAATATTGGCAATTTCATTTCCAATGCATGTGTAAATTTGATTTGATTCCGTATTACTTCTCCTTAGTTTCAAATTTTCATACAACGGATATTGAGATCCAGGTATGCAATTTAGAATTTAATAGCATTGATAATTTTTCAAAAATATTCTCTTGGATCAAAAAAAAAAATATTACGGATCCATAATTGGTGATTTTCATTAAAATCTTTAAGCCAATACTCAAAACTAAAAAAGTAGTAAATTAATTTTCCAATTTTTATACCCTCCACCATACATAGTATGGAGGGTATATTAAGTTCGTCATTCCACTTGTAACTCATCGAAATAATCATTTTAGACCCAACAAAGTATATATATTCTTGATCAGCGTAAAATTCTAAGACGATTTAGCTCTGTCCGTCCGTCTGTTGTAATCACGCTACAGTCTAAACGAATTAAGATAGGAAGCTAAAATTTTGCACCGATTCCTCTTTTGTCTGCAGGCAGGTCAATATCGGTCCACGATATCGTATAGCACCCATATAACGGTACCACCGATATTCGGTATTTTGATGATTTTACCCACATTTTTCAACGGAATTGTCTGAAAATATACACAGAAGGAGTACCTTGTGGGTACTTTATACCTCGGAAGATATTGTATATCCCCCATATAACGGTACCTCCGATATTCGGTATTTTGATGATTTTAGCCATATTTTCCTATGGTATTGTCCACACAAGGAGTTCTTTGTGAGCACTTTAACCCCTGAAAGGTAATATATCGGCATTAGATATTTTAAAGATTTTAACAGAATTTTTAATGGATTTTATTTTTTGAAAATTTTCTAATTCGTTCCAAATGGTGGAGGGTATTCAAAGTTCGACCCGGCCGAACTAACTGCTTTTTTACTTGTTTTATTTTTATTTTCTTTGCCAAATATTATGAAACCTTGTTGGAAATAAGTTCGTTGTTTTAGTTTAATTTTTCTTTTGCAGAAATCCCTCTTTCTAGGGTTCATCAACATGAATTTGCAAAGTTATATTTTTGTGTATGCCAGTCATGTTAGGAAACAACGCCTAATTTTGTGCTTCCAAAAAAGAAAGCCAAAAAACCTAAGTTAAAGTGAAAAAAACATGAACGCGTTCTACTTACCAACGGGTCCTGGTGTGGGTGGTGGAACATTGCTAGATTTTCCAAATGTAGTTAAGGCTGTTGAACTGACCCCAAATAGAATGATGAAAACTCCGAAGAGCATGGTCAGGCTGCCGCATTGGGTGAAACGCTTGAGGGGCTGCATTTTGTCACCGAATTATTTATTTTTTTTTTATTTCACAAAAGTAATTGTTTTTAAAGATTTTTTTTTTTAATTTAAATTTTAGTCCACCAAGTTTTTTACTTTAATTATTTTTTTAGTTTTCACGTCAGTTCTTAATTTGGAATGTTTCACTTTTTTCCTTTTATTTTTTCCACGCCCACAAGTTCTATCAATTTCAGAATCCAATTCTTTTTCTGTTTTTTTTTTCTTGGAACAAAAATAACTCTTGCAGATTAAGTTGTTGTAACTATTCCACCGTTCGGACCACTTTTCTAATCAGCCGTTAAAAAGCAACAACGAACCTCTTGCTTGAACGTTTTAATTGTAAGTGAATAATATTCCAATAGTTTCAAAGCTTAAGTTTAGCTTGTGATTGTGAGTGAGTATTTTGCCAGCGTTGTTGTTGTTGTTCTTGTTCTTGTTGTTGTCGCCATGTGAGCCGTTAGCTGTTCTTGCATTCGAATTATTTTAATGATGCGTCCTCTTGAAAGAGGCCTTAGCGAATAAATCAACAAACGAAATCAGAAACACTCACACACACACACACAAACAACAGCAAATGAGCTGAAGCAGCAGCACCAACAAAAAGCAACAACTTTAAGCCTAAAAGTAGGCAAATAACAAACACTCAGCCAACACATATTCTTCACTAACTAAACTAACTAACTAGCAGCCTAACACTAATACTTAGCACACATTACTAAAAACAAAAGTGAGAGTATTTTCTTATTTTCAGAAAGCAAGAAAGAAAGAGAGAAAGTGGAGGAGGCCATTGGGGTATGAGTGGATTTTGGAATAAAAAACAGAGCTGAGAGTAAGTACCAGAATTCGTTCATATCGCAACAAAGTATGTACTCGAAAATAACAACAACACCTCGAGATTGCCAAATTCTCGTTCGTTTGTTTCTTGAAAAACGAGGGGAAATTGCAAATTAGGGGAACTTAAAAAAGAAAATCCATCAAAATAGGCTTGGAATTATTTTTATGTGCCTACTTTTATCAGATTTCGGTCGGAAGTGAAAATGGAAAATATTAGCCTATTTCTTGTCACACTTCCCTATGAAAAGAGAATACTAATATTAGATGCCAATAACTTTCCTAAAATGTGAAATCAGAGTCTGAATTGCCCAATATTTGGTCTATGACATATCAAGTATAAAAGTGGAAAATATCAGTACATTAATACCCTGCTCTACATAGAGGAAAATATCACTCCAGAGATAAGGGTATTAGTCTTTGTGCATTTATTTAGTTACTTTCGAGGATCTTCATAGAATTACATTCTGAGTCAATTTATGCATGTCAGACCATCTGTCCGTCTCTCCCTCCGTCGTTCCATGTATTTTTGTGAACAAAATGCAGGTCGCATTTGATATTCGATTGAGATGAAATTTTCCAAACAATATTTGTTTGACCCAAGGACAAACCCTATTGAAATTGCTGAGAATTGGTGCATATATAGACATAGCAAAAAAACATTAAATATTTAAAAAAAATATAAGTTCGGCCGGGCCAAACTTTTAATACCCTCCACCTTAGGGTAAAGGAAACATTAGAAGAAATGTGGCAAAAACCATTAAAATGCCGAATATCGGGAGGTACTGTTATATGGGACCTATACATGCAATGTTTCGCCAATGGAGCTAGAACCCATTATGACCTACAAAATCCGTGAAAAAATGTGGCAAAAATCATCATATCGGGAGGTACCGTTATAGGGGGGCTATATCAAAACGTGGACCTATAATTAAAATGACTCGCCACACGAACTGGGACCCATTATGATCTACAACTACCAATTTTCAAAGAAATTCTTGAAAAAATGTGTCAAAAATCATCGAAATATCGAATATTGGGAGGTACCGTTATATGGGGACTATATCAAAACGTGGACCTACACATTCACTGTTTCGCCACACGAAGTAGGACCCATTATGACCCACAAATACAAATTTTTAAAGAAATCAGTGAAAAAATGTGTCAAAAATCATCAAAATACCGAATATCGGGAGGTACCGTTATATGGGGGCTATACCAAATCGTGGACCCATACATGCAATATTTCGCCACCGGAGCTGGAACTCATTATGACCAACAAATACAAATTTTTAGACAAATCCATGAAAAAATGTGGCAAAAACAATTAAAATACCGAATATCGGGAGGTACCTTTATATGGGGGGCTATACCAAAACGTGGACCTATACATGCAATGTTTTGCCACACGCACACAGACCCGTAATGACCTACAAATACCGATTTTCAGACAAATCCGTAAAAAAATGTAGCATAAATCATCAACATACCGAATATTGGGAGGTACCGTTATATGGGGACTATACCAGAACGTGAACCGATATATCTCATTTTCAATACCAACCATCCTAGACACAATACAAATTACTCTGCTAAATTTTGGCGCTCTACGTTAAATAATGTGGGCTGTATCGTGATTTCAACCCTCCTTTCCAAGGTGGAGGGTATAAAAATGTCGGAAATAGCATCAAATTTTAGAATAAGCCAAACGGCCAATGAAACCGTCACACGCTGCCCGAATGTTGTTCTGCAGTATTTTTTGAGATGATCGAAACTTTGGTATTTTTTAGTGCCAAACTTGCTTTCCAAAGTACTGCAGGCACAATAGTCCAACGGATTGGTATCCAGAGATTTTGATGGCTGGAAATGAAGCGAGGAATCTCATTTTGTAAGCATTCTTGGGTGGCGTGTGCTGAGTGCGATAGTGCTGAGTCCTGTTGGAATGTCCAAGGTCTGCGGTCAAAATGTTTGCGTGCCCAAGGCTTTAATACACCCTTCAGAATATTTTCGCAATAATATTCGGCATTTATTCTGATGCCACGGTCGATTAATAGAAAAAATTATTTGTGATGGAATCCAAGCGTGATAGTGTGATTTCTTTATATTTGGCTGAAAAACCACAAGTGGCTATCGTTAGAGCACTTCAGCATTGAAATGTGAATAAATCTTTTGCATCTCGTACCATCGCTTGTTACAGTGATACTGGTAGCGTGGCCCGAAGAAAACAGCAACATCAGCAGAAATGGTTCGAAAAGTAAAGAAATAGACTCAAAGGAGCTAAAAAGTTACTTCGCATGGCCAAAAGTGGTGAACTGCCGAATTTAGTTTTCTCCAATGAGTAAACGTTCATTGTCCAGCAGTTTGTAAACAAATAAAATGATCGTGTTTACTTGCCAAAGAGGTCAGCTGAAAATTTGCACCTTCGGTTGGCCACCAGAACTCAAGCGACGGCCATGGTGATGGTGGGGATCGCTATAACAGCCGATGGTCGCTCCCCGCTCGTATTAATCGACCGTGGCACCAGAATAAATGCCGAATACTATCGCGAAAATATTCTGGAGGGTGTATTAAAGCCTTGGGCACGCAAACATTTTGACGGCAGATCTTGGACATTCTCACAGGGCTCAGCACCATTGCACTCGGCACGCGCAACCCAAGAATGTTTAGAAAATGAGGTTTTCGCTTCATTTCCAGCGCACAATGGCCACCAAAATCTCCGGATACCAATCCGTTGGACTATTATTTCTAGAGTATTTTGGAAAGCAAGGTTGGCACTAAAAAATAGCGCATCGCCGGGAATGGGCCAAATTACCGCAGAGCAACATTCGGGCAGCGTGTGAAGGTTTCATTGGCCGTTTGGAGGCCATAATTCGTGCCAAAGGTGGCCAATTCGAACAAATCTAAACTTATTCTAAAATTTGATGATATTTTCGACATTTTGTGCTTTCATTTAATAAAATTAAAAAAAAATTAAAAATTATGGCGTTTTACCATACCCTGTATAAGAGCTGCAAAATCAGGAACATTTTTAGTTTATGGTCCATTTCAACATCTAAATATTATGCGATCATCTCCAAAAACAATAGGCTTCTGTTCTGATCATAACCCCACCTTCGGGCCAATATTGCGACCTGTAGCGTGATTACAAATTAACATGGACAGACGGACGGACGGACACACATAGTAGATCGACTCAGCACGGCGAGATAGGAAGATTCATATATAATTTCCTATGTGGGAAAAAAATATTTCGAGGCGTTAATTTTAATTTTTGGCCCATTCAAACTTCTAATACCCCCAACACATAGTGTTGTAGGGTATAAAAATCCTCCTAAGGCTTGGATAGTAATACTTTTAAAGAAAAAAGGATAGAGATTACTTTCCTATAACCAACCTGATTTCTCGGACCTCTTTAAATTTGTTCCCATATATAGAAGTAGAAAAAGCGACAAACTTTCTCGCTATTAGCATTCATAGCCCTTAAACCATGTTTGGTGACCACTACTACGTCTTTTAATCGGCCTCCCTTGTTTTCCTAGGTTTTTTTTCTTTCTTTGAATTCATGCAAACTTCACAACAACACCAACAACAATTAGAAGCTATGACAACAACAACAATAACATTAGCATACGATGGCCTCAAAGACCTCAACTTCGTCCTCGTTTTGTTTGATGAACATCACAGGCACAAGTACATTGCCAACCAACACACACCCACACACACTCTTACTTTTTGTACTCCCTACCACTCTGTGTGTGTGTGTGTGCGTGTTCACATATGTGATTATGTTTGTATGTAATTGTTATTCGCCTTCCTACAATTTAAGGTTGAACGCAAAACTATGACGAAAGCATTAAACCATGACTTGTTTCCAGTCGACTTTTGCACTCTGGCCGACTAATGACTTCCATGCCAAAAAAACACCCTACTCATGCTTCCCTCTCTCCTTCACAGCTACGCTCAAATAGCCTCACTTTTCCTTTTCTTCAACGGTACAAGTAGCTGGGAAAACATCTCAAATTTTTCGAGAAAGAAAGGCAAACAAACAAATTTAGAGTCAAACAAAGAGTAGCCTAATTTTGGAATAGCTCGTTTAATACTCTCGAAAGGCTACACTAACGACAGTAGCAGCGGCGGTAAATCACGAAGAACAAGCTAAGGAACAACAAAAACAATAACAACGGCAATTACAACTACAACTACTGCTCACTCGGTCGGTCGGTCGGTCTTGATCCTAGTACTCTGCATGGCCAACAGAACGGCCAACGCCATCATCTCTCCAACAACGATGAAAAATGTAAAGTTCGCTTGAACAAATAGCTAACTATTACAAGTACAACAACAAATATAAACAACACTTGTTTTCGGAACTGGCATTACCCACTTAAGGTAGCTACTGCTGCTGCTAGTTTTCTTCTTTCCCTTATGGCCAAGTCAACCCTCCTCCGCTAACAGCAGCTGAACAGTAAATGTTAAATAACGACTGACTTGATTTAGGTATGGGTTTAGGTTTCTGCTCTTTGATACTTTTGTTGCTCCAGTTTCTTTGCAATTTCTTCTTGAGCCGCATTAGTCCTCCAAACCAAAGAAACAGATGACCGTTATTTTTGATAATTATAGATGTTGTGCTGCTACTCGTACGGCTTGTGTTTTATTTACCCAATGTTTTTTCGAGTTTGTCTTTTGCTTTGGTTCTAAATTTTGAAAAGGAACATACATATTTTTGTTGTTGCAACAATATACACTCGAGGAAATGGAGCTGGCAGACAAATGTACTGGCTGAACAGGTTGGGTGCATTTGCTGATAAGGCAAAGGCTGCTAGAAGAATTAAATCTATATAAATAAAAGGCTAAAGTAAGTAACTGACTGAGTGACTTAAGGTTCCATCAACACTCAGACAAAACGGCAGAATCTGAAAAATTGAAATTTTGGGTGAGATCTGTAGTGGGCAAAAAAAGACTGGGTTTTCGGATATGCGTACTAGAACGGTACGAAAAGTATTAAAATATACTAAATATGGCACCCTTTGTATTTGAGAAAGCAGTCGAGCTAGAACTCTTAAATTTGGAATAAGGGTCACTGATGGAGGGTATGATATATGTACCAGAGAATTTTTGGAAATTCGCACTAAAAGTGTACGAAAAATACTAAAATGTTCTACATTTGGTACCATTTCGTATCATGAGAATGGTTAGAACTAAAAACCTGAAATTTGGAATGGGAGTCAAGGTTGAGGAGTTTAGTCGATATAAGGAAGTAGTTTTGGAAGTGTTTACTCATGAAAACGAAAATTACTAAACGGTACTAAATTTGGAGCAAAAAATTTTGTAATTATGTGCACGAAGTATTAAAGGGTACTAAATTTAATACTACTTAAGTTTGAGTGAACCTATAGAGCTAGAATTCTGAAATTTAACAAGTAAAAAAACATTACCAAACTTTTAATACCCTCCACCTTAGAATAAAGGAAACATTAGAAGAAATGTGTCAAAAATCAGCAAAATATCGAATATTGGGAGGTACCGTTATATGGGGACTATATCAAAATGTGGACCTATACATACAATGTTCCGCCACACGAACTAGAACCCATTATGACCCACAAATACCAATTTTTAGACAAATCAGTGAAAAATGTGGCAAAAACCATCAAAATACCGAATATTGGAGGGACCGTTATATGGGGGCTGCACCAAATCATGGACCCATAAATGCAATGTTTCGCCACCGGAGCTGGAACCCATTATGACCAACAAATACCAATTTTTAGACAAATCCGTGAAAAAATGTGGCAAAAAAATAAAATACCGAATATCGGGAGGCACCTTTATATGGGGGCTATACCAAAACGTGGACCCATACATGCAATGTTTTGCCACACGCACAGGGACCCATTATGGCCTACAAGTACCAATTTTCAGACAAATCCGTGAAAAAATGTGGCATAAATAATCAAAATACCGAATATAGGGAGGTACCGTTATATGGGGACTATACGAACGTGGACCGATATATCTCATTTTCAATACCAACCATCCTAGACACAATACAAATTGCTCTGCTAAATTTTGGCGCTCTACGTTAAATAATGTGGGCTGTATCGTGATTTCAACCGACAGACGGACAGACAGACGGACATCGTTAAATCGACTTAGAATTTTATGCTGATTCTGAATATATACACCTTATGGGGTCTACGACGAATATTTAAGGATGTTACAAACGGAATGACAAAGTTAATATACCCTCCTTTCCAAGGTGGAGGGTATAAAAATAAAATTACTATTGCATTCTAGGACTGAGGAATGTAGGTCGTTTTGGAATTTCGTACTTATGTGTACTAAATAGTACCAAATTTGGTATAATTTAAATTTTCGGAGAACCAATAGAATTGGAATCCTGACATTTGAAAAAAGGATTTTTATTGGACGGTATAATATAGGTAGTTATGAAAATTTGTAGTTAATGGTACAATTTGGAATAGTGATAATCCGATGCAGCTGGAATTCTGAAATTTTGTTTCTCATGAGTTTGGAGCAACGAATTTTGTACTTTTGTGCACGAAAAGTATTAAATGGTACTAAATTTAGTCCTACTTCAGTTTGAGTGAACCGATAGAGCTAGGATTCTGAAATTTAAAAATAAAATTACTATTGCATTCTAGGACTGAGGAATGTAGGTAGTTTTGGAATCTCGTACTTATGTGTACTAAATAGTACCAAATTTGGTACAATTTAAATTTTCGGAGAACCAATAGAATTGGAATCCTGACATTTGAAAATAGGATTTCTATTGGACGGTATGATATAGGTAGTTATGAAAATTTGTACTTAATGGTACAATTTGGAATTGTGATGAACCGATGCAGCTGGAAATCGGAAATTTTGTGGGTTTTGAAATGTGTACTGCAAGTGCACGAAAAGTACTACATACGTTTTGTAGAATTTGGTATTGAGTGATCATCGCTTGGTCGCTTTTTATGTGTATCCTGGACATATGGAAGCGGATGCGGAAATGCATTTGGTATTGGATGAAAGGATAGAGATAAAATTCTGAAAATTGGTATATGGATTACTAATGGTATTTGTGTTTAAGATTTGGCGGCGGCTTAGAAATTCGTACCAGATTTGTACGAAAAACATTAAATGGTACTAAATAGGGCTGAAATCTCGAAGTTTTTTTTTTTGAGGTTTGTGTTGGAATAAATATCACTATTTTTGGTATTGGGTGAAGGATAGAGCGAAAAGTACTAAATGGTTCTAAACTTTGTATTGGGTGAGAAGATAGGGCTGGAATCCTCAAATTTGATATTGAAGTCTCTGTGGTATCTGGAATTGATATATGAAAATTGTGTTCAAAATGTATACTATAATAGTACGAAAAGTACTTCATGGTGCTATTTTTTGTAACTCAGTGAATTTATGCAGCTGGAGGTATGTCTCTTGTATCTGGTGTTGAGATATACAGGGTGAAATGAAAAACTGCAACCAATTTCAGACTGCTGTCATTTCTAAGCCACTCGTCCGGCAGCTGATTAAATTATTCCAGTGACAGCTCATTATATTGTTTACAAGCGTACAAAAGCATTTTGATGAGCATTTTCCAGAAAAAAAATTATTCGTGATGGAATTCAAGCGTGGTAGTGTGATTTCTTTATACTTGGCTGGAAAACCACAAGTGGCTATCGTTAGAGCACCCCAGCATTTAAATGCCAATAAATCTTTTGTATCTCGTATCATCCCTCGTTACCGTGACACCGGTAGCGTATCCCGACATCAAGGAAGTGGACGGCAGAAAAAAGCAACATCAGAAGAAATGGTTCGAAAAGTAAAGAAGCGACTTGATCGAAACCCGCGTCGCATTGGCCAAAAAATGGCTCATGAGCTGAACATATCGCAATATTCCATTCGGCAAATATTAAAAAATGAGCTCGGGGTAAAGCCATTGAAATTCCAAAAAGTGCAAGAACTTACACCGCAACAGAAAGAAAATAGACTCAAAAGAGCTCCGATGAGAAAACATTCGTTGTCCAGCAGTTTGTAAACAAGCAAAATTATCGTGTTTACTTGCCAAAGAGGTCAGCTAAAAATGCTCACCTTCGATTGGCCACCAGAACTCAAGAGCCGGCCGTGGTGATGGTGTGGGCCACCATAACAGCCGATGGTCGTTCTCCGGTCGTATTAATCGACCGTGGCATCAGAGTAAATGCCGAATTGTACCGCGAAAATATTCTGGAGGGTGTATTAAAGCCTTGGGCACGCAAACATTCTGGCACTTAGCACGCGCCACCCAAGAATAGTTGTAAAATGTGGTTCCTCGCTTCATTTCCAGTGCACATTGGCCACAAAAATCTCCGGATACCAATCCGTTGGACTAGGTTGACAATAAAAAATACCAAAGTGTTGATCACCTCAAGCAAGCGCTTTGTCGGGAATGGGCCAAAATACCGCAGAGCAACATTCGGGCAGCATGTGACGGTTTCATTGGCCGTTTGAAAGCCATAATTCTTGCCAAAGGTGACCAATTTCAACAAATCTAAATTTATTCTAAAAGTTGATGCTATTTCCCACATTTTTTGCTTTCATTCAATAAAATAAAAAAAAAATGTAAAAATTATGGTATTTGACTTTGTTGTTGTTGTACTAAATTTTACCAAATAATTGTTCGAAAAATACTTAATTTTTCGATTTCGGATTGGGTTGAAATCGACAAAGTTAATATTGAGGTTCCTGTTGGTATCTAAGGTTGAAATATGGAATTGGTTTTAGAAACGTGTAATATAATTGTTCGAAAAATGGTACGAAATAGGGTATTGAGGGGTCTGTTGGTATCAGAGATTTAGATATGGAGGTCGTTATTGAAATATGTACTTTAATTGTACAAAAAGTACTAAATTGTACTTAATTTGGCACTGTGTGAAGGAACAGAGCTGAAATTTGATTTAGATGTCACTATTGGGCTCTGCGGTTTACATATGAAGGTGGGTTTGGAAATGCCTACTAAAGTTATTCGAAAAGAACTAAATTTAACTAAATTTAGTAATGGAGGAAATTAAAGAGCTGAAATTCTGAATTTTGAAATGGATGTCACTGTTGATATCTGTGGTTGAGAGGGATGGAAATATGGTTGTGGTTTTGGAAATGTGTACTAAAATTAAACAAAAAGTAAACAAATTAAAAATTTGGAACGAATTTGGAAATTTTCAAAATATAAAATCCGTTAAAAATTCTTTTAAAATCCTTAAAATACCGAATATAGCCGTTATATTGGGGTCTATACGACGTGAACCTATTCATATTCGAAACATGAAATAAACGGTGAATAATGTCAGAAAAAATCATCAAAATACCTTATATAGGGAGGCACCGTTATGTCGGAGCTATACGAAGACCTGGACCTGCATAGGCAATTTTCTGTCACAGGCTGTAGCATCCATTACGAACTTCAAATACGTCATCTCAAACAATATCGGTGAGTATTGTACCTAAAACCGTCAAAATACCGAATATAGGAAGGTACTGATATATGGGGCCTATGCGAAAACCTGGCCCTGCATAAACAATTCTGTCACAGACTGTAGTTCCCATTACAAACTCTAAATACGTAATTTTAAACTACTTCGGCGAATTATGACGTTATAATCATCAAAATACCGAACAAATTGGGAGGTACCGTTGTTTGGGGGCTATACGAAGACGTGACCTGCACAGACAATTTTCTGTCATAGGCTGTAGTATCTATTTCGAACTTCAAATAACAAATTTTAAACAATTCCGGTGAATAATGTCGCTAAAATAATCAAAATACCGAATATCTTGAGGTACCGTTTTATGGAAGCTATACGAAGACGTGCACCTGCATGGTCCATTTAAGATCTTGGCCTGCGTACTGGAATAAACATGTGTGCAAATTTTTAGTCCTCTATCTCAATTCGTTCGGAAGATAGCGTGATTACAACGGACAGACTGATTTTAACGCTGATCAAGAATATATATACTTTGTTGGGTCTAACAAGAGTATTTCGAGGAGTTACAAACGGAATGACAAAGTTAATATACCCTCCATAGTATGGTGGAGAGTATAAAAATGCTACTAAATTTGGTATTGAGTGATTGTATGGAGCTGGAATCTAGAAATTTGATATTGAGGTCTCTCTTGGTATCTGGTGTTGAGATATGGGTGTAGTTTTTGGAACTGTGTACTCTAATTGTTCAAAAAGTTTAGTTTAGAACACTGTTGGTGTTTAGGATGGAGGGGTGAGAATTGTTTTGGATATGCGTACTAAATGTTACTAAATTTGTTACTGGAATAAAGATGAAATTCTGAAATTTTCTATTGATTTGATTGATATTTCTTCTTGTCATACTTTGTGTCTAAATCGAACAGCCATGATCAAAAATTAGGAAATATTTTCTATTTTTATACCCTCCACCTTAAAAAGGAGGATATATTAACTTTGACATTCCATTCGTAACATTTCTATATAAAGTATATATATTCATGATCACCATATATTTTAAATCGATTTAACGATGCCCGCCTGTCTGTCCGTTTAAATGATGATATAGCCCACATTATTTGACGTAGAACTTCAAAATGTAGCACAATAATTTGTATTGTGTCTAGGATAGTTAGTATTGAATATGAGATATCTCAGTCCACTTTATGGTATAGCTGCCATATAATAGTTCCACCTCCCCCCCAACATTTGGTATTTTAATGATTTTCGCCACATTTTTTCATGGATTTGTCTAAAAAAATTTATTTGTAGGTCATAATGGTTTCTAGCTCTGGTGACTCCAACCCTGAAATGTTGTTAATATTTATGAATTATGAGTGTTTAGGTAAGATTTTGACTTTTCATGTAAATTTCAAAAGGAACAAGTAAAGAAGTAAGCAAAGGCTATAGTCGTGCGGGGCCGACCATATGATACCCTACAACACTATAATATGTTAGAAACACCCTTATGTCAAAATCCATTTTGGAAGTCTCTTTCGGAATTCTTCCCTGTCCTTAACCGTCTTTTCAGGCAAAATTGCGTGTCGATTGGTTTCAATTGTGTGATCAGAAAAATTTTCTGTTTTTGATTCAATTGAACCCCTAAATATTTTGCGATCATCTCCAAATGCAAGAGGTTCCTCTGTATTGCTAAATTTAGACTAATCTTCTCTACGATATTTGGCTTTATTCGTCAACGAAATCAGCATAAAAGCCAGAAGTCCGCCTTTTTTTATTTTGGATTTCGCCTAAAAGTTATTTTCAGCGTTTTTGTAGAATGGAAATGTTGGTATTTTTTTCACACAAAAGTAGTGGTCCATTCAACCCGTTGTCTTAACCTCTAACTTCATGCGAGATTTTATGTCCTTTGGTTTATATTTGTGACCTTTATAACGGCTGCAAAATCAGGAATATTCTTAGTTGTTGGTCCATTTCAAACCCTAAATATATTGCGGACATCTTTGAAAACAATCAGCGTAGCTCTTCTGAGCCTAGCCCTACCCTACAAAATCTATATTAACATCATTAATGGCATCTTTTTATGCGATTTTTTTTAGATTTTATACTTTTATGCCACGTAGGCATTGTAAATTGACAAAATTTGTCGACATCGGTCAAGCCATTCTTGAGATATAAGCATTCTACCTAACATCCCCTTCCTTTGTATAAAGACATTGTATATATTTCGCAACATATATCCGATATATTTACTATCGACATCTGCGTAAAGGTCAGGATTAAAATTATTTGCGGTTTAATGAAAAATTTGCCTTTTATTTAACACAAAAGTTATGGTCTATTTTACCCACTAAATATTATCCGATGACCATCCAAATTGGAAGGCATCTGCCAGCCCGTTTGGTCTATAATTGCGACCTGTAGAGCAACTGCAAAATCATGAAAATTTTCATTTTTTGGTCCATTTCAACCCTAACCCCACCTACATTTTCAATTACGTAAGAATCGGGCCATAATTGCGACCTGTAGAGTGATTACAAATTAAAATGGACAGACGGACATACATAGCTAGATCGACTCAGCTCGGCGAGATAGGAAGATCCATATATACTTTCCTATGTGGGAAACCAATATTTCGAGGTGTTACATAATTTTTGACCCAATATTTATACTCTGTTAGGTCTAAAATTATTATTTCGATGAGTTACAAATGCAATAACGAACTAAATATACCCTCCATACTATGTATGGTGGAGGGTATAAAAACGGCGATTCTAGTGTCTTCTTTTCATAGATCTTTCTTTCGTAACCTACTGAGTTTTTCCAGTAACTATTATTTGCGTTGCATTGTGTAATCGTCCAGTTTCAGCATTTTTGGAAAATTTTCTAACATTCTTATCATGTTTTCAGTTTTCTGAAGTTTGGAATATTTTGAATAAAATTGACAGTGAATATTTTTAGGTTTCTGTTTTGCATTCAAAAAATTTGGGAATTTTTTTTTTTTTAATTTTTTAAAGAAGCTCAAATGATGGAGAATAATTTACATCCTAACTATTTCTCATTTAATCCCATCTGAAATTCGGAAACTACTTTAAAGTCCTTTTCAAAGTGTGACATTTCACAGTTAATCACACCAAAAATAATTGCAGGGTTAATGCCAACGCTGGAGCACGAATTATGACTTTGATTGGATTTTACAGTGGTAACCTTTAATTAAGCATTTCGTCTTTTTGATAACTTTAAAATTAATGACAAAATAAACGCTTTGCATGGGAAAGTTCAAGGCTGTTAAAATTGTACTTGAATGGGTTTTGGGGGGGAGGGGAACCTTAAAAGAATTACAGCTTCGTTCAAGTCCAAGTTTCCAACATTGGCAATGGCCCAAACTGTGTTAGTCATTCATGGATGTCGTGATTTTTTGTGAACCAATAAATTGTTGACTCCGCCAGGAGACCTATGTCGTGGTATGTCAATACACCTGATATATATGTGCATATACAAATGTATGTACACATACACTACCATTCTCAACTTGAAAAGGCAGTGTTAAATAGATAAATGTCCAATTGCTTGGCAAATGAATTATTTATGGGACATTCCCTTGATATCCAATATCAAAGTAGATTGACAAGTGTTAAAAGGCTTCTTACAAACATGTAAGAGGGAGGCTAAGTTCCGCTAGGCTTTTTAGCCTCCAATATGGCGAAACTAATTTCCAATGTACACTCAAACACCAACACGAATTTGTCTTTCAATAAAATATAGTAAATACCTGGACGCAAAAGGAGAGGAAACCTTTGTTTGAAAGTGGGTAGTAAAATGACAGTTGGAGGAGGTTCGTACATGTATGTAAAGATGATACATGGTACAATATATTTTATGTGCTGGCACAGAGGGTCTAGGGGCACTGGTGACTCTTTAAGAGAATAACTACGAAGTAGAGGGAGAGTGCAAGGCATTTACTTGTAAGAAAATCGGACACAGGCATTGACTGAGCCTCCGAAGTTTTGTCTTGTATTAATGGTGTTTTAATGTGGTTGTAATACCCATGATGGATATTATGTTTGGAGATATCCTTCGAGGTGTATGTGAACATGCAGATGACCCACTAATCGTGGCTGAAGGGGAGATATCTATAAATTTGGAGACTATATATATTTGGAGACTATATATTACCAGACTATACGTTTCATATAGCTAAAATTCACACATTCTGAGGATTTTTAATTCGTAAATATCCAAAGTATGGAAAAGGGGGGAGTTCCCCCCAATTAAATCGCCCAAAACTAATTTAGTTTTGCCAAAAAAACCCCTAATGCATCAACGATTTCTAAAAAAACGGCAAGGAAAGGGCAAATCTCGGGTGGTTCCGACTGTATGATGCCCTAGACCACCTGCATATTTGGTAGATCTTGAATCGTTTACATTGGGAATTTGTGAGCATTATATCGAATATTGGCTTACAGCTATCAAAATTTGAAATCGGATGGAACAAAATTTTATATCAAAAACAATTTCCAGTAAATTTGACAGCAGGACATTTCTGCTGAATGTAAAATTTTGTACCAAATATAATTGCTATTAATTACATGCCATATTTTGACTTTAAAAAGGCTTAAGCATGTAAAAAGAAGCTTAGTTCGGCCGGGTCAAATTTGTAATAATGTACACCAGTTGGAAGTTAGTTGCAAATTTTTAAAATATTCCACTAAAATTATTAAAATACAGTTATATGTGGAGTTTTCGAAAATGTAGGTCCACATTTAGGGTGAGATAAAAAAAAAACGTTAACAAAGTCAAACGCTATAATTTTTACATTTTTTTTTAATTTTATTGAATAAAAGCAAAAAATGTCGGAAATGCCATCAAATTTTAGAATAAGTTTAGATTTGTTCGAATTGGTCACCTTTGGCAGGAAATATGGCCTTCAAACGGCCAATGAAACCATCACAAGATGTCCGAATGTTGCTCTGCGTTATTTTGGCCCACTTCTGGCGAAGTGCTTGCTTGAAGTGATCGACACTTTGGTATTTTTTAGTGCCAACCTTGCTTTCCAAAATACTCCAGACACAATAGTCCAACGGATTGTTATCCGGAGATTTTGGTGGCCATTGTGCGCTGGAAACTAAGCGAGGAACCTCATTTTGTAACTATTCTTGAGTGGCGCGTGCTGAGTGCGATGGTGCCGAGTCCTGTTAGAATGTTCAAGGTCTGCGGAAAAATGTTTGCATGCCCAAGGCTTTAATACACCCTCCAGAATATTTTCACGATAATATTCGGCCACGGTCGATTAATAGGACAGACAGCACACCATCACCATGGCCGGCGCTAGAGTTCTGGTAGCCAACTGAAGGTGCACATTTTCAGGATCATTTTGTTTGTTTACAAACTGCTGGACAACGAATGTTTTCTCATCGGACCTTCTAACCAAATTCGGCAGTTCACCACTTTCGGTCAAGCGAAGCAGCTTTTTAGCTCTTTTGAGTCTATTTTCTTACTGTTGCGGTGTAAGTTCTTGCACTTGGAATTTCAATGGATGAAACAACTGCAACCAATTTCAGACTGCTGTCATTTCTAAGCCCTCGTCCGACAGCGGTTAAAATTATTCCAGTGACAGGAAGTTGATGGAAGAAAACAGCAACATCAGCAGAAATGGTTTGAAATATAAAGAAGCGACTTGATCGAAACCTGTGTCACAGTGGCCGAAAAATGGCTCGTGATCTGAACATATCGCAATATTCCATTCGGCAAATATTGAAAAATGAGGTCGGGGTAAAACCATTATAACTCAGAAAAGTCCAAGAACTTACACCGCAACAGAAAGAAAATAGACTCAAAAGAGCTAAAGAGTTGCTTCGCTTGACCGAAAGTGGTAAACTGCCGAATTTGGTTTCCTCCGATGAGAAAACATTCGTTGTCCAGCAGTTTGTAAACAAACAAAACGATCGGTTTTACTTGCCAAAGAGGTCAGCTGAAAATGTGCACCTTCGGTTGGCCACCAGAACTCAAGCGCCGGCCAAGTTGATGGTGTGGGCCGCCATAACACTTCATCCCTAATTCTCATTCCAAATTTCAGAATTGTACCACATTCCGTTTGTTCAATAAAAAGTATTACATTTTTAAAATATTTTAGTACTTTTCGTATCTTTTTAGCACGAATTTCTAAAACTCCAGCCGTGTCACACTACTACTTTGGTACCTATTTCCGTTCGAATTTCCAAAAACCCTGTCTTATCTCACCCCTGGCCGTCAACAACGAGCCACATGCCAAAACCCCTTCATATAACGGACCCTGTCCATTTACATCAGTTTCAAATATTTTCAGTATTGCCATACATAAATCGTATAAACTTAGCATTGGCTAAAATTAGTCAAAACCTGCTTAACAAATTCCACAACATACCCTCATAGCCGCCTCCCTCCATTCAGGTTATCTAAAAATACCTCTAAAAGAAACGCAATACTACCATTTGCCAATTTGCAGAATTCCCTAATGACACATATCCTCCTTCCGTGCAAAATTGTTGATCGGGCAAAACGAAAAAGGAGTTCCATTTCCAACGACAGTCTAAATCTCACTTGCACTTTAGCGTTACAGTTGTTATTCCTCTCATTATTATTGTTGTTATTGTTAAAACAAGAATATAAATCACAACCCGAATGAGCAACAATAATTCCTTTAGATTTCATTTTCAACGACAAATTCTGTTCACAAGTGCAAATTAAATTTTATTTGTTTTTGTTTTGCTCTTCATATGAGCGTTTTGTGGCTAGTTAATTGTTTTCACGCACACAATTTATGCATAAAATATTCGCACTTCTATAGCCAGGCAATTGCCTGCCTAGCCTTTCAAGTGGCGAGTGGCGGGAGGATGAAAATATTTCTTTTTTGGACATTTTGGTGATGCCTGGCATGGCGTGAGATTTGAAATGTTCATACGCAACAGAAAATAACAACAACATCAGTTTCATTATTTTCACTATTTCCGGGGGATGTGTATATATTTTAATTTCGAAATTCAATGAGTGTGTCGACACATGGCAAAGGGTGTGGTTGTCACTCTCAAAACGTTCGAGATTTTTAGTTTCCAAAAATAAAACGCATTTTTTATGATTTATTTGTTTCATAGAATTGTTCTGATAAAAAATATCTAAAAATATTTCTTTATTACGAGACGTATGCAAAACTTGGTGGCGTATACATGATGTGGAAACATGCATTTACATATTTTTGATACGTATACGCATCAGAGTGTTTTTCTTATTTTTATACCCTCCACCGTATATTAAGTTTGCCATTCCGTTTGTAACACCTCGAAATATAAATTTTAAACCCCACAAAATATATATATTATTGATCAGCATAAAATTCTATGTCGATTTAGCGATGCCCGTCCGTCTGTGGAAACCACTCTAGCTTCCCAACGAAATTAAGTCAGTTGCTAAAAATTTACTTAAATGGGTTCTATATCTGCAGGACTTTTGGTATTGGAAATGAATGGGCCATGTAGATCTACGTCTACGTTTTAAACGACATTTTTCAAATTGTTTCAAATATGGTTTTTGAAGTTCGTAATAGAAACTACAACATAAGACAGAAAATCATCCATGTAGGTTCACGTCTTCGTATAGCCCCCATATAACGGTTCCTCCTTATATACGAAATTTTGAAGATTTTAGCGACATTATTTACCGGAATTGTTTCAAATTTCGCATTTGAAGTTCGTAATGGATACTTCAGCCTATGACAGAAAGTGGTCTATGCAGGCCCAGGTCTTCGTATAGGCCCCATATATCAGTACCTTCCTATATTCGGTATTTTGATGATTTTAGCGACATTATTCACAGGAATTGTTTCAAATTTGGTTTTTGAAGTTCGTAATAGATACTAAAGCATAGGACAGAAAATGAGCCATGTAGGTTCACGTCTTCGTATAGCCCCCATATAACGGTTCCTCCTTATATACGAAATTTTGATGATTTTAGCGACATTATTTACCGGAATTGTTTCAAATTTCGCATTTGAAGTTCGTAATGGATACTACAGCCTATGCCAGAAAATTGTCTCTGCAGGTCCACGTTTTATAACTCCCATGGTACCTCCCGATATTCGGTATGATGATTTTAGCTACATTATAAAAAGTTTTTTTTGAGTTTCGCATTTGAATATTGTAATGGCTTTTGACAAAATTGCCTATGCAGGTCCACGTCGTCGTATAGACCCTAATTTACGGCTACATTTGGTATCTTTAGGATTTTAACAGAATTTTTAATAGATTTTCTTTTATTTATTATTATTATTATTTTTTTTTTTTTTTTTGAAAATTGCCAAATTTGTGCCAAATGGTGGAGGGTATTCAAAGTTCGGCCCGGCCGAACTTACAGCTTTTTTACTTGTCATTTTTTTCAGAGTTTCTAATCAATATTCGAATTTGTAAGTATTACGGGAAAATGTAGAATTATACTACTTCCTATTCCAAACGGATGGGGATGTCCTGATGTCTATAGAGACATTCTTATATGTACATCCATTAGATATTTCTTAGGTTTCCATTTCAATTTTCAAATTTTCGGGACTAAAAAGTTTCACAGGCAGTTTCCACTCTCTTTAGGTCTGTAAATATCTTTCCTTTCGAGCAACAAAACTCCCTTGTGGACAAATATATACATCTTGGTCTACTTCTTTATAAGGACTCCAATCTGCTCGGACTCAAATTCCTTCTATAACCCAATAGCTCTTCTATAGAAAATCCGTTCAGGTCGTCTTTATCTAATCCCATTTGATCGTTCCTGAAGACTCCTTCCGCCTTATTCTTAAAGGGTGTATCGGTTGATTTATAAAGACCCCTTCGGCTTCTCTATGGAGACTCCCTCCAGTAAGGACAAACCAATTTCCTTCAGCTCGCCTATAGATTCTCCCTCCTCCTGTTCGCCTATTGAGACGCCCTCCTCCGGCTTGCCTATACAGACTACCTCCAGCCTCTCTAATGGGACCACCTTCTGTCTACAGAGATTCCCCACAGCTCGTCTATTAGGACTTCCTTCGTCTCGTCCATAAAGGCTCCCTTCGGCTGGTCTATAAAGACGTCCTTCGTCTCGTCTATAAAGACTCCATTCGCCTCGTCTATAAAAACTTCCTTCGGCTGGTATATAAAGACATCCTTCCTTCCTTCTCGTCTATAAAGGCTCCCTTCGTCTCGTCCATAAAGGCTCCCTTCGTCTCGTCCATAAAGGCTCCCGTTGTCTCGTCTATAAAGACTCCATTCGCCTCGTCTATAAAAACTTCCTTCGGCTGGTCTATAAAGACGTCCTTCGTTTCGTCTATAAAGACGTCCTTTGTTTCGTCTATAAAGACGTCCTTCGTTTCGTTATAAAGAAGACCTTCGTTTCGTTATAAAGAAGACCTTCGTCTCGTCTATAAAGACTCCCTTCGTCTCGTCTATAAAGGCTCCCTTCGTCTCGTCTATAAAGACTCCCTTCGTCTCGTCTATAAAGACTCCCTTCGTCTCGTCTATAAAGTCTCCCTTCGTCTCGTCTATAAAGACTCCCTTCGTCTCGTCTATAAAGACTCCCTTCATATCGTCCATAAGGAATCCCTTCGGCTCCCCTATAAAAAGACTTTCTTCGACTCGTCTATAAAGACGTCCTTCGTCTCGTCTATAAAGACGTCCTTCGTCTCGTCTATAAAGACGTTCTTCGTCTCGTCTATAAAGACTCCCTTCGTCTCGTCTATAAAGACTCCCTTCGTCTCGTCTATAAAGACTCCCTTCGTCTCGTCTATAAAGACTCCCTTCGTCTCGTCTATAAAGACTCCCTTCGTCTCGTCTATAAAGACTCCCTTCGTCTCGTCTATAAAGACTCCCTTCGTCTCGTCTATAAAGACTCCCTTCGTCTCGTCTATAAAGACTCCCTTCGTCTCGTCTATAAAGACTCCCTTCATATAGTCAATAAGGAATCCCTTCGGCTCCTCTATAAAAAGACTTTCTTCGACCCGTCTATAAAGACTCCCTTCGTCTCGTCTATAAAGACTCCCTTCGTCTCGTCTATAAAGGCTTCCTTCGTCTCGTCTATAAAGACCCCATTCGTCTCGTCTATAAAAACTTCCTTCGGCTGGTCTATAAAGACGTCCTTCGTTTCGTCTATAAAGACGTCCTTTGTTTCGTCTATAAAGACGTCCTTCGTTTCGTTATAAAGAAGACCTTCGTCTCGTCTATAAAGACTCTCTTCGTCTTGTCTATAAAGACTCCCTTCGTCTCGTCTATAAAGACTCCCTTCGTCTCGTCTATAAAGACTCCCTTCGCCTCGTCTATAAGGACTCCCTTCGCCTCGTCTATAAAGACTCCCTTCGTCTCGTTTATAAAGATTTCCTTCGTCTCATCTATAAGGACTCCCTTCGGCTCGATTATAAAGACTGGCTTCGGTCCATTTATAAAGACTTCCCGCTTTATTACCTATAGAGATCCCCTAATTCCTTGTCTATAGAGACTTCGTCCTTTATCTTTCAATATAGGCTTCCTCCTTCCTCGTCTTTAAAGACTCCCTCCCTCCTCTCTAAAGAGACTCCCACCAAATTGTATATAAAGACTCCTTCCCTCCTGATCTAGATAGAATTCTTCCTTCCTCATCTATAGGGACTCCTCGTTGTCGCCAACAAAGACTCCCCTGTGGGGAAAACTCTATCCTTCCTAATCCATAGGTACTCTCTCCTTCCTCGTCTATAGAAACTCCCTCCTTCTTCGTCTATAGAGCCTACCTCCCACCTCGTCTTTAAAGACTCCCTCCTTCCGCGTCTTTACCAACTTCCTCGTCTATAAAGACTCCCTCCTTTCTCTTCAATGGACACTCAACGCTTCATCATCTATAGAGACTCCCTACTTGCTAATGTATAGAGACCTCCTGCTTCCTCGTCTATAGAGACTCCCTATTTCCTCGTCTATAGAAACTCCCTTCTTCCTCGTCTACAGATACTTCCTCTTCTTTCTTCTTTCTCGTCCATAGAGACTCCCTCCTTCCCCATCTATAGAGACTCCCTTCTTCCTCATCTACAGACACTCCCTCCTTCCTCGTCTATAAAGATTCCCTTCGTATCGTTTCTAAAGAGACCCCTCCTTCCTCGTCTTTACAGACTCCTCCCTCCTCGTCAAAAAAGACTCCCTCCAACTCCTTTCTTCCTCGTCTATAGAGACTCCTCGTGGTCGCCTTCAAAGACCCCCCCCTGGGGAACTCCCTAACACTCGTCTATAGAGACTGCGTACCGCTCGCTCTCACTCATTTATAGAGACTTCTTCCATGTGGTCTCTTTCTGTCTTGTCTAAAACGACTCTCCCTACAGTTCGTCCAAAAAGAGACTCTTCCTCCATATAGTATATAAATCTTGCTTCTAAAGACTCCGGATCACTCGTCTGTAAAGACTCCCCCTCGCTCATCTGTAAAGAATCTCTCACACTTGGCCATAAAGACCTCCACCTCCTCCTCAAAACCAGTAAAGAAAGTCTTAAAGTCGGGCGGGGCCGACTTTATGATACCCTACACCACTTTGCTAATTAAGTAGAGCTCCACATATCAATTAAAAGTTTTTATGGGGGAATTCAATCATACAGGCTATGATTATAATTAAAATTTAAAGTTCAAAGGACTAAATATGCCGAAGCATTTGTATCTTTTAAATTAGGAATTGTATTGCCCATTTGGTGCACAATTAATTTGAAGTCAGATAAAGATATATATGGGAGCTATATCCAAATCTGAACCGATCTGGATAAAATTTGGCAAAGATATTTCTGAGCTGTATTTGATATATTTCTCTGAATATCGTTGTTACGGAGTGCATATTACGACTGCAGTGGACAAAAATAACAAATCGGATGTACAATATATATGGGAGCTATTGCTATATCTGAACCGATTTCGATCAAATTTGGCATACTTATTTTCAGGCCTAATTTGGGTGTATGTGCAAAATTCCATACTATTCGGGCTGATATTACACGTTTGGTGCACAATAAAAGGCAAATCGGACGAAGATATATATGGGAGCTATATCTAAATTTTGACCGATTATCTCCAATTTCAATAGGGTTCGTCCTTGGGCCAAACAAAAGATCTTTGCAAAATTTCATCTGGATCGGGCAATAAATGCGACCGGTACTTTGTTTACAAAAATACATGGACAGACGGACAGACGGACGGACGGACGGACATGCATAAATCGACTCAGAATGTGATTCTATGCAGATCATAAAAAGGAACTATGGGTCTATCTCGTTTCCTTCTGCCTGTTACAAACAAATTCACAAAGACATAATACCCTGACCACCTTGTGGTGTAGGGTATAAAAAGTCCTGCAGTATATCTGTATTAATATCCCGCGCATCTTGCAAAGACTTCGCCCTGTCCTTCGCCTTATTTCATATTATTTGTGAATGTGCCATTATCCTCTCAACCTAACAACAACGACATCAATTGCAAATTGAGGTTAAACTGTATTGTCCAGATGAAATTAAAATGTGAGTCTACAAAACCGGAATTAATAACCACTCGCAGCTGTGATTCTTCTGCCAGCCAGCCAGCAAATGTTAAATTCTCTTAATTAGAGTTCATGTTAAAATACTATAGTCCTATATTTATAACCTAATATATATTTAAATAAACGCACACACAATCACACACACACACACATCAATGCGAATCTATTTAAATAAGTTTATTTGCCGCACTTTGCATAAACTGGCCGAGGTTTATTACAACTGCAGACCCAATTAATCAAAATACCAAAAATATGATTTCATTCCCGCCTCCTTTCTCGATTGATGGAGCGCCGCTTTGGTAACAGAAATTTCCATTTAAATGCAGGACAAACTAAAACTGAAGCGGAAACACCACTGTTAAATGTCGTGAGAATTTGAAATAATTATTTATTGTTGCCGATTTGAGTTTAATTTGTTTGGCTAGCTCTTGGTTTTGTTTTTGTGTTTTTTGTTTTGTTTGTTGGTGTTTTTGTGAAGTGGTCACCAGATTGGTTTGCAAAAGTTTTGATAACTCTTCACACTCTCTGCGAATGATTAAATGTTGTGAAATTCAGAGGTTAGAAAAGCTGGTACGAAAATTGGGTTAGGTATGAGTTTCATAATCGTTAGACATGAAATGCAATCTGAAAAATGATCTCTTGTCAGATGACTTTGAAAGAGAAAATTCCGATTCAAATATGTTGGTATTTTCATTGGCGTTTGAGAGAACTTAACTAGGCCAAGGCTCTCGCTGTTATGATTTAAATGAATAAACGTAGAGGAAATGGTTACGCAAGAATGTGTAGGATTCCCCTCTAGGAATAATTTAAAACTTTATCATCAGAGAAGCCAGGGCACCGCCAGAAGGTACTAAAAATATATTTTATTAAAATTGTTGCAAAATCGTCAGGGTTTATCCCTTTATTGTTGTTTTTATAAAATCAACGTTTGTTTATTAGTGGAAAACGATGGTAATGTTTACCAGGGGGTAAGGCAGGGAATACCTAGGTTTCGGAAAGAGTCACCAATCCTCATCAGTTCCCTTGTTTTTTGTCTGGGATATTCTCCCAAGAACTGATGAGGATTGGTGGCTCTTTCCTAAACCTAGGCAATTTTAGTACCCGACTTCCTCAGATTATTGAGATACAAAATTCAATGATCTGGTAGAGCCATCTACGGGGTGAGATAAAAACACGTAAAAAAACATTAAGTTCGACCGGGCCAAACTTTCAATACCCTCCACCTTAGGGTATAGGAAGCATTAGAAAAAATGTGGCAAAAACCATTAAAATGCCGAATATCGGGAGATGCCGTTATATGGGGGCTATACCAAATCGTGGACCTACACATGCAACGTTTCGCCAAAGGAGCTAAAACCCATTATGACCTACAAATACCAATTTTCAGACAAATCCGTGAAAAAATGTGGCAAAAATCATCAAATTACCGAATGTCGGGAGGTACCGTGATGTGAAGGCTATACCAAAACGTGAACCTATAATTACAATGACTCGCCACACGAACTGGGACCCATTATGATCTACAACTACCAATTTTCAGAGTAATTCTTGAAAAAATGTGTCAAAAATCATCAAAATACCGAATATTGGGAGGTACCGTTATATGGAGACTATATCAAAACGTGGACCTATACATACAATGTTCCGCCACACGAACTAGAACCAATTATGACCCACAAATACCAATTTTTAGACAAATCAGTGAAAAAATGTGGCGAAAACCATAAAAATACCGAATATTAGGAGGTACCGTTATATGGGGGGCTATACCAAATCATGGGCCCATACATGCAATGTTTCGCCACCGGAGCTGGAACCCATTATGACCTACAAATACCAATTTTTAGACAAATCCGTAAAAAAATTAAAATACCGAATATCAGGAGGTACCTTTATATGGGGGCTATACAAAAACGTGGACCCATACATGCAATGTTTTGTCACACGCACAGGGAAAAATACGGAATATCAAGAGGTACCGTTATATGAGGACTATACCAGAACGTGGACCGATATATCTCATTTTCAATACCAACCATCCTAGACACAATACAAATAGCTCTGCTAAATGTTGGCGTTCTACGTCAAATAATGTGGGCTGTATCGTGATTTCAACAGAGCGGCCAAAATGTTTGCGTGCCCAAGGCTTTAATACACCCTCTAGAATATTTTCGCGATAATATTCGGAATTTAGTCTGATGCCACGATCGATTAATACGAGCGAAGGGCGAACATCGGCTTTTGTGGCAGCACCTTGTGCTTGGGTTCTGGTGTCCAACCGAAGGTGCACATTTTCAGCTGACCTGTTTGACAAGTCAACAGGATCATTTTGTTTGTTTACTACCTGCTGGACAACGAATGATTTCTCATCGGAGAAAACCAAATTCGACAGTTCACCACTTTCGTCTGAGCGAAGCAACTCTTTAGCTCTTTTAAGTCTATTATCTTTTTCTTTCTGTTGCGGTGTAAGTTCTTGCACTTTTTGGAATTTCAATGGCTTTACCAGAGCCCAAGCTCATTTTAAATATTTGCCGAATGGAATGCTGCGATATGTTCAGCTCACGAGCCATTTTTCGACCACTGCGACTCTGGTTTCTATCAAGTCGCTTCTTAACTTTTCGAACCATTTCTGCTGATGTTGCTGTTTTCTTCCGTCCATTTCCTTGACATCGGGCTACGCTACCAGAATCACGGTAACGAGCGATGGTACGAGACACAAACGATTTTTTTTTCACATTTAAATGCTGGAGTGCTCTAACGATAGCCGCTTGAGGATTTGCAGCCAAATATAAAGAAATCACACTATCACGCTTGAATTCCATCACGAATAACTTTTTTTCTGGAAAATGCTCACCAAAAGGTTTTTGTACGCTTGTAAACAATGTAATGAGCTGTCACTGGAATAGTTTTAACAGCTGTTGGACTAGTGGCTTAGAAATGACTTTTGCACTTTTTATATCCTCCACCATAGTATGGAGGGTATATTAAGTTTGTCATTCCGTTTGTAACACCTCGAAATATACATTTTAGACCCCACAAAGTATATATATTCTTGATCAGCATAAAATTCTATTTCGATTTAAAAATGTCCGTCCGTCTGTGGAAATCACTAGCTTCCGAACGAAATAAAGTAGGTTGATAAAATTTTACTCAAATGTGTATTATGTCTGCAGGACTTTTATTATTAAAAATGGGTCATGTAGGTTCACGTCTTCGTATAGCCCCCTAATACCACGGTACCTCCCGATATTCGGTATTTTGATGATTTTAGCGACGTTATATACCTGAACTATTTCAAATTTGGTATTTGAATTTCGTAAGGAATACTACAGCCTATGACAAAAAATTATTTGTGCAGGTCCACGTCTTCGAATAGCCCCCCTTTTAATGGTACCTCACAATATTCGGTATTTTGATGATTATAGCGACATTATTTACCAGAATTGTTTCAAATTTCGCATTTGAAGTAATGGATACTACAGCCTATGACAGAAAATTGTCGGTGCGGGTCCAGGTCTTCGTATAGCCCCCATATAACGGAACCCCCCGACATTCGGTATTATGATGATTTTAGCGACATTATTTACCGGATTTATTTCATATTTGTATTTGAAGTTCGTAATGGATACTACAGCCTATGCCAGAAAATTGTCTGTGCAGGTCCACGTTTTATAACACTCATGGTACCAACCTATATTCGGTATTTTGATGATTTTAGCTACATTATAAACAGATTTTTTTTTTTAACAGAATTTTTACCGGATTTCATTTTTTTGAAAATTGCCAAATTTGTACCAAATGGTGGACGGTATTCAAAGTTCGGCCCGGGCGAACTTACAGCTTTTTTACTTGTTTCATCTCACCCTGTAGATAATTACTGGGAAATCTAAAAGTACAACGAGTGTATTTCTAAGTCCAGTAAGATTCAGATTTTTCTTGAAGTTTGCACATTTTTGATTATGTTTCGTTGTTGACCTTATTAGTTTAAAAATCTACTCTTTTAGTAATCCTGCTAGGGGAAAATAATAAATTATTTTAGCAATTATTGCATGACAAATTTAAACTCTTCATATTCCTTATCCTATTCCATAACATGTCATGTCGAAATCATGATAGCCAAATTCTATTGCATTCCTACAATAGAAAAGAGCAAACTGCACAATAGAACAGCCATCCATGTCAGGACATGCTGTGAACACGTATAATTGCTCATATGAACTTGTTGGGTATTTTCCTGTTGTTTTGGTTTCGTGCAACTTTACTTTTGTTGCTGTTCCTTTTTTACTCCAAAACCATTTCATATATAGCATTTTTTTAAGGACTAATTACTTCCTTGCACTTGTGATGCGCTTTAAAGTCAACAGTGGTTATGAGGAAGAAATATAACGTAGAACTGTGGATGAAGTAAAAGTGGAAATACGGTACATATCATTATGTCTACAGGGTGAGATAAAAAAACTGCAACAAAGTCAAACCCCATAATTTTTACATCTTTTTTTTAATTTTTTTGAATGACAGCAAAAAATGTTGGAAATAGCATCAAATTTTAGAATAAGTTTAGATTTCTTCGAATTGGTCACCTTTAGCACGAATTATGGCCTTTAAACGGCCAATGAAACCGTCACACCCTGTCCGAATGTTGCTCTGCGGTATTTTAGCCCATTCCCGGCGAACCGCTTGCTTGAGGTGTTCGACACTTTGGTATTTTTTAGTGCCAACTTTGCTTTCCAAAATAGTCCAGACACAATAGTCCAACGGATTGGTATCCGCAGATTTTGGTGGCCATTGTTCGATGGAAATGAAGCGAGGAACTAATTTTATAACAATTCTTCCGTGGCGCGTGCTGAGTCCTGTTGGAATGTCCAAGGTCTGCGGCCAAAATGTTTGCGTGTCCAAGGCTTTAATACACCCTCGGTAATATTGGGTATTTATTCTGATACCACGGTCGATTAATACGAGCGGAGAGCGACCATCGGCTGTTATGGCGACCCACACCATCACCATGGCCGGTGCTTGAGTTCTGATGGCCAACCGAAGGTCCACATTTTCAGCTGACCTCTTTGGGAAGTAAATGGCACGATCATTTTGTTTGCTTACATTCTGCTGGACAACGAATGTTTTCTCATCGGAGAAAACCAAATTCGGCAGTTCACAACTTTCGGCCGAGCGAAGCAACTCTTTAGCTCTTTTGATCTATTTTCTTTCCGTTGCGGTGTAAGTTCTTGCATTCTTTGGAATTTCAATGGCTTTACCCCGAGCTTATATTTCAATATTGCGACGCGATATGTTCAGCTCACGAGTCATTTTTCGGCCAATGCGACGCGGGTGTCGATCAAGACGTTTCTTTACTTTTCGAACCATTTCTGCTGACGTTGTTGTTTTCTTCCATCCACTTCCTTGACGTCGGGCTACGCTAACAGTATCACGGTAAGGAGCGATGGTACGAGACACAAACGATTTATTCACATTTAAATGCTGGAGTGCTCTAACGATAGCCACTTTTGGTTTTCCAGCCAAATATAAAGAAATCGCACTATCACGCTTGATTTCCATCACGAATAACTTTTTTCTGGAAAATTCTCATCAAAATGCTTTTGTACGCTTGTAAACAATATAATGAGCTGTCACTGGAATAATTTTAACAGCTTTCGGACGAGTGGCTTAGAAATGACAGCAGTCTGAAATTGGTTGCAGTTTTTTCATCTCGCCCTGTATGGAGGAGATTCTATTCTGGTCTAAACCAAAGACCTTCATCTCGTCGTTTGGGAAAATTCTTTTTCTTCTGGTTCCTTCTGGTCGTCTATAAAGACCGCTGCAGCTCGCCCCAGGTTGTCTTTAAAAACTCTATAGAGACTGCCTCCGGCTCTTTTATAGGGACTTTTATCTTGTTGTGTTTAATATTTCTCTTCTAGATATATATTTGGACGCCTACAAAGACTGCCATTAAGTCTTTTGGACATCTGCATAGACTCGCTTCTTGTCGTCCATATGCCTGACTATAAATATTGCTTTCTTGTTGCCTAAAAGACTCCATGTCGTGAAAGCGTCCTCAGTATACCACCCACATTCCAGTAGGGTAAACACATTTCATGTTCATGGAAAAGAGACTAAATGAAAGTGCAGCATGAAACCAACTGCCATTAAATATTGAAATTTGTAGTGGAATTTACTTTTTCTTTAATATTTGTCCAATTTCAGTGGCCAGTCATTTACAAAAATTTTTTTGGTGGTTGCGTCTTTCTTCGTCCTTCGCCGTTTTTAGACTTTCTTACAAAAACAGTGCACTTCCACATACTTAATTGGTTACAACTCCAAAGAAATTGAAAAAGTCTGCTCTGCACAATACATTTGTATAGATGTGTGCCCGAGTATGTCATTGCAAGTCCATTCCTTGGTCAAGGAGGTATTGGCATGCCATCATGAGAGAGGAGTTTCCTTTGGTTTATCTGAAAAATTAGTCTTAACCTTTTTGTGTTCTAAAGTTCAATGGAATTTGATTAATTACCACGAAGCCTACACCGGGCCATAATATCTTTGGGCCATGCATTTAATTGCGATTTTGCTCCGAATTCGAGGACAAGGATAACTGGAACGTGAATTAGTCAACGAAATTGTTTTGGTAGGCTGTTCTCCATGTTAATTACATTTGTCATGCAGTGAAGATAAGGCCCATGTTTTGCTGTCCCAAACTACAAGTATGTACGTCCATGTCATGGAAATTTTTTCCAGAAGTCAGAAGTCACGACAAAATAATATTTGAAGACATGAACTTGGAACAGTTGTGTCAGAAATTTCCATGGAAGATGAGAATCAATAATGTGTTTATTCTAGGTCATTGCATTTTAATATTCACAGGTAGCTTGAAGGTATAAATGTATCCGAAATAAAATTGTTGAAGACTGGAGAGATGTGGAAGTGGTCGCTGTAGTCTTTACAAACGAAAAAAGGATGCTCGCAGCTCATATGGTGTCCTCTTACAGAAGAGCGATAGGGAGTCACTATAGACACGCTAGAGTCGGTCTTTAAGGACGAGCTGCAGGTAGCCCTTATAGACGAGCTGAAGAAGGAGTATTTAAAGACGAGCAGTAAAAAGAATCTTTATAGACGAGCTAGAGAGGAAGTCTTTATAAACGACATGGAGAGGGAGTCGTTATAGACGAGATAGAGACGAGTTGTAGAGGGAGCCTATATAGACGAGTTGGAGGGGGAATCTATATAGACGAGTTGGAGGGGGAGTCTTTAAAGTCGAGCTGGAGATGGAGTCTTTATAGACGAGCTGGAGATTGAGTCTTTATAAACGAGCTAAAGAGATAGTCTTATTAGATGAGCTAAAGAGGGAGTCTTTATAGACGATCTGTAGAGGGAGTCTGTAGACGAGCCGGAGAAAGAGTCTATATGGACGAGCCGGAGAAGGAGTCTATATGGACGAGCAGGAGAGGGAGTCTATATAGACAAGCCGGAGAGGGAGTCCATATAGAAGAGCCGGACAGGGAGTCTATATAGACTAGTCGGAGATGGAGTCTATATAGACAAGTCGGAGAGGGAATCTTTATAGACGAGCCGGAGAGGGAGTCTTTTTAGACGAGCCGGAGAGGGAGTCTTTATAGACGAGCCGGAGAGGGAGTCTACATTGACGAGCTGGAGAGGGAGTCTACATTGAAGAGCTGGAGAGGGAGTCTACATTGAAGAGCTGGAGAGGGAGTCTACATTGACGAGCTGGAGGGGGAGTCTATATAGACGAGCTGGAGGAGAGTCTATATAGACGAGCTGGAGGGGGAGTCTATATAGACGAGCTGGAGAGGGACTCTTTATAGACGAGCTGGAGAGGAACTCTTTATAGACGAGCTGGAGAGGAAGGTGTGGAGGTTGTCTTTATAGTCAAGCTAGGACAGTGGTATTATGGAGACTTGAACAAACTTGAAGGAGCCTTTCTCTTTGTAATCGTCATAAGTGGGCGTCTTTGCTGACAGGCTTGAGGGACAAAACAGAGGAAGTCTATATAATCAAAGAGCAGGGGACTCCAATTGATGTCATCAGTACTGAACCATTTATGGCCATAAAAACAGATGTCAATATTTTCAAATTATAAAAAAGCTAACTCGTCTTCAACAAACGAGAGAGGGTCCCCCATAAAATTATACAATTCTATTGATTGCATGAAAACAGAACATTGATTGTTTTTCAACAGCAACTCCTTTGGTCATAAGGAAGAAATGTGCGTCTCGACGCTCCAAGTTTGCGCCAAGTTAACCAAAAGCTATATAACATTGATTATAGCCCTCTGTAAGCAGGCCAACGGCCAAAGTCGCCTAGAAATTTGCATTAAATGAAGGAAAAACAACCCAAAAAAATAGAAAAACAAAAATGCCCTTACACATTTTCCACTAAATTCTTTTGAGTTTTCTCATTCCTTTCATTTTGGCCATTTTAACTCAACCTGGCCTGGAGAGAGTAAACAAACTGTAGACATTGGAAGTGGTTTTGTTCAATGTGTTGGTACTCCAAAAGAAAGCACCAACAAAATTCTGCTCCACTAGCCCTTCCAATGTTTAACTCCCCTTTCGGAAAGTGAAAGAACTGAAGATTAAAATTGATGACGACTTCTTAACACGCAATCCATGACTTCATCAAATATCTCTCCAAGAGGCAAATATTGCCGCTTAAGTTAAAGTTATGGCTCTCTTGTTGGTGTTATAACTTTGTTTAATGTTCTTGTTGCTGTCGTTGACGTAGTCGAACAACGATACTCCCCATAAGCTCATCAAGGCAATGTGTTTTGATGGAGTTTCAAGTTTTAGTGATTTGCTTAAGTTTTAATACAAGGAGTAAATATTTGAGTGAAAACACCTATACGTACACACACAAGCCACTTTAATTCTACTTTAAAGAGAGAGCTGGAAGAAGTTTTTTTTTGGACGTTTTTGGGAGTTTTTTTTTTTTTGGAAGTCTTCTAGAAGAGATGAAGGTAATTTTTGCAGAAGAGCTGAAGGGGGTCGCTTTAGACGAGCTGAAAGGAGGCGAGTTCGAGGGACAATAGACAAGTTTGAGGGAGTCTCTATAGACGAGTTCGAGGGAGTCTCTATAGACGAGTATCAAGGAGTTTCTATAGACGAGCTCGAATTAGTCTCTATAGACGAGTTTCAAGGAGTTTCTATAGACGAGCTCGAATTAGTCTCTATTGTTCGAAGGAGTCTCTACAGACGAGTTTGAAGGAAGACTAGTTCAAAGGAATCTCTACAGACGAGTTCGAAGTGGTTTCTATTGACGAGTTCGAAGAAGACTCTATAGACGAGTTCAAAGGAATCTCTACAGACGAGTTCGAAGGAGTCTCTATAGACGAGTTCGAAGGAGTCTCTATAGACGTGTTCGAAGGAGTCTCTATAGACGTGTTCGAAGGAGTCTCTATAGACGAGTTTGAAGGAGTCTCTATAGACGAGTCCTTATAGTCCGTTTCGAAGGAGTCTTTATAGACGAGTCTCTAAAGTCGAGTTCGAAGAAGTCTCTATAGACGAGTTCGAAGGAGTGTGATATTTGAAGTCAATCAAATGATTATCTCGCGTTTTGTGAGCGTTATAATTATTTTGGCCCATTCCCGCGGAGCGCTTGCTTGAGGTGATCGACACTTGGGTATTTTTTAGTGCCAACCTTTCCTTTACCAGATAGAGTGGTTTGTTTTGTCCATAGAAATTATGGAATGCGTCAAATTTGAAGAAAATTGGCCTCTTATTTCAATTCAAATTTTAAAATTATTCAAAAGTTTGACTCTTTGTGGGGGTGGGTATTTGATGCAGGAGGCCGATATTGCTCAATTCGCACTTGGCATAGTACTGATAAAAATTATAGGATTTGCAAAGTTTGCATAAAAATTGGGCGATCCTTTTTTGTTCTATGAGATAAATTACGTTCTGTGAATATTTTTTAGCTTTTGTGGGAGAGGTCGCAAAAGGAGTGGTCCAATTGTACTGACCGTTTTCCAAAGATGACGAAAAATCGCAATATTGGGCTTTAAGTGGCGTTGCCGGCATGCTGGCGTTTAGCGCGGCTATGGCTCGTCGGGTGAGGGGTGGTTCTTGCCACTTGAAGACCTTTTCGGTTGAACAAAAAAAAATATCATACCGGGCTTGCACGAATATCTAAAAGGGGAATATTAAAAGAAGCCTGAAACATGCCAAAAGAAAAAAAACTACACTTGCCTACCAAAAAAACTCAATCTCAAACTCTCCTTAACCTAATTCTATCCCCCGGAAACAGCTCTCTTGGCGGCTGTCCGACCAAGAGATAGTCCTCCCTCCGAAAACACCTCTCGCCATGACGTCGCTACTCCCTGACGTTCCAAATTTGCCCCTTCACTTACCTCCGTTTATACCATCCCTACCACCCTCTTAATGGCCTTAAGCCAACGACATCATTTTCATTTGGAGGTATACAATTTTATTAAATCCATTGTAGTCAGATATCTTACATATTGATTTATAATACCAATTAATGAAAAGAAGCATGAAACGTAATTAATAATTCAAAAAAAAAATTAATTCCAAATCTAAGCTCCTTCTCCTTCTTTTTCCTTTTCAGGGTTCGATGGCGGGTATCAAGAGTTAGGACCACTGATGGCAGCTAATGGACAAGGTTCTTCCCAAGGAGTAAGTACGTATTAGTGTATGAAGTTTAGCTTTATGACTACATTCCCGGTTCAAGATTAAAAAAATTATAATTTATTTTCCAATTCCAGGCCAGGACAAACAAAAGGCAGTAGGTCGACACCACAAAAACAACCGACGAGAATAAAGTGGATACCTAACCTCGAAATGAGCTCAATTCAACGAGGGATCCTGCACTGCAACACCAGGCGAGTAAATCTTAAATTAAACTTCTTTTGTTTACCCCTTCTTCTCTAAAAATTGTACTTTTCTTTTCAGGAAAACCGATGAATTTAATTATGTTGCTTCGTCGTCCGTCTGTCTGTCTGGAGTTAATAGTAACGTCTATAGGGAAGATACCAAGTCACGCTGGTGACGGCAAAGCTGCGCCTCCCGGATGGGCGATGTTGTGGCTCTTTACTCCAAAAATTCTGCCAGGCTTTAATTTTTAAGATTTTTCTTAATTTTTTTGTATTTATTAAGTTTTGTTTTGTTTTAAATATAATTCAGTTTCGCTTTGTTTTAAACTTAATTCAGTCTTAAGTCTTTTTTTTTTTTTTGTTTAAAATATTGTCAAACTTTAAGATGTTTATTTGGGTTTCGATTAATTCTTAAGAATATTTTAAAGTTTAGTTCTTAAATGTTCACATTTTAGCTTTTTTAATGTTATATTATGTGTTATGATTGTTTAAAGCCTTTTAGCTTAGAAAATGTTGGTATTTTGTATTCTTTTTATTTATTTTGTTGAACAAATCAAATCAATAAATGTTATTCCTTTTAACTTAAGGAATTTATCGCCAAAAATGCCGGGTGTTTTATTTCGCTGGGAGCTGGGAGCCACGCATCCAATCTTCTTCGCTGATGAGATAAAAAAGGCCGATTTTCTTCCTAATTTTCCGCAGGAAATTTCTTCTTGTCATTTTATTTTTTCAAATTCTCTTTTCTTTCCCCGCTACATGACTTTTCGTCAACTGTTATACGGGAAAAATCAGCTGTTTTAGTGTCCCATTGAATGCCAACATTCTTCTTCTTATCACAATGGTTAACCCATTTTGAGGCGCACACCACACAATATTTCCCATTTCCGAATTCGATTTAAGTTTGCAAATAATATTACGATGTACCAAGTTTGGAGCAAATCGGACACTCCAATCGAGAGTTATCGTGCGCACTGACGGACGGACGGACACTTCTGGGTCGACTTTAAATGTTCTGAAACGGATTTGGTTCAAAGGGTCAAATTTTGATAAGGCACGTTTTGGCCGTATCAAATGTCATATACTCTCTGTAGCCATATGATAATAAAATAAATAAATGTTGTCAACCTACTTCATATCTTTCGAAATCTCGAGAGATTTCCAGACGAACGAAAGGACAGATGTGACTGGAGGACATGTACAAATGGGAGCAACTAGAAGGTATTAGAACGAGAGAACCCCTTTAGAATATATTTTACCTAGTCTTTTTTATAGCTCTCTATCTCTATTTATTCTTACTGTAGAAGACATGTGCTTTGATATGTATAGCAGACCTATGTACGAATAACAGACACTTCCCATTTATCATATTCTGGGCAAAATGCTATGCCTCAGGCCACCAGCTAATACTAATACTTTTTTTCGCAAAGGGAATGTAGTTGATGCGTGCACGTTTGGGCTATTTAGTTTATTGTCGTGATTCGCGTGAATTATTAAATGTAGTACTCACACCTATATTCGCAACAATAATAACAACAACACATAGCATACACAACAAAATAGTGGCCTTATTAAGCTCATTACAAGGGAGAGGCATCCTCTTGCTACATTTTGCTCATATACATCGATATGCAGAACCTAAGAAAAAATAATAACTGTAATGGGGATACATTTATAAGGGTCTACGTGCAAAACTGGCTACCTAACAATTTTTAAAAATTGTTACAGATATTTTTTTTTTTCAAAACAGCTATTTTCTTTTCGGATTTTACTGAATGTCGCTCGATAATTCAGTACAAGTTTAGGCCAGTGTTAGAGTCATATGTAATCAATTTTTTCACATTTTTAAATGAACACCTTTATAGCAATTTCTAAATGTAAGCGAAACGCTACAAAATACTAGATGGCCGTCCGTCTGTCCATGTATTTTGTGAACAAAATGCAAGTCGCATTTATTACCCGATTGAGATTACGTTTCCCGAACAAAAAATTGTTTGGCCCAAGGACGAACCCTATTGAAATTTTGTGGGAATTGGTTCAAATTTAGATATAGCTCCCATATATATCTTCAACCGATTTCGGTTTAATTGTTTGTCACATCCGACCAAATTCAGTCTAGAAACAAATTTTGTTGAAAATCGGTTCAGATATAGCTCCCATATATACGATCCATCCGTTTTGTTGTTAAGGACCACACTCCACAGCAAGGATATTTGATACTGGACATCAGATGCAGCTTGAAAATAACTCTGCCTAAATGTATCAATCGATCTCGATTTGATTTGCATATACCTTCGATATAGATATTCATCCGATTTTACGGTTATTGTCACCATACCTATAATATCATATAAAATTGGATTGATATTTTAATATTCAACCGAATTTTTCCATTTGGTGAAACTCGGTCCAGTATATCTCTTGCTCCAATAAATATTTTTAATATAATTCTTATTGCAGTCATATCATGCGCTATACAGCAATGTCATTTGGTAATAGAGGTACAAAAGCCTCCGTCAAAATTGTTGAAAATCGATTCAGATATGGACATACAGGGTGAGATGAAAAAACTGCAACCAACTTAAGACTGCTGTCATTTCTAAGTCACTCGCCCTACAGCTGTTAAAATTATTCCAGTGACAGCTCATTATATTGTTTACAAGCTTACAAAAGCATTTTGGTGAGAATTTTCCAGAAAAAAAGTTATTCGTGATGGAATTCAAGCGTGATGGAGTGATTTCTTTATATTTGGCTGGAAAACCACAAGTGGCTATCGTTACAGCACCCCAGCATTTAAATGTGAATAAACCTTTTGTGTCCCGTACCATATCTCATTACCGTGATACTTCTTTTCTTTTTTGAATATTAGAGTAAAAGTAGAAATAGTTTTAAATAAATTAAGAATCTTTATATTGTAAATAAATTAAGCTCAGGTTATATTATTTAATGCAAGTGGATACACATTATTGGCCTTGGAGGCTTTGTATCACTAATGAATTGAAATAAATAAATAAAATAAATAAATACTGGTAGCGTAGCCCGACGTCAAGAAAGTGGACGGAAGAAAACAGCAACATCAGCAGAAATGGTTCGAAAACCCGCGTCGCAGTGGCCGAAAAATGGCTTCTGAGCTGAACAAATCGCAATAATCCATTCGACAAATATTGAAAAATGAGCTCGGGGTAAAGCCATTGACGTTCCAAAAAGTGCAAGAACTTACACCGCAACAGAAAGAAAATAGACACAAAAGAGCTAAAAAGTTGCTTCGCTTGGCCGAAAGTGGTGAACTGCCGCATTTGGGTTTCTCTGATGAGAAAACATTCGTTGTCCAGCAGTTTGTAAACAAACAAAACGATCGTGTTTACTTGCCAAAGAGGTCAGCTGAAAATATGCAACTTCGGTTGGCCACCAGAACTCAAGCGTCGGCCATGGTGATGGTGTGGGCCGCCGTAACAGACGATGGTCGCTCTCCGCTCGTATTAATCGACCGTGGCATCAGAATAAATGCCGAATATTATAGCGAAAATATTCTGGGGGGTGTGTTAAAGCCTTGGGTAAGCCAAAATTTTGGCCGTAAAGCTTGGACATTCCAACAGGACTCAGCACCATCGCACTCAGCACGCGCCACCCAAGAATGGTTACAAAATGTGGTTCCTCGCTTCATTTCCAGCGCACAATGGCCACCAAAATCTCCGGAGACCAATACGTTTTACTATTGTGTCTGGAGTATTTTGGAAAGCAAGGTTGGCACTAAAAAAATACCAAAGTGTCGATCACCTCAAGCAAGCGCTTCGCCGGGAATGGGTCAAAATACCGTAGAACAACATTCGGGCTGCATGTGACGGTTGACGGAATATTGTGTGTGTTGAATATTAGGGCATTTGACTTTGTTGATGTTTTTTTATCTCATCCTGTGCTTCGACTTTCCAGAAGCCCAGCTTTATCTCACCCAACTCACCAACAAAGATTTTTCATTTGTTCCATTTTTTCATAACGCCATTACGGAACAATTCCACACAAAATGCCATATCATAGAAAACACTTTAGTTTTTTTTTTTAATTTCGGGACTTTTTGGAGGCTCTTCTCAAAATATTTTTTCGTAAAAACATTCACACTTTTTGAAAGAAGCTAAAATGTCATGCAAAATTTGCCGTCAAATGCTGTATCTCCAATATCTAACTTTTATGAAGTTGGATTCAGGTGTGTCCTTTGTATGTACTTGTGATTTCGCCGATAGAGGCTTTCAGCATTTGAAATATCCACGGTTGAAGGATATTTTCTCACGAAAGTATTGATCCATTTCATCCGCTCAATTGATTGTAGGCTTTAGGCCCTTAAAAAATAGATTCTGGCTCATATTATTCTCTTTAAAATTTGCAATAATGAATGACCACCATGTAAAATTTCATAACGATCGGACTATAATTACGAGCTGTGGAGTAAATACAAGAGTCATACACAATTAGAACTAATGGTGCTATGCAGTATATGGTGGATCTGGGATCAATATTTCGAGGTGTTACAAATATGCTGGCCCTCCCTTGTTTTGCCGTGTATTGCACAATTCTAGTGTTGTAGAAGTTTTATGCGGCAAAAATATTCAAAAATTTCAGCAGCATTAATAAAAACACAACCTAATACACACAGCCCCAATTGATTCGCCGGCAAAGGGCATTTTGCACAAAACTAGAAATTGTTTTTAATGCCAGCGTTGTTCCTGCCTGAATTGTGTTCTTGTTTTGATTAAATATTAATAGTTATTGTCGTTAGTTTAGACGAAGAAAACGACGTCGTCGTTACAACTACACACATACATACATACACATCCTTCGCCTAATGATGGAATGTGCAAATGGTTTTTTACTCCCTCATTTATTGCTTTTAGCCAGGCCTTAGCACTTGTTCTGCCAGTTGGTGATTTTCTTTAATTTCCCCCAAAAACGAAATCTACACCTCGAACTTATTTCGTGATTACCATCAAGTGTTGCGTTGTGTCAAAGGCTAATGGAAATCACCCGGTCGTCCCTGTCCAGGGTATCGGCTATGATAGCTAAACTTTGAAGAAAAATTAGTACATTTACATATTAATGTACGGAGGACATGTATTTTAAATTGCAAAGTTAATGGAATTCAGTATCCCTTGCATTCTGGAAGGAAATCAATTTGTAAAGTTTGGGACAAAAGAGGTATATTAGATAATAGGTACGTCTGGCTAATTTTCCTGAAAGAATTGTTCAGTAAGTTCTTTAAACCAAGATATGGTTATTCTTTATACTTTTGTTAGAAAACTCTTAAAAAAAATAAACAGTCAGCATTCCTATAAAAACCAGCAAGCAATCAGAAGATTTGGTAATACCTAAATTTAATAAGTAAAAAAGCAGTAAGTTTGGAATTGGTAATTGGTAACCATTTGTAACGAAATTAAAATTTTTCAAAAAAAATAAAATCCGTTAAAAATTCTGTTAAAATCGGATATAGCCGTTATATTGGGGTCTATACGAAGACGTGTACCAGCATAGGTAATTTTTGCCATAAGCCATTACAATATTTAAACACTAAACTTGAAAAAACCCGGTAAATAATGTAGCTGAAATCATCAAAATAACGAATATAGGATGGTACTGTTACATCAGGGCTTTACGAAGACCTGGACCTGCATAGACATTTTTCTATCACAGGCTGTTGTACCTATTAGGAACTTCAAACAGGAAATTTCAAACAATTTCGGTGAATATTGTACCTAAAATCATCAAAATACATAATATAGAGAGGTACTGAGGTATATGGGGCCTATACGTAAACCTATACCTGTATAGAGAATTTTCTGTCTAAATAAGAAATTTGAAACAACTCCGGTGAATAATTCCGGTAAAATTATCAAAATACCGAATATTGGGAGGTAGCGTTATATGGAGGCTACAGGACAGTCTGGACCTACATACGCGATTTTTTGTCATAGGCTGTACTACCCTTTACGAATTCTAAATACGCAATTTTAAACAACTCCGCTGAATAATGCTCCTAAAATCGTCAAAATATTGAATATCGGGGGGTGCCGATATATTGGGGCCATACTATATCGTGGACCTTTATAGACAATTCTCTTTCAGTGGGTAAAGAACTCACAAGGAACTCCTTGTGTGGAATTTCTGACAATTTCATTGAAAAATGTGGCTAAAATCATTAAGATACCGAATATAGGGGGGTACCGTTATATGGGGGCTATACGATATCGTGAACCCGTATAGATAATTCTCTTCCAAGGGATAAAGTACTCACAAGGATTTTCAGACAATTCTATTGAAAAATGTGGCTAAAATCATAAAAATACCTAATATCGGGGGTACCATTGTATGGGGGATATACGACATCGTGGAAGAATGTAGACACTTCTCTGTCAGGTGGTAAAGTATTCGCAAAGAACTCCTTGTGTAGAATTTCAGAATTTAATTGAAAAAATGTGGCTATAATCTTCAAAATACCGAATATCGAGTGGTGCCGTTATATGGGGGATATATAATATCGTGGACCTATATAGACAATTTTCTGTTAGGGGGTAAAGTACTCATAAAGAACTCCTTGTGTACAATTTCAGACCATTCCATTGAAAAAATGTGGCTAAAATCATCAAAATACCGAAGATCGGGGGGTTACGGTTATATGGGGGCTATACGATATCGTCAACCGATATAGCCCATCTTCGAACTTGACCTGCCTGCAGACAAAATTTTAGCTTCCTATCTTAATTCGTTTTTACTGTACCGTGATTACAACAACAAACGGACAGACGGACGGACAGAGCTAAATCGTCTTATAATTGGGTCTAAAATTATTATTTCGATGAGTTACAAACGGAATGACGAACTTAATATTCCCCTTCATACCATGTATGGTGAAGGGTATAAAAAGCCAAATGCGTAATACTTTCAAATAGTATTAAAAATATGTCCAACCAAACTTATCGTTTGAAGTATTGTTTGTTCTACAACCTAATTCAATAAACGAAAAAAATATCTAAAAAAAATGTTAAATCTAATAACAGCACATAAAAAAATTGGGCCAAAAATTATGTGAAAGTCCATAATGACACCTGACATTACCTATTAATCACTCTTCGAATTGTTTTCATTTGGACCATATCATAAACACTTTATGGCTTAGCACATTATCGAACCCAAAAACTAAGGCGCAGAAAACTTATTAAGATTTCTGTAATATATGCCAACTAATTGCTGCTATTAAATTAAACAGCTAAGCAATTTACAACAACGCATACACAGGTTTCCTTTTTGGTTTTTAGAACATTTCCAAATCCAATAATCAATATAAAAAGAGAGAGAGAGAGTGTAGAGAAGTGTTTTCTCCTGAAATCAGTAACAGAATCAATAAGATAAACTTTTGTTAATAAGCATTGTTGCAATACAATCTATTCTATTTAAATCTCTCTAATAATCTTAGGTCAATCATGTTCGTTAAATTTTGGGTGACAGTAAATAAGATATCTGAAATTACACCAAGATTCCAAAAAAATTACATTTTTAAGTTTCGTTTTCATTTTTATTTATTTATAAAGATTTCTTATACAATCCATTCGTTAGTCTCGACCATCTAACTTTATTATTTTTCAATGTATAATTCAAAGAACGGCAACTCGAAGATTTCAAAAATTTCTTGGCTTTTTATACAACATTAAACGAAAAAAAAAATCATTACAAAACATTTGTTGGTTGCTAAATGAACATAAACTACTGCATAGAAACAAAAACACTTTGACAAAATATGTATAATATGGGTATATTCTAATGGAATTTCTTATCAATTAGTTTAGAATAATGAAAATGCAATGGTGCCAGTTCGTTTTCCTATACAAAACATGTTTGATGAGTTGTCTTGTTGTTACCATTGTTGTTTATAGTCGTTATTTGAGAAATCAGAGATAAGCGACGTTGAACGCAACCATAGTTCCTCTTTCTATTTACCACTTAACTAAATACATAACGCCTTGGCTTTGGGAACGGCGCCAATTTACAATGTTCGTTGTTCCGATTGTTGGCCTCCCGCCACAGAAGCATCATCATTAATACAGGTCCACTGATTTTCATTGTTCTCCTTCCAGAGGGTAACCTTGTTGTCTCCACCTGTTACGGCCAGGATATTTCCCGTCATTGACCAGCTAACCGACCAAACCACATCATCGAATGTGTGTAAAATAGTTGGCGACCATGTTGTAAAATCGGTGCTGTTCCAGATGATAACATGGCGATCTTGGGAAGCTGAGGCAATTTGTGAACGTGGCAATCCAATTGAGGGTGCCCAAGCAACGTCACGCACCCAATCTGAATGGGCTTCCAAGCGACTCTCTTCTACCCAACGATCACTCTCTTCGCGCCATATTTTGACACAATTGTCACAACCACCACTGGCTAAACGTTTAATGCCGGCACTACGTGTGGAAGACTTTTGATCAAAAGCTGGTTCTGGCACAGTTGAGGGACACCATGTAACAGCATTGCAGCCAATTGTATGGGCATTTGGTATCTTCTTACAATCCCACACACCATATTCGGTGTTGCAAGTCAGAATGGATATGGAACCATCAGAACTGCCGCATGCCAACATCAGACCATATTCCGAAGGAGCAAATGCCACTGAATTCACCGAAGAATCATGGTTGCTATATTCGTAGCTAAAGCAAGAACAAATAAAAATTCATAAGTGACATCACTTCCTGATTTAGCTGCATTGTACTTACAGTTTTGTCCAGTCATTGGCACCACCTTCTTTCCAAACAATTACCTTCCGATCATAGGAACACGAAGCCAATATATTGCCAAACTTTGGATGGGCCCATGCCACTTGCCACACCGGACCCTGATGACCCTTGAGGTCAGCAACCAAAACTTGATTACGATTCTTGACATCAAATATTTTCACCGAACCGTCCGACGAGCAAGTTGCCAAATGCATTCCATAGTAGTCCAGAACGGCATTGTGAATCATATCTTCATGGCCGGTGTCAATTGTGTTGATCAAGCTAACCATTTTAAAGCAAATTTATTTATTTCTTCGTTATCAATTTAATTATATTTATTTTTATCTGAGTTAAATGCGGCCTTTTTGACAATTTTTTCTATCTAGTTTGACGTGGACCCAACAGAATTCTAGGGAAGCATAAATCGACTTGCGACTAATCGAATTATCGATTTTTTTTTTGCTATTGACTTTTCGGTCCATTTGGCGATTGGCAATCGAAACAAAATAAACGTTTGAAATTTTGTTTCTTACTAACAGTTAAAAAAAAATATTGCGAAAATGACACCACAACTGAAAAATAGCACCATAGAGGATTGAAGGCACATTCTACACCTTAAATATTATCGATAAAACAACGAAAAAGAGACGGATTTATCTATACTGAAAGTCGGTCATACTCACCCGTAAAATGGCTTAACGCCTGCATTGTGTTTAGCTCTTTATTCAATTTTCAGTGTAATAGCGACTGAAATAATGAAAAATCAGAACCTGCAAAAATCTAATTGTTTTGGATTTTTAGCGACAAAATCAAGGTAGTCACTTTTTTATATCAACATTTTGGATTTCAAAGCGACCGATTTTTGTCCGTAACTCGAAAATGGGTTAGAGAATCGCACTACAGAACTAAAAGAATGTAAATGTTTGTTTTTACTACGACAACCTATTTTTCCTTTATGATATTGTAAAAAAATAGTAGACTTTCTGGAACAGAGTATTAAAAAAATGTTATATTCTAGAATCTGCAAGAATGTAAAATTTTACTACGATAGCCGATTTTTCCTTTATTATATCGAAAAAATGCAAAACTAGTAGTGTCTTGTATGATGCCATGGGTCAATAAAATCAAGGTAGGGTATGATTTTACCATATGATTTTATTTTTTTTTTTCTTCGCTTAATGTGTCAACTTTATTTGTTTATGTGTGCGTATGCTTTTCAATAATAATAATAATAATATTCTCAGAAAATATTCAAAGTCAAAAGCACAATTACAGAAGGTAGAACCATGGTAGAATTACAAGGTAACCCTTTCAGGCCAGCTGGTATCAATTTGATATGTCAAAAAATTGTTGTAATTTGAATTCGCCTTCATTTACACATAAGAAAATTGTTGCATGATTTCAAACTTTAACAATGCTATTGATAGAAAATCGAGATTTTACGTTTTTATAGAGTATGAGGGAAAAAGTGTATATTCAACATATGGTAGGCATAGGTAATATGGAGATCTAAAATTCGTGGATATTTGAAATAAGTGAAACAGGGAATCAATTTCATTTAGGAAATAAACCGATACATGGAATTTCATCATCTTATTTGTACGGATTTTCAACTATGTTATACACTATAGGGCTTCAACAGTGAAAGGTGAATGATTCCAAAGCATATTGGATTGGTTTGGGGAACAAAATATTGGCAATTTTTGGGGTGTGATTAAATATTGAGATAATTTTTTTATTTCAAATTGTTCGAATGTATTAAAGTTATCTATGCTTAAAAGACTTCCTGTCTGCTATACATTTCATGGCTGAGCAAATAATATGCCTGGACTCACAGTAGACTCAGCCCCCCTGTATCTTCTGCAATCTTTGATCCAAATCTTAAGTAAGCCTGAGGAGTAAATATACCCTAAAGTACCTTTTAGGTAGCATGTCACTACAGCGAGAAAGCTGACGATGTAGCAAAAGAAAAAAGGGTACACCCCAGAACCACCACAAAACCTAATTTTAAAGCATCAAAAATAATTTTCGGGATATTTCCTTTAAAGAACATTATCGCTGTTGAATATGAAATCAACGTTGCCGACGTTACCAAGACTGCATGCTGTGTAAGGATGATGAAGAGATAACAACGATTGGACATCTATTATCGCAAATGTCCTTCGTTGGCGCGCTGGGGCCTAAAATCACTCCATTTCCAGTCTATGTGATTTTCAAAAATGTTGTATTGAACGTGCTATAATCAAACCAAGATGCAGCGGCTTCAGCATTACTTTCAATCGATGTTGGAAGTTTTGAATATTTGCTTTTGTAATAGAAAAAAACACAATTTTGAAAAATTTTAATTCAATATTTTGATTGGAAAAATAATTTGCCCCAAATTTTGTACTTCAAATCAATTCGCCCTGACTACAACTTTGACATATCAAGTTTCCAAAAAAGTTGCTTTGTTGTAATTTTCGCCTATGTTGCTACATGGTATTTCTACCATGGGTAGAACAAAGCTACCCCTAAATATATTTTTTTCTTTTGGTGCCCCTGTCAAATCATGTACACAGTTTGTATATGTGTGTGTATGGTTTTGAATATATATGAAAATAATTTGAAATTATTTCAAATTTCGAGACAACAGAAATGCATATTTTCCACTTTAACGGACAACAAAATGTACAATTTTGAATAAAACAATCTTGTCCTACTATCTTGGATTGAATTTTGTGGAGAATTCCCAATATTCCATTCAAGTTTTATGCATTTAAATAAACAAAATAAAAAAAAAATGTTGAAAAAGTCTACTTGACATAACCCAACATACCAAAAATACAATACAGCTTGAGAACAATATTATAAAAATATAATTTTTCAACAATGCTTGAGAAACACTTATGTTCCACAAACATTTCTCAAACCTGTCCCTTGCTGACAAATTAGTTTCGATTTTTTGTGAAAATTGTCAGCAAGAAATTATTTTCTTTGGCAAAAAACAAAATCACGCGAATTTAGGACCCATTTCTGGACCGAACCCTTAAGGTATGGATGAATAATAAATCCGGGAATCTTTCACATAAATTATTCCAATCCCATTTCAGATTGGAATCATCAAAAAAGTTGAAGGAATTCAATACATGTGTAGTCTTAGTGGAAGAGATGCAGAAGTTCAAATAAGGGAGAAGAAAGCGTCTGGGTATCAATGCAACATGAGGCAGTGACTACTGGGATGTCCATCAAGAAAAAAAATGTGAAAAATGATTAAAAATTAAAAAAAAAAAAATAATATTATATACTATTACAAAAATAAGCTTATTATAATATTATTTTTGTAAGCTTATTCTACAATTTCAAGTATAAGCTTATAAATAAGGGTTCCGTTTCGATTATTCTACACTTTTTACACAAACATTTTTCAATGTTTTCTCAAGATTTTCTCAAGCTTAAGGTTTATGTTCATAAGCTTATTGTAATATTATTCTCAAGTCATTTTGGTATGTTGGGAATGAGACTACAGTACAGAATTGCATTTACCTAGTTTCTTTGAAGTTGAGCAACCTTTCTTATTAAGCCATGCTTTTTGATAATATTCAAAATAATTAAAAACAAACAATTTCTGTTAATATTAAATTTCAAATTTACATATCTTTTGCCATTTTATCCTAAATAAAAATATTGCGAGAGAAGTGTCAAATGAACAGGACAACTTTTTGCATTTGTTGTCAATAACTTTGAAGTTACAAGCCTCTTGTTTATAGAGTTGCATTTTTCATATTTAATCAATCTGCTCTACCTTGTAATTATTATATCATGGATTCTTGTATGTTCTTGAACAGATAATTTGACATTAATATGCCTAGCCATGATGTCAAGCTGCTTATGTACCCTCCCAAATGAACAAATGATAGGTCAAATTGAACAAGCCCCATAATTTGATATGTTGCCATAGCACTTAGATTCTTATTTTTTCCGACCGACGTTTCATTGTGTTTAAACGACAACGACACTTGCGGAAACAGCTGATTGTGATTTTGTTGTGTCGTTGAGTTGGAGCTTGCTGACCCAATTTCACCCCGATTTAATCAGAAATCGTAGGTTTTTAAGACTCCATTTGTATTCGTAAGATTATGTAAATTATAGATTCATTTAAATTCATACCAAGAACTATAGAACAATACATTCCATGTCAAAAATGTACATTATTATTGTTTGTGCTTTTCTAGTTGGGGTTGCATCGTTCTTTGTGACGCAAACGCACATAAACAAAGGCATGGAAATGAGTGTAAGTATCCAAAGTATCCATCCGCGTATCGTATTGGGCAAGAGTAATTCAATGAATGAATGACTAAAACTGTCTTTTATGTTGAAAGACCAACAAGTGTTTCATGGCAGCAATGTTTGTGGCAAAGCTTTCACCACCGCCGTTGACTTACAGAATGGATTTGTTTTGTATGATAAACTTTTTCAAACCAGTTTCAATTAACAATCTCGACAGTTAACATCCAATCGGCCTAGCTTAAAGTCTTTTACAAATATTCAAATGATTGTATTGGCTGGCCGCATGGTGCTAGTGAAAGTTTTCTAAATCACTTTTTATTTTGTTTACGAAGACTTTGTTAAGGAAGTTTATTTTGTTTTCTTACACTTTATAAATCCAAAAAAAAGGCTGCTATGTTTGCCCGAGTCTCCTTCTATCCCACATTGTTGTACAATGTGCTAATGGAAAAGGCCACCGCACGTAATTGGTATGATCGTATCGATGAGAATGTCATCTTGGGCGCTTTGCCATTTCGCTCTCAGGCAAATGATGTAAGTTTTATCGGAAATTAAGACATTATTTTTGTAAGTGATTCTTAAATGTGTTGATTGTCTTTTATAGTTGATTAAAAATGAAAATATGAAAGCTGTGGTATCCATGAATGAAGATTATGAATTAACAGTATTTTCAAATAATGCCCCCAAATGGCAATTGTTGGGAGTGGAATTTTTACAATTGGCCACCACTGATATCTTCGAATCGCCTTGCCAAGATAAACTCTTCAAGGGTGTTGAATTTATTAACAAATTTCTACCTCAAAATGATCGTATAAAGAATTTAAGTACAACATCAAATCCGGAGAATATTGGAACTGTTTATGTTCACTGCAAAGCTGGGCGAACACGTAGTGCAACATTGGTGGGGTGTTATTTAATGATGGTGAGTAATGATAAAATAAATATGACAATGTGTATTATTTATTCTTTTTATAAATGATTAGCACATCGCATATGGAAAAGTAATAATAAGTAATCTACCATAATACGGTATACAGGGTGAGATAAAAAAATGCAACAAAGTCAAACTCAATCATTTTTACACATTTTTTAAAATTTTATTGAATAAAAGCAAAAAATGTCGGAAATAGCATCAAATTCTAGAATAAGTTTAGATTTGTTCGAATTAATCACCTTTAGAACGAATTATGGTCTTCAACGGCCAATGAAACCGTCACACGCTGCCCGAATGTTGCTCTGCTCTATTTTGGCCCATTCCCGGCGAAGCGCTTGCTTGATGTGATCGACATTTTCATATTTTTGAGTGCCAACCTTACTTTCCAAAATACTCCAGACACAATAGTACCGGATACCAATAGTAGATTGGTATCCGGAGATTTTGGTGGCTATTATGCACTGTAAAAGAAGCGAAAAACATCATTTTGGAACCATTCTAGGGTTGCGATGCTGATTGCGATGGTGCTGAGTCCAGTTGGAACGTCCAAGGTCTGCGGCCAAAATGTTTGCTTACCCAAGGCTTTAATACACCCTCCAGAGTGAGTTCTGGTGGCTAACCGAAGGTGCACATTTTCAGCTGACCTCTTTGGCAAGTAAACACTATCGGAGAAAACCAAATCCGGCAGTTCACCACTTTGGCCAAGCAGGGCAACTCTTGAGCTCTTTTGAGTTTATTTTCTTTCCGTTGCGGTGTAAGTTCTTGCACTTTTGGAATTCCAATGGCTCATTTTTCAATATTTGCCGAATGGAATATTGCAGCTGATGTTGATGTTTTCTTCCTTTCACTTCCTTGACGTCGAGCTACGGTACCAAAAGATTTATTCACATTTAAATGCTGGAGTGCTCTAACGATAGCCATTTGTGGTTTTCCAGCCAAATATAAAGAAATCACATTATCACGCTTGAATTCCATCACGAATAACTTTTTTCTGCGTAATTCTCACCAAAATTATTTGTACGCTTGTAAAAAATATAATGAGCTGTCATTGGAATAATTTTAACATCTTTCGGACGAGTGGCTTAGAAATGACAGCAGTCTGAAGTTGGTTGCAGTTATTTCATCTCACCCTGTATATGGCACTTTTACAACAATAAATCATAATAATTAATTTAAACATACATACTGATAAATGTATTTCTTTAAAATGGCCTTGTTAATGTTAAATTGCAATTTTTTTTTGCAAATCGAAATACATGTATGATTTTACCACGTAGATATAATAACATGACTTTCGAATGAACCCAAGCAATAGCTAATTAAAATATAGCTTTTAAAAATGTAACAATTTTATATAGAAACTTATTCAATGCCAAAGTCCAAAGTTAATTATAAATATTTAATAACTATTTACATTTACTTCTTTCAGAAAAACGGCTGGACACCTGAAAAAGCTGTCGAACATATGCGTAGTTGTCGACCTCACATATTGTTACATACCAAACAATGGGATGCCTTAAGATTGTTCTACAAAAAGAATGTGGAAAAGTCATGACCTGATGCAGCTGAAGGAGACTTAAGAAAATAATCTGAACCAAGCAAATAGCTTTATTATATTGTTAGAATAATGAATAACAATACATTAGAAATTTTGTGTGAACTTCCCTTTTGTATGTTAATTTATATTGAGATTGTTATGTAAATTAAATAATAGATTTTTTGTAAACAAAATGTGGCTGAAACTCATTCCTGGTTTTGTGGTACAAAATTACCTAAGACCCAAAACTTTTTTATCATGTTAACAATGCCGCAATCGTTATATATTAATTTGTACAGACCAAACAGTGTAGCCAATGACACGGTTATATTAAGACTTCTTGCAACAATGGGTAATACTTTTCCGACAACCGATGAACGGACATAATCTTTGCACATAGATTCACATCCCCTATAATTGAAGACATAACCGATTAAATTACATTGGTGTAAGCTTCATTAGCAAATTCCATTTTACCAATATGTATGGAGGGTTGACACAAAGGCAGTAGCCATTTCAAATTCTTTGGATTGAAAACAAAATGCAGAGGGCAACATGAATACCAGTGCAACTCCCACCAGGCGTTCTGCCTTCCAGAGACCAGTATATTTGCGGCTTGATTCATATTGTTTAATGGATATTGTGGTATTTCCGCTCCGACGTATGGGAACCCTAGATCCCCGATGCTGAAATGTTTTCAAACTTGCCATATTTTCATTCCAGAGTTTTGAAGAATAATTTCTGCCATATATTAGCCCATTTTTGGCCATGGCATGGAAATTTGTTGCTGAGAAAAAATACATATAAAAAGGAAGGTTTGTAAAGCCTCTAAATTTATATACATACCACACAAATATCTCATGTTACATCTTAAAAAAATTGAGGACATATCTCTCTGTTTAAATTATTTATTGCTGCTTGTTTATTTATGTTCTTTTTTTAAAGTCATTTTGAACTGTGAATTCAAATGTAACTTGGTTTTAAATTTGAAATACAACATAGTCACATTTCAACACTCTTAAAATTATTGCTAACATCTGCGGCTCCATCTGCCTTAAATATTTAAACATAGCGAAGGTGTGTGGCAAACACAAATTACGAGATACATATGTACACAAATAATTCATTAAGATCATGGTACAATGATATCAAGGTAGGGCTATGATACCATATGATTTTAATTTTGTTATTTTCTTGGTTTTCTTTTCAATAACAAAAAAATTGTTCAGAAAATATTCAAATTCGGGTGTTTTTAAAATGTTTATTTCAACGTATGCATCGTCAAAATCTAGAGTTTTTGTAGCGAAATAATCCTTTAGAGATATATAGTACATGATTTTGAAAAGAAGTGTTGACCTTTCATTCAGTTATCGCGTTTTTCAATTATTTATTCAAAATAAATGCAACAAGTTCTTTGATTTTTTATTGTTTTGATACTAATTCTGACATTACAAGCCAAACAGGTAGAGCTCTATACTTGCAATTTTTTCAAAGTTGGCCTACCTTCTCTTCATTGTACCATGATTAAGTTAACAAGTCTAAACTAATTTTTGTAGCATGTTGAAACTTTTAGACTGTAGTGCGTATGACTTCACATATTTAAAATAGATGGCGCTGTCCCTAAGTCCACTTTTTTGTCAGTATTCTATAAACATCTCTACATTCCATAAAATATTGCCGTTCCCAATAAGATGCTGTACGTGTCATCTAGACACGTTGCATGATACAAAGTAAAAATTATTTGTTCGATGAATAATTTATTTTTTGTATTTTCTCTTACAAAGTGAATATCTCATTGAAGTTTTAAGTAATTGAATTAAAGCATACAATTTCTAAATAATAACATAGATAATTTTTTTTTGGCAAAATTTAAACACCTTTCACTGCCCACAATTTCTTAACAGACTTGGCAATGCCAATGTCGTTGTAGATCAAGTAGAACAAACCGCCCAAAGTTGCCATAGACAACAACAGCAAGGATCCGTGAGCTACTTTAGGTAAAACATTACCAACCACAGAGGGACGCATGTAATCAGTTACCAAGGCTTCAATGCCCCTAAACAAAAAAAAAAGAAAAACATTATCTGTGGTTTATTGCAATAGCAAGCTTCTTCAAATATTCCGCTTACCAGTGAGAATGAAGAACCAGGGAAACAGCCAACAAAGCATCCATGGTTTGTGATGGTACAACGAAAGCGAGTGGTACAACACCCAACAAAGCCAACGAAACAACACGTTCAATTGTCCACAAGGCAGTGTGACTACCACCAGCAGCAGCCATGCGGGGAGCACTTACCGCAACATTACGTGTAACAGGCTAAAGGATAATTCGGTTCATTACAAATATTAAAATTTTCAAAACTTCATAATGGATACAATATCTATACTTACAGCAGCAACGTTCTTAACCAAATTCAATGGTTTGACCAAAGCACTACGTTGGGCAGCAACTACTGTAGCATAGGTCTTTAATGGGGTCATACGCACAGATTTAACCAAAGCGGCACCTGTTGTTTTGTAAAAAAGAAAACAATTATCCGAAAATATTGAAAATATTGCTTGCCATTAGTTATATAATGTAAATTGTATGTTTTATTACTTTGCGAAGTTTATAGAACTCTGGACAGTACATACCATTAAATTTGGTGGCATTACGGAGCACAAGTTGCAAGGCCATAGTAAGGTGTGTTTATATTCCAAAGAACACTTCTAAAACTTAATTTAAAGTAGATTTATTAAAAATCTAGGAAAAAAGTACGTCTAAGCAAGCTGTTATGGGCAGTAGTGACAATTCACAACATAGGTAAACGTCAATGCGGTATGTAGGGTTGCCATATCACGGGATTATAAATTACTCTACGACGTGTCGTAGAACAGTTAAAAACGTAATCTACGTACAGGAATGAGAGAAGTTAGAGTCTTGGCATATTACCGTGGTAGAAAAATATAGGTAGACGCATTGACACAGCTGCTGGAAAAATGAACTGTCAAACTAATTGTAAAATTAAAAATGTTTAATGAAAAATTATTTAAATTTGTAAAAATTGTTGAAAACACGAATTATAATAACCTCCGAATGACGTCGTATAAGAAAACATATTAAAATCTACTTATATTAAAAAAAAAAACATTTAAAATTTTGACATATCAATGTTCCCAAGCGTTGATGCATCTACCTGTATTCTTGTGCCATGGTATATACAATTCATATGTACTGTCACGTAATGTTTATTAACACAGTTTTTATTACATTATTTGAATGTAATATACATAAGGTTAAAACCGATCACTTGTGAATGCAACAAGTTCATAGGTACACATTGAAACATTAGAAGGTTTCACACATGACATAACCACAGAAGGTAGAACAAAGCTACCCCTGAATACAATATTTTTGCTTTGCCCTTATTCTGTCAAAACATATGCACATTTTGTGTATCCATTCTTGTTTCGCGGGTTTTACCCATATACGAATTTAGTTTAAAAAATTAAAAATAAGCAGAGCCAACTATTGCATATTTAAAAGTCTATTTGGCACTATACGACTTCTGCACAGAGTTGTATTTTTCTAGTTCCTTTAAAGATGAACAACATTTCTTATTGAGCCATGGATGAATTATCAAGGTACAATGAGGATGTAAACAGATCCGTAAAACTACTGAAATACAGCCCTAAGAGCACATTTAGAACAAGAAACATACTTCAAAAAGCAAAACATATATTTTCAAAAGTAAATGTCTTTATTCTGTCAAAACATATATAAGAATTTTGTTAATAAATTAAAAAAACAAATTTTGCATTTTTATAAGTCTATAACACTTCAGCACAGAGTTGCATTTTTCTAGTTTTCTTAAAGTTGAGCAACCTTTCTTATAAAGCCTTGGTAAATACCTTATGAATATAAAATATTTTTTTAAATAAAAGTTAATTTTTAGTATGCGTTTCTCAACAATTTTTACAAATTTGAATAATTTTTAATCAAAAAATTTCAATTCCAAAATTTGTTTGACAGTTCATTGTCTCAGCAGCTGTGTTGATGCGTCTACCTATATTTTTCTATACGACGCAAATCATAATAATTTTTCATTCAACATTTCTAATTCCAAAATCGGGTTTACAGTTCATTGTCCCAGCAGCTGTGTGGATGCTACTATCTGTTCTTCTACCATGGTCTACCTGTATTCTTCTACCATGCTTTACACTATTTGCATAGTCGCATACCACTTTAATGTGTTAGAATGAGACGTAAGTAGTTCTAAACATATCCCAAGTATAAGGTCACCCTACCAAGCCAGCTGACTTCCAATTGGAATATCAAAAACATTATTCTAATTGAAATCACAGAACAAAAGATAAACAAATACATTAAATCTATTTTTTTAATTCTGCAGGTGCGCACAGCACAGAGAAAATGCTTCAGTTTTTTTGATTAAAATATAAACCAAATAATCCAAAAAATTCATAATCGTTGTCCAATAATAGCGCTCCTAGCAATCACTTATATGTATTTTGTATTTTTTGACATTAGTATTTGTTGTTTGTTTGCCGACCGACAGTTGTTGTTGGCAATTGGTTTGTGTAAAAATGACTACTGTCCTGGAAAATAATAACAAATTGAAAAATTATATATTGGCACCGGAATTGTCCATCCATGATCCACTACCTGATATAATACCGCGTGAATATAATGAAGAGAAACTGCTTCATTTACCACGGGGCCCAGCAAGTACGAAACTAGTGCCGAAAAGAGATTTCATTACCGGCAAGATTTTGTTATTTGTGGAAGTCGAAATAGAAGATGTGGGAGCTAATGCAAAAAATTCGACATCAATGAGGCGTGAACCAGGAAAATTAGATGAAATTACCAGGGGATCGGCAACAAACTACCCATTTTGGCCAGGTGGATTTGATGAACCACCAAAAGAAATCAAAAGGCTAGAAATAGAAGGCTTTGAAATTGAGGGTGAACTGCTGACCACTCCACCGGGCTTTAAAGCCGGCTATGACTTTACAAAACACGAACAATTCAAGAACAGCATCTTAAAGCCTTTCGCTGCAAAGGAAGCGGAAAAGGTTAACTTGTTGCGGAATCTTGAAGATGACTTGGATGTCCAGGAATGGTTGAAGATAACCCAAGAAGAAGACAATTCCCAGGAGGAAAAAAGGTCGACAATGCTACCGCCTGAATTTAAAGATGTGGACGATGACATAATGGCAACAGAGTTAAAGCCGGTTTTGGAAATATCCACAGCTAAGGACAAAACTCTACAGACCGAATGGGCAGAAATGTTAGATATTTCACATCCAATCACAGATTTTAAGGAAAAAATACCCTGTCCGGCTATGTCATTTCCATTTGAACTGGATACTTTTCAAAAGCAAGCCATTATCAAATTGGAAGAACGCCAATATGTTTTTGTGGCTGCCCATACGTCGGCTGGCAAGACTGTGGTAGCAGAATATGCCATTGCATTGTCTCAACGAGATTTGACAAGAACCATTTATACTTCGCCTATTAAGGCTTTATCGAACCAGAAATATCGTGACTTTAAGAAGACATTCAAAGATGTTGGTCTCATAACTGGTGACCTTCAAATCGACCCAACTGCCACTTGTTTAATTATGACCACAGAGATTTTGAGGTCAATGCTCTATTGTGGCAGCGATATAACTCGTGATTTGGAATATGTCATATTCGATGAAGTGCATTACATTAACAATCCGGAAAGAGGCCATGTCTGGGAAGAAGTTATTATACTATTACCAGATCATGTCAACATTATTATGTTATCTGCCACGGTGCCAAACACCATGGAATTAGCCGATTGGGTGGGTAGTACGAAAAAACGTAAAGTCTTTGTTATTAGTACTCTGAAGAGACCAGTGCCGTTGATGCATTATCTTTACACGGGATCGGGAGGTAAAACTAAAGATGACAGATTTTTATTGGTCGATGACCAGGGACGCTTTTTGCAAGAAAACTATGAGAAGGCAGTGGAAAAGAAAAAGGCTGCACAAAGTAAATCGAAGCAGATGTCCGGTGGTACAGGTCCCAAACATCAAACAACAACACCCAAGCAGGATCAAAATACATGGATAGGATTGATAGACTTTTTAAAACGCAACGATCTTATGCCGGTTGTGGCATTCACGCTGTCACGAAATCGATGTGATATGAATGCCCAGGTGAGAAGATAATTAAATTAATTTTATTATTTGGAAGACTTAAGAAAGTTCTTGGTTTGTTTTAGGCCCTAAATTCCATTGATTTGAACACAGCTCGTGAAAAGGGCTCTGTTGAAATATTCTTCCATCAGTGCTTGTCTAAGTTGAAGCCACCAGATCGTGAATTGCCACAAGTTTTACAAATGAAAGACTCTCTGAGTCGTGGTATAGGCGTGCATCACAGTGGCATTTTGCCTATACTAAAGGAAATTGTTGAAATGTTATTCCAATCAGGTCTTGTCAAGTTGCTCTTTGCCACCGAGACTTTCGCCATGGGTGTTAATATGCCAGCCAGGACGGTGGTCTTTGATTCGCATCGAAAGTTCGATGGCATGGAAGTCAGAAACCTAAAACCCGGCGAATATATTCAAATGGCTGGAAGGGCTGGCCGAAGAGGCCATGATAAAAATGGCTGTGTGATTTTAATGTGTAAGGCTAATGTACCACCAGCTCAAGATTTGCGTTCCATGATTTTGGGTAAACCAGAAAAACTGGAATCACAATTTATTTTACGCTACGCTGTAATCCTAACTTGCCTGCGTATAGAAAGCATTAAAGTCGAGGACATTATGAAATTTACATTCAAAGAATTCAATCAGAAACTACAGCTGCCGGCTCAGCAAAAACAATTGGAAGTTGCACAAAGCAAGTTTTCGCAAATGCCAGAATTGGGTGAACATCTGCAACCTTTGTGTAAATTTTATGATTTGGCCACAGAATATATAGGCGAAAAACAGCGTTTAATGGTAATGTATAACATTCAGACAGCACAAACAAAAAATAATATTTTTTAACTAAATTCCTTGTTTTGCAGAGATTTTTACTGGCTCAGCCTAAGATTGTCAAAGAACTAAAAGTCGGACGTGTGGTTTTGGTGTGCAAGGGCAAACATTATAATAAGCTTGGTGTGCTTCTATCGATGAAAGCGGTACAGGGCAAAGAAACCACATATAGAGTTTTAGTACTTGATCATCAATTCAAAAGCAATGAAAAGGTTTTTATTTTTTAATTTATTTTTTGTTTATTTTTTAAAACATTTAGAAGTATTATTGTATGTGTTCTAGGATGATTTCTATAGAGGAGAAAGTTATTATAAAATGATTGCCTTAACGCCACAATTTAAGTACTACCATCCAGAAGGTATTGGTGGACATACAATACTGGATCTTCATGCAGCAGATTTTGTAGAAATCACCAAAACGAATGTAAAGATTGATGCTGACGTTATAATACGTAATTGGGAACAACGACAGATTGAACGATTTAAGGATTCACCACCAGGAGCTTCAGTCGTTAAGCTGGTCTCGGAACTACATCAATTGAATGAGAACTATATACAAAATAGCGATTCAATCAAGTTCATAAACATGTCCAAAGAGATTAATGTTAATGCTGAAACGGAAATGGCCCAAATTCGTTATTTGGAACATTTAGCCAAACAACTGCAAGATGTGTTGCCACACACAAATATCGCTGGCTTTGAACAAGAATTTGCCATTGTATACGAACGTAAAATGTTGGAACACCGCATTGAAGAATTGAAATTTAAAAACTCTACTAAAAATCTATCCCTCTACCCGGACTACTGTAATAAATTGGAAGTGCTTAGAGCATTGAAATATATTGATGAACTAGATGAAGGTGTGTAATGTCTTGTGACCAAGTTTATATATACATATAAGACTTTAAATGTTCCCTTATTCTTTTAGTGACGTTGAAGGGAAAGGTGGCATGTGAAATGGGTCAGAATGAATTGTTAATTACCGAGTTGATACTTTGTAATATGTTTAACAATTTAGAACCTGCAGAAATTGCAGCTCTACTCTCAGGCTTGGTCTTTCAAGCCAAAATCCAAGGGGAACCTGTTATACCGGAAAAACTTAAGAAGGTGCGTGCAACATCTATTTGATGTCTATCTACCATAAGGATAAACAAAGCACAACATTTATTTTCGAATTATGTTTTAAAAAATGTCCCTTTCAGTGTGTCAAAGAATTTGAAGAAATTAATGATAACATATTATCTGTCGAGCTACGCCATCATGCCGTTGTACAGACTGAAGACCGTTTAAACTTTGGCTTATTGGAAGTCGTTTATGAATGGGCTCGCAATAAGGTTTGATAAGATTTGAATAAGATTTATAGCTTTGTCAGACAAAAATTCTAAATGATTACTAAATCTTACAGCCATTTGCCGAAATTATGAAATTAACCGAAGTCCAGGAAGGTATTATTGTTCGGTGCATTCAGCAATTAGATGAAACAATTCGTGATGTTAAAACTGCTGCCATACGTATTGGCAATCCAGCATTGCAAAGCAAAATGGAAGAAGCATCGAATGCCATTAAACGTGATATTGTATTTACAGCTAGTTTATATACAACGTTTTAAGTCTGAAAGTTTGTCGTTTCTTTGTCTCTCATAACTATATGATTGTAAATTTTTTCTTAACAGAAATAAAAATGATAATATTTTTTTTTTAATTTTTTCTTTATGGTCAACTAAATAGGCAAATATGCAGTAATTAAAAAACTACTAACAATCCATAGCCAAGTACAACTAGTCTTCAAGACACGAACGGAATTTGAGAAAACTGAAATGTACGGCCGAGTTGATTTCTGATCTCCAAAACTTCGAAAAAAGTTATTGGAAATTTGTTGCACCTATTGGCTTGAGAAATGTTGAACGGTCTTAACAAAAAGGATATCAAAAAATTATTGGCTTTGTATATTTTTAAATTTATTTTTTCTTATTTCATTTAAAATGAATATGCGTTCTCTTGTTATGGTGTAATAATGTCCAATACACGCATAGGAAATCATTACACACCGTAAAGACATTTCTGTTTATTATGTTTAAATATATTTAAATATATATGCATGTAGTTTATGTGTACGTCATTTCTTAAAATGTATGCATTTAGAATATTTATGTATGTGTTTACTGCATTTATGAAAAGAAAACCTAATTTCATAAAATTTCCATCGAAAAACGTTTTTTTTTTTTTCTTTTTGTATAAAATCTATATAACAGAGAATTGAACGAGTTGTACGCTACTTATCGTGATTCTGGCTTAAATTTCGGTGGCACCATAAGACCCTGCATACGTTTTTGTTTCTTAGCTTTCTTAGATTTGCCCGCTTGAAAATCATGCCAACTGTTTACACGACTCTGGCGAGATTCTTCGAAATTTTTTTGCCATTCACGATCGGCTTTTATTCTTTCTTCCTCTTCGATTTCAGCTTCACGTTTACGTTTGCGTTCTTCTTGATCACGTTGATCCAATTGCTGCCGCCTACGTTCCATGTCGGCAAAGAGTTTCATAACCATGACATAAATGGCATGTTTGTACTTGGCGGGATCATCTTCCGGTATTGTTTCAAAGCGATTTTCCTTTTTGATCTTTTTACGTTTCTCAGCAATCTACAACAAGGAAATTATTGAACTTTCACTCTTATTATGCAAAATTATAAGAAAATACGTATAATTTCTTACCATGTGATCGGTTCTTTCTTTAGCCTCCTCGTAGACATCCAAACATTTTTTGCGGGTTACTTCATTCTCTAAAATTTTCCATGCTCTATTGATAATTTCGAATGCTTTTTGTGCCCTCTCCTTGTCATCTTGATTTTTATCTGGATGAACAAGTATGGATAGTTGACGATAGCGCTTCTTTATCTGATCAATTGGTACCTCGGGTTCAATTTGCAGCACTTCGAAGGGGTTGAGATTGAAGTATGTCGAACCTGGACGAAGTAAACGATCAATTTGTTGAGAAGATGTTAAAACGGAATCACGTTTTTCAATTTCTTTAACCTGTGAATAATACGGCAAAATATATTTAGCAAATTTACAGAATATTAGAATAAATATGAAACTTAAGAATTTCTTGGCACAATGTAAGTAGTTGTTGTATTTTGCTGATCATCGGTAAGTTTAGGGCGTCATGATAAAAATATTGTATGTTGATAAATTATAAATGTCAATAATTAACACATATTCCGAATGGAGAGAAAACAATTGTTGTTTAAATAGAAACAAAAAGGCTGCGAAGTTCACGGTAAAAACAAATATGTCCTTTATACTTTGTTTAAGAAATGACACCTCCAAAAACCCGCTCAAACGTTTACAGAAGTCGCTCCCAGTGTTAAAAGTTTAATTGTCCACAGAGAGTAGTAGGACGTATTACCAAAAATTTCACACATTTATACATGACGCCCTTGGTTTATTAACAGTTCTTAATTATGTCTCTAGTTGGACTCACTTCTTCATAAAATACATCAAAGGACTCCTTTGAAGTTGTGGGCTTTTCCGACGACATTTTCTTTGATGTGCTGTGTAAACGAAAAAAATACAAAATAAATATAAGTGATTGCTAGGAGCACTATTATTGGACAAAAATTATGACTTTATTGGACTATTTGGTTTTCTATTTTAATCAAAAAAAACTTTCAGAAACACAATTTTATTTTTTACTTTTGTTTGCAAGCACAAGCAGACCACCAAATAATCGGAGTAATCGTATGTATGTAATCGAATTTACTGACTCTTCTTCTTTTCAGTGGAAATGTAATGTACGGAGAATGATTATGCTACATGTTTACAACTATATACGTCTTATTCTAACACATGAAAGTAGTATGCGACTTTGCACACAATTGCTCTGTTCCAGAACCTGCAATAATCTACTTGTTTTTCAATTTTTTCGATAACATCCATAATTACAAGAATGTAATAGTTTTTACTCCGATAACCCATTTTCCCTTTAAGATATCGCAGAAAATTGCAAAACTAGTAGATTCTTGCAGGTACTGGAACAGAGCAATTGTGGCATTACAATATTTTAACTTAAGTGAAAATCGTGAAAAAGAAATGTAACGGAGCGGATTTTTCACCATACACAAAACACAATTTGAACAATTTTAAAAATAAAAAGAAATAAACACGGGAACATTGATGTGTCCAAAATTTAAAAATGCTTCTTTAAATATAAGTAAATCTTTATATGTTTTCTTATACGACATCAAGGAGGTAGAACAGCTTTGTAAAACTACAAAAATACAGCCTTGAGACCTCCTCTTGTCAAAATTGCATGCAACTAGTTGTTTTCATATATTCAATATTTTTCTCATTTTTAAAATCATTTAAACAGCGGGAAAAATGAATGATACGACTTGCGCGTCTCGCAATGTACGTGAGACATACACATAATTGCCAGAAATCATGCACACTTAGGAAAAAATTGTAATCAGCTGGTAGCTCTATCTTACCTTTTCATTGTACCATGGTTAATACCTTTAATACGCGCCCTGCAATTTACGTTTCTTCCAAACATTTAGAAAAAAATTGTAATCAGCTTTATCCATGGTAAAATCAAGAAGGTAAGGTCGTACAATCATATGTTTACAATTTTTTTCAGAACTATTCTTTTGACAACATCTCATTGCCAAAATGTTTATTTATGAATTCATTATATACATGGAACAATTATGGAAGGTAGAAGAAAGCTGCCCCACCAAATACAATTTTTTTCTTTTGGTGCCCTTATTCTGTCAACACATATTCACATTTTGTGTATGTATGTGTGTTGTTTTGAATAAAAAATACAATAATTTAAAATTATTTTGAATTTGGTTGAAAAATAAATGCAAATTTTTGACCTAAATGGGTAACAAATCGTACAATTTATCGTAGAGGCTCTGGAATAGACCGCTTGTATTGTGTTAATCGCAGTGATTGTGGGCATCGTTTTCAAACATGTGTTGACATGTGAGAATGTTACGCGTCAAGCAATTCCACCTTTTGTGTATTTTGCTTAACAGACGAACACATAACAAAAAAGTTATATGGAATAATATTTAAATGAATACAAATGATTTCTATATTAAATAGGCTAATTTTAAGCAGCAAACCTGTTCCTCAGTACATCTGCAATAAGTTATACGTAAAAAATCTCCATTCTACCTCCGACAAACCTCACACCATGGCGACAAATATTGTATGGATGGATTTAGAAATGACTGGTTTGAATGTATTCACGGATAAAATCTTAGAGGTTTCATGTTTAATTACCGATCAAGATTTAAACATTGTAGCGGAAGGGCCATGTTTTGCAATCAACCAACCCAAGGAAGTGTTGGAGACAATGAATGAATGGTGCATGAAACATCATAATGAATCTGGACTGGTGGATAAATGTTTAAAATCCCAAATCACTACAGAGCAGGGAGAACAATTAATTTTAGATTTTCTAAAAAAGCAAGTGCCCAAAGGAAAATGCCCATTAGCTGGGAATTCTGTTTATATGGACAGGTAAAAAACTTTGTTTTTCTTTCTAATGGTTGCTCAATAAATTAAGGCAATTGTTTTTCTTTATTTTGTTTCAGATTATTTTTACGTAAGGAAATGCCTCAAGTGGATGACTACATGCACTATAGGATCATTGATGTTTCCAGTATCAAAGAATTGGCACGACGATGGAAACCCTCAGTTATTAAAAACGCTCCAGCCAAGATATTAGCCCATCGCAGTTTAGATGATATTAAAGATAGTATAGCAGAATTGAAATATTATCGAAAAGAATTTTTTAGTTAGAAACAATTTCAATGCAGTTAATTTTTTGGCTGCTAGCAATATTCATCACTTCAGACAATTGCAAATAATAATAAAAACTAAAATTTAATATTTTTTAGATTTTTTCTTGTTGAGGAGACGATCTTTATGACTTTATTACGTAATAACTTTGGCTTAAGCTGAGTTTAGGGGCTATGCTCGGATTGGCCTGAAATGTACAAAATGGATATCATTTGAAGCTTATGGAAATGTCTTTCTAAAAAGTGGTTATATGATGGGTTGGTTTCAATTGGTTCCGGAGTAATACAAAAAAATCTATATTTTTTGTACCGAAACTTTTTGAAAAACCCATAACGAAAATGGGCCCATTATGGGGCCTCTTGAAAAAGGTGCAATAGGTATTGAAATTTCTTGTAGTTCCGAAGATATTAGTGTTGCAAATCATGAAATTGAGATTTGCTCCACTAATATGCATCTAACCTTTATAGCTTTGTAGTTCCGAAGATATTGACTTTAAAGTCGAATTCCGGCTACTTACAAAATTTAGAAAAACTATGGATCGCGTAGCCGGTGTTGGACATACCCCAGGGGAGAACATCTCAAGCCCCTGCCGAAGGCCGTCTACTCACCAAAATTACAATGTTTAGTAAAACTTTGGATCGCGTAGCCGGTATTGGACATACCCCAAGTGAGAAAATCTCAAGCCCCAGCCGAAGGCCGGCTACTTTAAAATGCTTAGATACATATAGTGGAGAAAATTTCAATTTCATAATTTGCATTACATATATCTTTGGAACTATAAGAGATATCAGTACACATGATATAATTCTGGAAAGGCAAGAATATAGTCTATAATGTAGCATGTAGATATTAATACTCCATAATGGGTCTATTTTCGAGTTTTTAGGTGTTTTTCAAAAAGTACTGATATAAAAATACCAATTTTCTTGCATTACTCCGGAACCGGTTCCTATCATATGACAACTTGTTGAATAGATAATTCCATAAGCTTTCAAATGATACTCATTTTGTACATAATTTATATTTATAAAAATCTTATTTATAAAAATCTTATTTTTTATTGAACTTTCGGGTCAAATAACTGGGTAACCGGGTATTAGCCCCTAAACTCAAGCTGCTCCATAACTTTAAGAAAAAACTGCAGTTGTAAATTAAAACAAAATCACCATTAATTCTATGGAACCTCACAAAATCGATACACGAAGTAAAAACATTTGAAATAATGACCTGTAATTTTGTAAAGACAACAATGTTTATGCTGATAACTTTAAAATGTTAGTGATAATTTTGTTCAATAACGTTTTGTAAGTTATAGCATTTGGTTCTTTGACGAATGTGCTCTTCTGAATCGTTGAAGGGATTTTACTTGTTCATTTCTTTATAGGTTTTTCTTATAATAATACAGGGTTAGATAAAACTGCAACAAAGTCAAACACCATAATTTTTAAATTTTTTTAAATTTTACTGAATGAAAGCAAAACAGATCGGAAATAGCATCAAATTTTTGAATCAGTTTAGATTTGTTCGAATTGGTCACCTTTGGCACGAATTATGGCCTTCAAACGGCCAATGAAACCGTCACACGCTGCCCGAATGTTGCTCTGCGGTATTGCTTTTTTAGTGCCAACCTTGCATTCGAAAATACTCCAGACACAATAGTCCAACGGATTGGTATCCGGAAGTTTTTGTGGCATTGTGCGCTGGAAATAAAACGAGCAACCTCATTTTGTAACCATTCTTGGGGGGCGCGTGTTGAGTGGGATGGTGCTGAGTCCTGTTGGAATGTCCAAGGTCTGCGGCCAAAATGTTGCCTAAGGCTTTAATACATCCTCCAGAATATTTTCGCGATAATATTCGGCATTTATTCTGATGCCACGTCGATTAATACAAGCGGAGAGCGACCATCGGCTGTTATGGCGGCCTACACCATCCCCATGGCCGGCGCTTGAGTCCAGGTGGCCAATCGAAGGTGCACATTTTCAGCTGACCTCTTTGGCAAGTAAACACGATCATCTTGTTTGTTTACAAACTGCTGGACAACGAATGTTTTCTCATCGGAGAAAACCAAATTAGGTAGTTCACCACTTTCGGCCAAGCGAAGCAACTCTTTAACTCTTTTGAGTCTATTTTCTTTCTGTTGCGGTGTAAGTTCTTGCACTTTTTGTCCCGAGCTCATTTTTCAATATTTGGCGAATGGAATATTGCGATATGTTCAGCTCACGAGCCATTTTTCGGCCACTGCGGGTTTCGGACGCGGGTTTCGATCAAGTCGCTTCTTTACTTTTCGAACCATTTCTGCTGATGTTCCTGTTTTCTTCCTTCCACTTCCTTTACGTCGTGCTACGCTACCAGTATCACGGTACAAAAGATTTATTCACATTTAAGTTCTGGAGTGCCCTAACGATAGTCATTTATGGTTTCAATAAAGAAAATATAAAATATAAACAAATCACACTATCACGCTTGAATTGTATCACGAATAACTTTTTGGAATAACTTCTGGAAAATTCTCACTAAAATGCTTTTGAACGCTTGTAAATAATATAATGAGCTGTCACTGGAATAATTTTAACAGCTGTCGGACGAGTGTCTTAGAAATGACAGCAGTCTGAAGTTGGTTGCAGTTTTTTTCATCTCACCCTGTAAACATTGCAAAAATGGCAAACCTTTTCAAGGTTTTAAGCTTGAAATATCGACATAACACATTCTCATATATTTCGTGTTTCCTAACACTTTTACATTTTTGCCTATTGCTCAAAACTAATAGACCTCTTTCGGGTTTATAGGTCTAACGTTACATGATGTTCTATCAGCTAATAAAACAACAAACAAGATATCTACATTTAAAATTATGTTTTATTTTAAGATGGTAATGCTATGCTAATTTTTTATTCTTTTTCATTTTAGGTATTTTTTTGGGTATTTGGAAATTAAATTCTTTTCACATTCACATTTTTCAAGTTATTTCATCTTGGGGTATATATCAATCAAAAATTTGAAATGTATCAGTGGCAAATTTTATTTTACTCTGTTTTATTTGTTTGTTTTGTAATTATTTTAAAAAGTAAACGTATTTTTTAGATTGTAAAATATATATTTTGTTGATGTTACGGTTGGTTTTCTGTTCTGCATTAACGTTGAATGTGACCTGTTGTTTTGTTCTAGTTTTCCTTTTTTTGATGCTAGATATTATTAAGTTACATGTTACAACTATTAATTAAATGTTTAAATACTATTTTTTATTATTATTATTATTATATATAAATATATTATTTGTTATCATTATTTAATAAAAAAAGAAATACGATAATCGACAAAACAAATCAAGGGATGAGGAAGGAATATGCGCTTATTTATATAAATCTGTACATATAAAAATAAAGACATTAGTTTTTTCTTTTGTAATATCTATTATTTTAATTCAAATATTATTTGTGTGTTTGTTTTTGAATGGTTTTAAGACATTGTCCTAAAATATACGTATCTTGGGTATGTGAAGTGAAAAATAAAAATATTTGTAGTTTGTTTTTTTGTTTATTTTACATTTGGAAAACGAAACTCCATAATGCTATTCAAAAATAAATAACAAACTCTTTAGGAAGACAATGGAAAATATAGAATAATTACGCAAATAATAATAACACAAATCATTTTAAAACATGCAAGCGATTTTGGTGTTTGAAAATAATATGCAAAAATGTATTTTTCACGTTGCCAGTCTTGCATTTGGTATTCCAAAAAATTGAAATCGATTGAAATGAATATAGAAACATGCCCAGTTTAGATTGATAAAAAACTTTGGCCGAAACAACTGGGTTTCAACTCTAACATTTCATATACAGGGTGAGATGAAAAAACTGCAACCAACTTCAGACTGCTGTCACACCTAAGCCACTCGTCCGACGGCTGTTAAAATTATTCCAGTGGCAGCTCACCATATTGTTTACAAGCGTACAAAAGCATTTGGTGAGAATTTTCCATAAAAAATTCTTATTCGTAATGGAATTCAAGCGTAATAATGGGATTTCTTTATATTTGACTGGAAACCCACAAGTGGCTATCGTTAGAGCACTCCAGCATTTAAATATGAATAAATCTTTTGTGTCTCGTACTATCGCTCGTTACCGTGATACTGGTAGCGTAGCCCGAAGTCAAGGAAGTGGACGGAAGAAAACAGCAACATCAGCAGAAATGGTTCGAAAAGTAAACAAGCGACTTGATCGAAGCCCGCGTCGCAATGGCCGAAAAATGGCTCGTGAGCTGAACATATCGCAATATTCCATTCGGCAATTATTGAAAAATGAGCTTGGGGTAAGGTAAAGCCATTGAAATTTCAAAAAGTGCAAGAACTTACACCGTAACAGAATGAAATTAGACTCAAAAACGCTAAAGAGTTGCTTCGCTTGGCCGAAAGTGGTGAACTGCCGAATTTGGTTTTCTCCGATGAGAAAACATTCTTTGTCCAGCAGTTTGTAAATAAACAAAATGATCGTGTTTACTTGCCAAAGAGGTCAGCTGAAAATGTGTATCTTCGGTTGGCCACTAAAAGTCAAGCGCCGACCATGGTGATGGCAGAATAAATGCAAAAATATTCTGGGGGGTATATTAAAGCCTTGGGCACGCAAACATTTTGGCCGCAGACCTTGGACATTCTAACAGAACTCAGCACCATTGCACTTAGCACGCGCCACCAAAGAATGGTTACAAAATGAGCTTCCTCGCTTCATTTCCAGCGCACAATGGCCGCCAAAATCTCCGGAGACCAATCCGTTGGACTATTGTGTCTGGCGTATTTTGAAAAGCAAGGTTGGCACTAAAAAATACCAAAGTATCGAAGCGCTTCGCCGGGAATGGACAAAATACCGAAGAGCAACATTCAAGCAGCGTGTGACGGTTTAATTGGCCGTTTGAAGGCTATAATTCGTGCCAAATGTTACCAATCGAACAAATGTAAACTTATGCTAAAATTTTATACTATTTCCGACATTGTTGTTGTTGTTGTTGTTGTTGTAGCAGTAGTGCATGTGTGTGTTTGTGTTCTGCTAATCTGGTTCCAGCTCCAGGTTTAGAAATTCGGCTACTTAACGGGCTGTAGCCAGAGATCCTCTGGAGTGAGTTGGGTAGGTTTGGCTGAGCAATTAAAAAGGTGTAGCGTATTGTGCGGGCCTGTATCGCACGCCGGGCAGGCGTCACGCACATCTTCATCAATTCGTGCCCAATACGAATTGAGGCGACTACACCATCCTGAACGTAATTGCGCCAAAACTACCCTGGTTTGTCTAGGCAGCTGACGTTCTTCGGCTGCAATGGATGGGGGGTGGACTCCGAGGACGGCATTCACTTTATAACTGCTCATAGCATCCGCGACTGCATCGGTGTGAATGCCACTCAGACCTGCCTGATAGGCTTCTTGATCTAGAGGCTCTCTCTTGTAGCGCTGGACCTCTCTCTTTAGATCATGTATGTCCTTCCTGACACGCCTGGGTGGGGGAGAGTTATCCACCATATGATGGTTGGGATGACTCTCACGGTAACACCCAAGCAGGTACTGCAACGAAAGCATATGATTATGCTGACGTAAGGGAAGGACTTTCGCCTCCTCATGTAGATGGTCCACTGGTGTCATGAGGAGGCACCCTGTCGCAGTTCTCAGGGCAGCGTTCTGGCAGGTCTGGATATTCTTCCACTGCGTAGCACTAGTATTCGCAGACCACACTGGAGCCGCATAGTTGACCACAGACCGACCTATCGCGTTATAAGAGGTCAACAAGGTTTCTTTGTCCGCACCCCAAGAGCTGCCGGCTAGCGCCTTGAGGACCTTGTTCCTACTTTTCATCTTGTCGCAGATAGCTGTGGCTTGCGCGGACGACTTGAACATGCTGTCGAACGTTACCCCAAGAATCTTGGGGTAGTTCGTGGTCGGTATTAGATTCCCCTCGACCTGAACATTCAGCTGTGTTCTCATCTCCGCAGACCATGTGGTAAAGAGTGTGGCCGGTGATTTCGTGGCGGATATTTTCATATTCCTCGCGTGGAAGTATGCGGCAAGCTCCGCGAGATAGGGGTTCAACCTTTCGCATATGTCATCGACCACTGGACCCGACGCCATGATCGTACAATCATCCGCATACGTTACGATCTCAATGCCGTCTGGAGGGCGAGGAATTCCGGAAAGGTAGAGGTTAAACAGTTCCGGAGATATCACCCCGCCTTGGGGAACTCCCTGTTTCACTCTACGGGCTTTGGACTTCTTGTTCCGGAATTCCACGTACGACTGGCGTCCACACATATAGTTGATTATCCAACGTTTCAAACTTGGCCGGAGGGTAGTTCTCTGTTCGTCCTCAAACAGTGTGGCATGATTGACCGTATCAAATGCCTTTGATAGGTCAAGGGCTACCAACACTGTTCTGTCACACGGCCTGTTCTGGTTCAGTCCTCTACTAATATGTGTGGAAATGGCGTGTAATGCTGTTGTGGTACTATGTTGTGGACGGAATCCATGCTGGTGGTTGGCAACTGTATAGCTTCCTCTAATGCTGGGGAGGAGTAAAGCCTCAAGAGTCTTTGCTACTGGCGACAAAAGCGAAATCGGCCTGTACGATTCGCCTTTACTGGCATCCTTGCCTGGCTTCAGTAGCGGGACCACCCGGCCCATTTTCCAGGTTTCGGGCACTATGTGGGTGGCTAGCGACAAATTGAGAACTTTCGTTAAGTACTCGACTCCCGGCGTATCCAGCTGCTTCAACATTACCATTGAGATTCCGTCCGGGCCCAACGCTTTGGATGACTTAGCGTTACAGATGACATTTGCAACATCACCCATCGTAAACTGTGGTGGTTCCTCCTCGGCGGGAAGAGATCTGATACGACGTAGTACTCTTCGCTTCGCCCTATCGCTCTCGGGGTGCTCGACAAATTGTCGGTTAAAATATTCCGCGCACCTCTTCGGATCAGTCACCGTTACGTCGTTAAAAGTGACTGAGGTCCTATCATCCTTTTTTCCAGGGTTCGAGAGCGACTTAACCGTTACCCACAGCTTACTCATATCGGTTCCAATGTTGCAGCACTTCAGATGGTCTAGCCACTTTTTCCTCTTATGCTCCTGTACCAACCGGTTGACTTCAACTGTCAAATCACTGATTCTAGGATCAGTAGGGTTGGTACGACGGAGATCATCACGCTCGTTTGCTAATCCCGCTGCCTCTGCTGGGAAGTTTGGTCTTATCTCGGGTATTCGACCAGCAGGTATATAGCGAGCGGCTGCAGCTCTGATGATGTTTCGGAAAATCCTTTCTGCTACCCGAACATCAGAAGGGTTGGGCAGTTCTCTGAAGCGGCGGTTGGTGAATTCTCTAATCTCTGGCCAGTGAGCTTTCCCATGGTTAAGGAAAGTGCGGCGTTCAGAGGTTATGAAATCGGGCGACCTGCTTATGGAGACGATTATCGGGAGATGGTCTGAGCCAAGAGAAATGACGGGTTGCCAAGTCACGTCATTTATCAGACCGGGTGACACTATGGTTAAGTCTGGCGAACTGTGACACTCTCCTCTTATTCGGGTGGGGGCATCCTCGTTAACCGTGCAAAATGTGGAGCAGTCAATCTGCTCTGCCAGCGCTGATCCCCTCTGGTCATTACCTAGGACGGAATGCCACAACTCATGGTGGGCATTAAAATCCCCTAGTACCAGGCGGTTATTGCCTACCAATAATGGGCTAATATCAGGCAAATAACGCGGTTCACAGCTATTAATCGGCGGGATATACACATTAAGCACCTCTACCTCGGCAGTTCCACACTTGACTGCTACCCCCATACATTCCATGTATGGGTCACTAGAGACTAGCTCAAGCGAGATAGGTCTGTACTGAACAGAATGGTGTAACAGGAACGCTAATCCCCCACCTCCACTTCTGGTGCGATCCTTCCTTAGTACGTTGTAACCATAACAACGTTGTAGGCTGCAATTTTCATTCAGCTTGGTTTCCTGCACCGCTGCGATCTTAATATTCCTCCGACTCATAAATTCCACTATCTCATCTATTTTGCCTCGAAGTCCGTTGCAATTGAATTGCAAGAATGATGCACAATCCGGAGTTGGAACAGCAACATGTGGCGTTAGGTGCTGCGGTGTTGGTTGCTGTTCTGGAGACTGCGGTGGAGTGCCATACTCCGACGACGTCTCTGACGAGGACGACGAAGAAGAGGACTCGCTGGGGACTACGTTACTGCAGCAAGTCGCAACATAATCCCTTTCGCTGTAGTCTCGCAAACGCCTTAATCCGGAACAGTTCTTGAAGTGCACCCACTCTCTGCATCCATTACATCGCACCGAGACAGATCTGTGGTGGATGACGTTCTGACAAACCGAGCAGAACCAAGGTCCGGGGTTTTCCTCAATCCCGGCACGGACCAATAAAATCCGGAGCAAGCATTCCGGGATATGCTGCTCCCAATGCAGAAAAATAAACAAACACAAACATGTACATACTGGGTTGGCAGCCGCTGGCCGAAACTGGAATCTTGTTGTTTCGGGTCAATCCGGTATCGTAGAACCCGCTGCCGTGGGATTTCCGACATTGTTTGTTTTATTCAATGAAATTTAAAAAAAATGTAAAAATTATGGCGTTTGCGGTTTTTTTATCTCACCCTGTATAAATTATTTAAAGTTGTTCCTTGTCATCGTCAATTAGTGTACATTACTACTATATTATTTGGAGGAGAAGCAATCGGACATTTACTCTGTATATTCGGCTGGTTGTAAATAGAATAGATAGACTTTATCTGCTATAAACCACATCTCCATTTGTCATGGCCTGCCAACTTTACCTAAACCATTGTTTTTTTTTTCATCATTTCTCAGCATAACTTTATCAAAAAAACTGACTTAAGAATAACTGATTTATCATTTAGTCAAGTCGCCAAAAATATACTATCAGGCATGTCACAAGAATGAATTCGGTACGAAAGTGATTTTAATTTCGTATTTAGCTTATTCAGAAAATGTAAATCACAACATTTTTCGATTTGAAACCACTTTTATTTTTGCAAGTGAAATTGTGTTTTTTTTAAACACTCTTAAATACTTTTAATTACTAAAAATGTTGTCTTAATGACAAATACACAATTAAATTTACATTTTTAATCTTTTTATTCACAAAAAATGGAAAATTTTAATGCTGCCTCAATAGACGAAGGCAATTGTTAACAACGTGTTGCCAAATCACCAAAATCACAAACCAAACCATGTGGTATTACGAATAATAAACTGAAGCAAAGAGAGAAAACGAAACAAAAAGAACACACAAAAAAGAATTTTGTACAAAAATGTATCTGAAAACATGTGAAATATGTATTGTGGAATGCTGTTTAATTAGTTAATCATTAATTAATAATTTAGGGGCAGGCACAGGAATTCGGTCAGAAGCTTCTCTTAAATTACTCCGGCGTATATTTTTTAGTATTGTGTTCATTACTTTGCGCCTCAATTACAGAAACAATCGAAACTCCCGGCATTGCGTAAAAAATAATGAAAATTCTCATTACCAGAATAATTTTCAACAGTTACACTTCTACAATGTTATATAATCATGTGTTTTGTTTTGATTTGATTCATTGATTCATTCGTTCTTTCATTCCCCTAATGTTACTATATTGAATATATCGTACGAAATTTGAAAAAGGTAAAATAAAATCGTTCGATTTTGAATTGAGAAATTCAAACCATTTCGATACGATTTTGTGACATGCCTGTATAAGTAATATCAATAAATTATTTCCCAGTAGTCTTAAAACTTCATCCTTTCTCTTCTGGCTGAGGAGAACCATACATTTTAAGGAATTTCCTGTTTTGTAATTGGAAATACACAAAAATATATTTATTTAATTACGATTCTGGTCCATTTCAGATTTAATTCAAAGAATTTTATTAAAAGTAAGTTTACTCGGGCTTAAAATGGTATAATTAAACAAAATTCAAATTAAATTGAAAAAAAAAAAAATTATTGGATGGAATCAAATTATTTGAAATTAATCTAATGAATCTTGGAATCATCCAGCATAAATTTTTAACGTTTGCAAAGTTTTCAATGGGAATTCTTTCAAACGACAACTTTAAGTCTCTATGGTCGAATTTTCCTAAATTTCTATTCGAATGGAGGAATGGAAACACGTACTTTTAGAATTTTTTAAGAATAGTTTTGTTTTATTTTCAATTTGAAATTACCTCAAATTTCTATTTAAATAGAATTGCATTTAAAAGTTCTTTGAATTACATCTATGAAACGGAATAATTATGACGACTTACATATACATATATTTTAAATTGAAAATTAAATTTTGCATAAAGTTAGGATATATTTGGACTGTTTGTTTTTTGTTTTGTTAATTTATTAAAACATTCATTTGCATGTTATTGGTCGTTCTGTCTGGCATCGGTGCACATGTTTTTCTTTTCAGTTTTTTTTAATTGACATTTTTGAAAATATGAATGCATTTAAAATCAACCATATTAGATTGTTATGCCAATTAGCTATTGTGTTTCTTTTTTTTTTTATTCAGAAAATAAATATGTACTAAGAATGTAAGAAGAAGAAATATGGGCTTCTGAACACAAATCGTACAGGCAATATCATTATTAAATTTTACATTATCAATAAATCAAATCAGAAAATTATGTGTAAAAACCTAAACCCTAAAGTAAAATAAGAAAATACGTTTACAAAATAATATAACAACAATCATGATATTTTCGTCTTCGATTTAATTAAACAAATTTCTTTTAGAAATAAAAATATATAATTATATATTTAGACCCCCTTGGTATATTTCATTACCTGAATAATTAGGTAAATATACATACATATGTGGGATTTTTATGTGAATTTTTGTCTGAACTGTCTGTTTATTATTATGGACTTTAGAACTAGTTTTGTTTTTTTTTTGTTTCTATATAAAAAAGACGTTGCGTGAAAAGATGGAAGAGGGGTAGAAGTAGATTTATATCATTCTGCTTGTGTGTGTGTATGGTATGTAGTAATATAATTCATGCGTAGAAATTATACTTGTCGTTGTTCATAAAAAGTTCTTTATATTATAATCTATAAAATATAATTATATATGTGTGGGTTTTTGTATGTATAGCTCTCATCATCTGTTAAGCGAACAACTATATTTTGTGTTAAGTTGCCATCATTATCAATTTGTTTATGTACAAGAAAGTTGCATTATTTTTTTGTTTTGCTTTTGTAAATGTCCAAACAAAATTTCTAAAATTCATTGGTATTGACATCGTCGAGTAACAATTCAACTTCCATCTGATTCCCATCTGATTCTGCCTTAGTTTGTCCTAAATCTAATTCTTCTATTTGAATGGGTTTAATCGCTTTGCCGCCTAATTCAATAGGGCATCCATTGTATAACGAAATGGTTGGGTTGATGGTATTTGCTTGGTAGTTGGAAGTTGTGGGCGATATTGTGAAATATGCTGCTGCTGCTGTTGTTGTTGTTGTTGTTCAATCATTGATGATGATGTTGATGTGGTTGATGTTAAGGATGCCGCCGATGACGGTCAGTCTAATATCACAACCTGTGATTCCATGGGTCTGCTCGGTACGTGAGGCTTTGCAATAGGAATATTACGCCAAGGCTTTCGAGCTGCTCGTCTAAGATCGGTAGGTGATAAAATTTTTCTCGCTTTTCTGTAAGGAAGATAAAAAATACATAATTATTTGTTGATATTACCAAGCAGCAAGCAATTTCATAATGAGTTAAAAAGTATCAGAAGTATCAAAAGTACAGATGTATACCCTAAGCCAATGTACGATTATTTAAAAGTATTTTTACTTCTGTTAGATTATTCAAATATTTGACCTCTTATGGAGTAGGTTTCGAAGGAATTGACCAATATTGGCCATTTCGTATCGGATCTAAATAAATTTGATATGAACTTCCTTCACTTTACATGACATATATGATAATTTTTAGAAAATGTTAACATGTGCGTGAGATACCAGATGTTGTCGACCGAAGTATTCCATTTCCAAACTACATCTAATACATATAAAAATATTGGTATAGGCAATATTACAAGAAAATTTAACATTTATATCCAATTTATGGAAAAACATAAGTTCCACATTCATCTCAGGTTTCTGGCAAAGAGAGATATATTTAGATATTGCATGTTGTAAAGAATCGCTGACTTGTTTCGCAATTTATGACAGATAAAAGTATTGAGAATTATGACACTTTGTGAGTGAGGTACCAGAAGGTGTTCACAGATAATATCATCTGCACAACAGATATTGTATTAGGAAAAATGTTTGTATGTGTGAAATTTGAAGAGTGTTGAATGCTTATTTCGCCTTCTTTGAGCGTAGAGTTTTTCAAAATTTTGAACACTATGTGGGCAGGTTGAAAAAGAAATAGTCCGATCTCTACCATCTTTATAACAGATCTTGTGTTCATGGAACTATTGAGATGTACCAAGTCTTGAATGGAATTGTATGTTAATTTCGCGTTTTATGAGTTTCATAAATATTCAAAATTTTGAGCCTTTGTGGGGGAGATACCGGAAGAAGTGGACCGATATATCCCATCTTCACAACAGATCTTTTGTTAGTGGAAATAATGAGATGTGTGAAATTTAAAGAGATCCTGATGCTTATTTCGGATTTTATAATTGTTTTGGTTATTCAAGACTATGACTCTTTATGGGGGAGGTACCAGAAGGATTAGTCCGACCTCTACCGTTTTTATAACAGATCCTGTGTTAATAGAAATATTCAGATGTGTCAAGTCTAAATGGAATCGCGAATGTTAATTTCGCGTTTTATGAGCTTAAATTATATTTAAAATTTCGACCTTTTGTGGGGGAGGTACCAGAAGGAGTGGGCCGATATACTCTATCTTAACACCACATCTTAGACTAATAAAATTGTTGGGATGTGTCAAAATTTAAAGACAATCGGACACTCACATCACATTTTATAAGAATTGTAATTATTCAAATTTTTGACCCTTTGTGGGTTACTGACGCAAGTATTAGGATTTGCAAAGTTAGAGCACAATCGGATTTTCGTTTCTCTTTCCGTGTAGAAAAAATATTTTTGGGAAATTTCGACCTTTTGTGGGGGAGGTACCAGAAGGAGTGGACCGATATTGCCTATCTCCGTATCAAATGATATATACCCTCTCTAGCCATATGGCTGAGGGTATAATAATAATAAATAATGCATACATTGAGAGTATATGTCTCATGAGTTGTAATATTATAAAGAGGGCATAATTAAGATTTTTAATAATATTTGTACTTTCAAATCGATTTAAGCATTTTACACTCTATGAAGCACCAGTGTGCCATCAGGATAATAGAAGCATTACTGTGGAAAGATTCGCCATCAACACCATCAAAGAAGCAGACAAACGGTTTTACTCCCGTAATGGAATCCGAGCTTAAATTTGTAGTGGACAAATGGGAAAAAAATTACACAAACTAATGCAGACTCAATTGGGACGACGAAGAAATATGAACTATCGAACATTTGCTCTGCCACTGTCCAACACTCAAAAGACTCAGGCTTATCGGATAGTACAAGATTAGGCTCTTACCTCTCCCTTCGATGAAGAACCAAATCTAATATATCCAAATCTCTATCTCCCTTCGTAATATAGTGCGGAATGAAATAACTGACGAACTATCTGGAGGTGGTTCTTTGTGGATTGATCCATTGATTGATAAGGCTGTCAAACAGCCTATGAGGCATTATGTCAACGGATTCAAAAAGGCTCTCTTTCACGCGAGCAGTATTGCTCGAAGAGTGGGTGTTTTATACTACTCTTTTGTTTTGCGAGGCAGTGCTCCCGAGCCACTTCTGTTTGAAAAATTAGAGTGAGAGCAGAATCACTCAAAATAGAACAAGATTTTGCTCTATGAGCGAGAGCGAGAGAGAATTGTTTGCTTGTTTGTGTGCAAAGCAAACAGGTAATGATGTTGCTGCGTACTGTAGAAGATGGGGAAAGAGTGGGACGGGAAGAGGAGAGAACAGGGGGTGTGATCATGTGCAGAAAAAATACACATACGTAGAAATACAAACGGTATGACAAAAACTAACAGAGTGTTCAACAAAGTAGAATCTACTCGGTTTCGAAAGAATTTTGCTCCTACTCAAAAACGGGGAAAACAGGTTCATTCCGACATCGGAAAATTAGGTTTTTTCTGTTCCCAGGAGCGCTCCCACTCGAATTCTTGTGAGTTTTACTCTTTGTAGAAATTCGAATAAGTTTTTCGAAGGTCTGTTCTCATCGAAGGATCTGGTATTTGGGAACCGGGCATCAAGAAATTAGTGGCGTGACCTAAGACTGGGTATATTTCAATCCCCTCTTTCTTTCTCAGTTTATATTTTCCTATCTTCACTAAATCTTCCTAAGTCCAATTCCCTCCGATTAAAGCAGTTGCCGACTTCATTATAGCTGCTCATCCTCTAACCTAGCGTCACTAATTGAATGTTGTGAGTTCTTTTATTTTGATCCGAAACAACAACCTTTTATATTATATATGTGGTCCTAAATAATATCATCTAAAGATAGACGGTTTTGAAGTTTTTTTTTTTTAATACAAATAAATGTTCTGCGAAGAAATATTATGTTTTTTAAATTAAATTTAAATAAATAAAATTTTAATATGGTAGTTTTTTTTACTAAATTTATCTCAGGAAAGGCTAGACTACCTAAAGAAAGACTTCTCCAAGACGGAGACATCATCGAACTTGCAACCTTCATCGATGCGAGCAAAATGCAAAAATTAGCCATGAAATTGATTCTTTTTTAATGTTTACAGCATGAGCTGAGTATAAGAAATAAACTAGATTTGGATGTGTATGCTCTGCACAAAACCATTGATATTTGGCCCAGAATAAAAAGGAGGAGGAAGTTCATTAGGTCCTTATCCGGCGACACTTGTAGTGTAGAAAAATATACCTTAAAAGCAATGGAGATTTACTTCAACTTACTAATTACTCTAACAAAGTGCCTCTTTAATTTTTGCAGTTCATGTTTAATTGCTACCGTAGGAGTAATTCAAACCATCACATTTTGGTAAGAACTCAGACATATCGAGAAGCATCTGCTTGATCTACTGTATAAACATACCCCATATACTCTAGTTGACAAACGTAGACTCACTATACAAATTCCATTTAGTTTTGGTGCAACCAAATTTTGTATATTGCAGCTGCCTTTTTTACTATGGGACAGCCATTGAAGCCAATGGTTCTGCATATCAGTTCAGAGTGCGGTACAAGCCCACATACCACGTACATGGTGCGTGACTTTTCTTAACCTCGCATTATACCTATGTCACTCCAAAAGATTTGTGGATACAGGCTTTTTAATTTGCCTGAATTAGAGTCACACACGTCAAAATCAAAACTAATTTTTGCTAAGGAATTGATCACAACCCCCTTTTTAACGATTATTTAGACTGCAATTTACCTAAAACCAAGCAGAGTACATGAAATAGCTTAAGATAAATGTATATAAATCTGTATAAATGCCATCTAAAACAGCCCAAATAAATTATAAAAAATATTTGAAAATATGATTGTGATAATACGTTCGATATTTTGAAAAGAAATACATTTATTACCATATATACTTACTTGCTTGCTTCCGTTGCTCTAAAGTAAACGTCGTCTGGTGCATCCATCCAACTAATGACCTGTTTTCGTCCATTTCCAGTACGGGCCATTTGAGCAATTTTCGGTTTACCATTTAGCTATAAATAACGAAGAGCAAATAATACTAATTACAAATACACGACTGGAGATGCAATGCTTGAAAGCCCAAAAGTTCACACAATAATTAATTTCAAAATCCATGTCATAACACTCTATGGTGGCCTAAAAAATACCAAGAGTGTTTTGTAACTTACATGATGTCTAGCTAAGGGTTGCCCTGAAGCAGCCATCATGGCAGCAAATTGTTCGGGACTCGGACAATGTGAGGGCATGGGATCCTTATTTGGTCTTTTGGTAGGTGGGCCAGCCGGTACAATTGTAACTGAAATTATCAACAATATTTTGTTAATAATGAGATATTAAAAACTAAAATAGAAACAACATATTTACCTTCTGTACCATTAAGTTGGGTTTCTTCGTGCGCTCTTTTACGCAGTGCCGATGGCGCTGGTGCTGGTGCTGGTATTATGGTTAAATCCTTTTCTAAATCTATAATCTTATTCGGTATGCGATCATACAAGAGGCTGCCATCTGGTGCTTTGGGCGGCTTGGGGAAAAAGACTATATCAGGTTTTGGCATTTTATCCTTAGGTGTCAATATCAGCCATTCGTGAGGCCCTGAACCAGGTGAACCCAAACGATTGGCAATTTTTGTTACACTACCGCGTTCTTTCTTCTTCAACAGCAGTATTTTTTTGATCTCTGCCTCAGATTTGCCACTCATGCGATTATTAACTAAAAATATTGGAAACATTTATGTAAGATTATGTTTGTTGCAAAACAAACCAAGCAAGGATACATACATTCTTGTTTTACCAGTTGTGTGTTGATGGCATACGATGTTTGTCGTGCCGCTCTTTTGGGTTTTATTATGTGTCGACAGATAATACGAGCCAGTCGAGTCATTGGATTTGTGTGTAAATAGAATGCCGTGCGTGTCTTCATTATGGGTCTGGGTGAACTCGAACTAATTGCAATACCATGCGCCTGGGCATAATGCCGGGCTAAATGTGTCTTCAGTTTAAATTCTTTACCACAACTGACAATTGAACACCTAAAAGGGGGATGATTGTGGCATTTAATTTAAAAAAATATTGCCGTTTTTAGTGGTTTCTTACTTGTGCAGTTGACGATTGGATAAATCACTGACTTTGTCATCATCCTGATCGGCCAATTTTTTCTTATCATCATTGCCATCGTTTTTACACTTGAGACCACCATACTTTTTCCAATAGTCCCAACAATTTTGACACAAACGACTCAGCACATGACCAGTTGTCCATGGATACCACTGGAATGAGATAGAGGATAAATTTGAATATTAAGCCGGCCTTAGGATTTTGTTGTAAGGTCTTTTCTCACTTGTGATGTTTTTATGGCCGCACATGACTCACAGGGTTTAGCCATATTTGAAACATCTGCGCCACCATTTGTTGTGCCATTGTATATGTTATTACCGCCCTTAGTACCAGCAGTTTTATTTGAGTTATATTGCGGAATATAAACTTGCTTCAGTTTCAATTCCGCCTCGACAGCCTTAACACGTTTCTGTTGCACATAACGATCTGTGGTTTTCCACATATAATAATATTCTATTATTTGCTTTAGGGTTTTCCAGGGCAGCTATAAGCATTTACGAAATTTAAAGTTTTAATAACCCACATTCTTAAATTTTCTGAAACTTTCTAAAACTTACGAAATCTTGTCGTATATCATTAAAATCTTTGCCATATTTATCTAGAGCTTCTTCGAATAGATTTGCCTCAGAAGCACTCCAATCTTCAATCTCATCTCGACATAAAACTGGACCAGTGGAAGGAACTAAGGAGCACATTGCTTCTTCTATGGAATAATTGTGTTTGTGCAAAGTGTCCATAGCATGAAACTGTAAGGCAAGGAAGAAACAAAAATGAAAATGAATACCTCGAGTAGTCTACGCGCATAATGAAAATAACAAACCAATGTGATGTCACGACTTGCTGCTGCAGCTGACATGTGTAAAGAGGGCTGTTTAACTGAACTACTACAGTCTAAAGCTCGTGCAAATGTGCCTATGGAACGCGAAACAACCAGAAACTGATCGATTTTACGATCGTTTAGGCTGTGATGCGGTGTCCAAACCAATGTCTCTAATTCCTCTAATTTACGCTCATCCGTTAGGGTATCTTTTAACTTTGCAGGGATTTCACTTTGATAACGACTACCCACACGTATTTCACCCTTATCAGCCAAAAGAGTTTTTTGCGTTGGATCAAATACTAAGCAATAGAAGAAGGTATCCTGAAATATAGGGAGAGAGAACAAAATGGGGATCAGTATAATATTTACAATGCTAAATTTTATCGAACTTAAAAACAAAAACAAAGGATAATTCCATATTGCGTAGGAAATTTTAGCTCTAACATTTTTCGGACATTGGAAATTTACGACTCACGTCTTTATTTATGTAACTTTGCAGAGATTCCGTTTCATTTAGCAATGTCACCGAACATTTGCCTCGTATTTGTGTGGCGGGTAATGACTCAACCTGTCGTGAGAGAAATAATTCACGATGTTTGATTTGATAACGTTGTTTAGCTGTTAAGGGTTCACTTCGTTCGGAAGATGCATTGTTGTTGCCAGCCACGCCAGTTTTATCACCAGCTGTGCTGACAGGACTTGTACGTTCTTCATCAAGGGCAGCTAAAATAATCGAAAAGAAAGACAGCAAATATGATAAAAGAATTCAGAATACTGAAACGTTATTTCTAGGCCAGACACGAATTTTTTTCTCTTTAAAAGAAATCAAAAGGAATTTGGAAACTCCATCCAATAAAAACATACATTTTCTTAGAGAAAATCTTCTGTGTCTGGCCTCGGAATTTTATTAAGTTACTATTTTTACCAATTTGCTATACTACACGTACTAATATGCACATACATAAGTAAATAAATACAAATTCAATTTTAACTGCTACATAATGAAATTAGAAAACTAAATGTACTTGTTTCAAAATTAAAATATAAGCCAATCTCTATATTTTTCTACCAATTACGAACAATTTAGGAAATAATAATTGAATATTAATTATAATATATGAATATTTTGTTTGATACCTATCGAAGGATCTAGCACAGCTTGTGCCGCCTGTTCTTCTCCTACTGGTGTTCTAAGCCATGTTTTCTTCAGCTTCGTTGCCAGAGGGGAGTCTTCAGCAGTTGCCACTACATAATTTAGAAGAAATTTCATAATTATGTCTCAATTTTGAATTGTACCAAAAAAAGTAATGGAAATATAGGCAAAATATATTCATACATAAAAAAACTCGCTGAAATAAAGCTTATATTTTCTTAAAATTAGATTACAATCTCAAAAGTTCTTATTCGTATTTTCAAAATCTAGGACTAAGCTTTAATTTTAATCAGTCTGTGGAAGTTTTGATTTAACTATCTCAAAACTCAGCTAAAAGGTCAATCAACGTTGACAGTTTTTTTTTAAATATTTTCAATATTCTACAAATGCTTTAATAAGTTGGATATGTAACGAGTATCGTAACATTAACATATATACTGGGTGAGATGAAAACACTGCAACCAACTTCAGACTGCTGTCATTTCAAAGTCACTAGTCCGACAGCTGTTAACATTATTCCAGTGACAGCTCATTATATTGTTTACAAGCGTACAAAAGCATTTTGGTGAGAATTTTCCAGAAAAAAAGTTATTCGTGATGGAATTCAAGCGTGATTATATTTAGCTGAAAAAACACAAGTTGCTATCGTCCGTTAGAGCACTCCAGCATTTAAATGTGAATAAATCTTTTGTGTCTCGTACCATCGCTCGTTACCGTGATACTTGTAGCGTAGCCCGATTTCAAGGAAATGGACGGAAGAACACAGCAACATCAGCAGAAATGGGCGGAAGAAAACAGCAACATCAGCAGAAATGGTTCGAAAAGTAAAAAAGCGACTTGAACGAAACACGCGGCACAGTGGCCGAAGAATGGCTCGTAAGCATATCGCAATATTCCATTCGGCAAATACTGAAAAATGAGCTCGAGGTAAAAGTGCAAGGACTTACACCGCAATAGAAAGAAAATAGACTCAAAAGAGCTAAAGAGTTACTTCGCTTGGCCGAAAGTGATGAACTGCCGAATTTTTTCTTCTCCGATGAGAAAACATTCGTTGTCCAGCAGTTTGCAAACAAATAAAATGATCGTGTTTACTTGCCAAAGAGGTCAGCTGAAAATGTGCACCTGATGGTGTGGGCCGCCATAACAGCCGATGGTCGCTCTCCGCTCGTATTAATCGACCGTGGCATCAGAATAAATGCCGAATGTAATGGCGAAAATATTCTGGAGAGCACACAAACATTTTGGACGCAGACCTTGGACATTCCAACAGTACTCGTTCCTGGCTTCATTTCCAGCGCACAGGTCACCAAAATATCTGGATACCAATCCGTTGCACTATTGTGTCTAGAGTATTTTGGAAAGCAAGGTTGGCACTAAAAAATACCATAGTGTCGATCACCTCAAGCAAGCGCTTCGTCGCGAATGCCCAAAATACCGCAGAGCAACATTCGGGCAGCCTGTGACGGTTTCATTGGCCGTTTGAAGGCCATAATTCGTGCCAAAGGTGACCAATTCGAAAAAATCTAAACTGATTCTAAAATTTTGATGTTATTTCCGAAAACCCCATATTCGATCCTCGACATAATAAGCAAAGTTCATTCACTTTTGCCAACTCCTTCTATTTTTCGGTTCTTCACCACTTTCGGCCAAGCGAAGCAATTCTTTAACTCTATTTTCTTTCTGTTGCGGTGTCAGTTCTTGCACTCTTTGGAATTTCAATGGCTTTATCCCGGGCTAATTTTTTAATATTTGCCGAATGGAATATTGCGATATGTTCAGCTCACGAGCCATTTTCGGTCACTGTGGGTTTCGATCAAGTCGCTTCTTTACTTTTCGAACCATTTTTTTCTTTCTTCCGTCCACTTCCTTGATGTCGGGCTACGCTACCAGTATCGCGGTAACGAGCGATGGTACGAGACACAAAAGATTTATTCACATTTAAATGTTTGAGTGCTCTAACGATAGCCGCTTGGGGTTTTCCAGCCAAATATAAAGAAATCACACTATCACGCTTGAATTCCATCACGAATTACTTTTTTTTCTGGAAAATTCTCACCAACCAATCGACACCAGCTGTCGGACGAGTGGCTTTGAAATGACAGCAGTCTAAAGTTGGTTGCAGTTTTTTCATCTCACCCTGTGTATTCCCATTGACATGTTTTCATTATCGACAATATAGAGACAAAATGTTGTTACGACTTCCGACAAAGTCGATGATACAGGTTCACCAGTTAATCGGTGTTTGGTTCCGGCTGAACCGGTATAGGCAATATAGGAAATTAAGGCATAGCTTAAATTATGAAAAAAGTTTTTATTTAATATGATATGACATAGCCTACCTCCATCTCATAATAAGGACTTAAAACAATAGCCTATTGCTCTCTTAGATGGGTAGAATCCTTTTAACTCTTCTTGTTTTTGTCGGCAGTATAAAATTGACATAAGGACTAAAATGGTTCATTTTTTGTGGGGACTTTAATTGAAGGGCATTGTGAATAATATGATGGGGTTTCAAAATCCACAAGGCGTGCATTTATTAATTTGTTAAATCTTAGTCCTGAAGATTAACAACATTTTTAGAGATTTTATTAAATCAAATATTGGTTTACATTTGGCGATTTAGTTTGGCCTCCATAGTGAAGGGTAAAAATCCTTTTTAAATTTCTTCCTCAAATTAATAGTTAATTTCGTAGCATTATCTCAAATTCATGGCCAGGCCATGTAAGTATTTAAATTTGAAAAAGCGGGATCATCCATATGATTAGAAAATCGTAATTTGATAGTTAAATCTCCTTATCATCATAGCCATTATAAGTATCCACCATACAAAGCAAGAGACTTTTTGAAAAAAAGCAAATTTCAAATAAAAAGAAACGAATCAAACAAAAAAATGCATGATTTCATTGCATTTGGATGAATGTTGTTGCTTTTTTTTAACCAAAGATGCTACATCGTACAAGGATAAGATGAAGGAAGACAAGGAAGTTGGTAGCAAATTGAAATATACAAAAGTACTGGCCCGCACATTGAAATGATGAGAAAATCCAAATCGGCACACTCCACCCGCCGAGAATATTATGATTGTGTTGTTGCTGTTGTTTTGTAAATAGGTGGGAATATGGTGGGAGAGCTGATGGGTTGTTGAGTGTTTTTCGGGTAGAAATATGAGACCAACGCACCACAGACAGAGACCTCCTCCCCTATTCACCCCAACATACCCACCAACTAACCAAACACATTGAATTTTTAAGCAAAAGCACGTAAACGACAATCAAGGCTGCTGCTGTAGCATCATCAAGTTTGTGATTTTATTGGATTGGAGGGACAGGGGGTTGGTTGGACGAATTCGCACGAATACAAAGCATGTTGGCATCAGCCATGCGAAACTTCAAAAAAAAAAAAAAAAAGTTAATGGAAATGGAAAATATGATGGTTCTTAACCAAACTAAAAAGAAAAAGTAGATGAGAAAAATTGTATTCAGTGGCGCTTATATGTACATCCTTTTTTCACAATATTTCAAACAATATAAGATTATAAATAAATTAAAAAAATGCGCGATGCAACTAAAGAGAATTTGTTTTGGAAAGTAAACAAATTGAGCTTCAATAAAAATATTTTAAATTAAAATAAAGAATAAAAGTTGCACTATGACTTTTTGATCCGGAGGGAAAAACTAGCATCAAATTACAAGTTTAAAATGCTCCTCTAAGGACATATAATTATTGCTATTATGTGAGGTGTTTAATATGGATATGTGCATATGTGACGAGCTGTACATATTACATAACATTCGTAAATGCATGGGGTATGGGTAAAAAATCAGAAAACAGACAACATATTAAAATTTCGCATGAACTAAAGATTGCCCTTGTTGCTCTCCCAATCTAAAGATATATATCCACAATCTTACGAAAAAGTAAATATGCTTTCGATTCCTTCACTATACCCTATAACACAGATCCAGTATGTAGTTTGTCGATCTTCATATTCCAACGAGCTAAGTAGATCTTGATCAAACTAAACTACAGTTCGAAATTATGGCAGGATTCTCACGCGCGGAGTCAGGGTTAGGGACAGAATCGAACAAGTAAAAAAAACATTAAGTTCGGCCGGGCCAAACTTTTAATACCCTCCACCTTAGGGTAAAGGAAACATTAGAAGAAATGTGGCAAAAACCATCAAAATACCGAATATCAGGAGGTACCGTTATATGGGAGCTATATCAAATCATGGACCTATACATACAATGTTTCGCCAACGGAGCTAGAACCCATTATGACTACAAACACCAATTTTCAGACAAATTCGTGAAAAAATGTGGCAAAAATCATCAAATTACCGAATGTCGGGAGGTATCGTTATATTGGGGCTATATCAAAACGTGGACCTATAATTACAATGACTCGCCACACGAACTGGGACCCATTATGATCTACAACTACCAATTTTCAGAGTAATTCTTGAAGAAATGTGTCAAAAATCATCAAAATACCGAATATTGGGAGGTACCGTTATATGGGGACTATATCAAAACGTGGACCTATACATACAATGTTCCGCCACACGGACTAGAACCCATGGTACAATGAAGAGAAGGTAGGCCAACTTCGAAAAAATTGCAAGTATAGAGATCTACCTGTTTGGCTTGTAATGTCAGAATTAGTATCAAAACAATAAAAAATCAAACAACTTGTTACATTTATTTTGAATAAATAATTGAAAAACGCGATAACTGAATGAAAGGTCAACACTTCTTTTCAAAATCATGTACTATATATCTCTAAAGGATTATTTCGCTACAAAAACTCTAGATTTTGTCGATGCATACGTTGAAATAAACATTTTGAAAACACCCGAATTTGAATGTTTTCTGAACAATTTTTTTGTTATTGAAAAGAAAACACATACATGAACAAATAAAGAAGACATATTAAGCCAAGAAAATAAACAAATTAAAATCATATGGTATCATAGCCCTACCTTGATATCATTGTACCATGCTAGAACCCATTATGACCCACAAATACCAATTTTTATCCGTGAAAAAATGTGGCAAAAAAAATAAAATACCGAATATCGGGAGGTACCTTCATATGGGGGCTATACCAAAACGTGGACCGATACATGCAATGTTTTGCCACACGCACAGGGATCCATTATGACCTACAAGTACCAATTTTCAGCCAAATCCGTGAAAAAATGTGGCATAAATAATCAAAATACCGAATATCGGGAGGTACCGTTATATGGGGACTATACCAGAACGTGGACCGATATATTTCATTTTCAATACCAACCATCCTAGACACAATATAAATAGCTCTGCTAAATTTTGGCGCTCTACGTCAAATAATGTGGGCTGTATCATGATTTCAACAGACAGACGGACATCGTTAAATCGACTTAGAATTTTTTGCTGATTATGAATATATATACTTTCTGGGGTCTACGACGAATAGTTAAGGATGTTACAAATGGAATGACAAAGTTAATATACCCTCCTTTCCAAGGTGGAGGGTATAAAAATATTAAGAGTATGAAATAGATCAAAGCTATAATTATAAACCATAGGATTAGATTTTAGTCCATGGCGGAATCCTGTCATTTGGGATGCTGATCGAATAATATTTACCTAATGAAATAAAACAGAACATTTTGAGTGAAAAATAGAACATTTGGCATTTAAGCGCAAATGTGTTTGATACTGAAAGTCTTTATCGATTAGAACGACATTAATATATAGCAATGTCCCCAAAATTTTACATCGCATTTCCGGCCTAAAAATCAACAATTATGAAAATAATATTATTATTTGAAATGATTTTTAAGTAGTCCCAATATGATACCAAATATTATGAGAAATTCGTGCAAATTTCAAATCTACAAAAATTTTAAACTTCTGATCCACAGAAATTATAGCGTTCGTCAACCCATAGAGACTTGTTTTTTTTTTGTTATTTTCCACCGGGGGGTTCAGGCAGTGAAGGAGACGAAGTCCGCCATAGCGTAGCCTTTATATCACCGTAGGAACTGGGTAACTAAACCGGTTAGACGCAGAGGAGAAAGTAGTAGGTTCCTTGAATGCAAACCTAAAAAAAAGCATTGATATACATGGTTTACTAAACATCCCAATGTTTGGGAATCTAGGGTTTTCACTATCCGAAACCTGTTGACAAGTTCGATAGTATTCCGCGAAAAGCTGCGGAAAATTATAGTTCTCTGTCATTTACCCAACCAGTGGAAACAGAATAATTACGCGGTGAGATGAAAAAACTGCAATCAACTTCAGATTGCTGTCATGTCAAGGCCACTCGTCCGACAGCTGTTAAAAATATTCCAGTGACAGCTTATTACAGGGTTGTCCATGTTCGAAGGACCCATTTGGGAACGCCATAACTTTTGACAGAGATGTCACATCGCTTAATGACATACCGCGTTTGAAGCGTCAGTCCAAGCAGATTTTTACCATGAACCAATACACGCCACGCGAAATAGTTGAAATTTACATTCAACAGAAGAAGTCAATTGTGAAAACTCAACGTGCTTTTAAAACATTAAAAAATGTGAGAAGTGCGCCTTCTAAGAACACCATAAAGCGTTTTACGAAAAGTCGACCAAGGCGTTCAACCGAGAATATCGCTGCCATACGAGCCAGTGTTGCGAGGTCCCCAAGAACATCCCAAAAACGCCGTTCTCAGCAGTTGGGCATGGCTCGGTCCACTTTACAACGGATTATTCGCATTGATTTGCAATTGACGCAAAGAATGTTGCCTGCGGACAAGCCTCGTCGATTGAAATGGGCCCAAAGAGTCATGGGTCCGTCGAAAATGGCAAGCCTGTATATTGTTTACAAGCATACAAAAGCATTTTGGTGAGAATTTTCCAGAAAAAAAGTTATTCGTGATGGAATTCAAGCGTGATTTATATTTGGCTGAAAGCCACAAATGGCTATCGTTAGAGCATTCCAGCATTTAAATGTGAATAAATCTCAAGCGCCGGCCAAGGTGATTGACTGGGGTGCCATAACAGCCGATGGTCGCTCTCCGCTCGTATTAATCGACCGCGGCATTAGAATAAATGCCGAATATTATCGCGAAAATATTCTGGAGGTTGTCTTAAAGATTTGGGCACGCAAACGTTTTGGCCGCAGCCATTGGATATTCCAACAGGACTCAGCACCATCGCACTCAGCACGCGCCATCCAAGAATGGTTATGATTTAAAATTTAAAAAAAAATGACTTTGTTGTAGTTTTTTTATCTCATCCTGTATTGCACAATACACTTTTAATAAAATCTTCTATGTGTTTATCTTAATTTTTAATGAAACGTTCCACATTTCTTACTAATTTTTATACGCCAATTTAATAATCTACAAACTATATATTTTTTTCATCATTGATTTGAAATGGTATCGTCTAAGTAAATTTTTGCATAAAAAGCTGTTATTGATCTTACTATCGCCAATGCATCCACCATGTTGCCATGGTATTTTGTAATGTTTTAATAATTGGAATTGGAGATGTTTGAAATTTTGTTGTTTGTGGGATGTGTTGTGCGATATGCTTATATACGTGCATTTGTATAATACTATATATATGTATATACACTTTGTGTGTATATGCTTTGTTAGTTAAACCTATTTTGGATTTTCGTTAGTATGTACCCCCTTGTTGATAACAACACCATGGAGTGAGATGGTATTGGTACCAACAACAACAACGACGACAGGATATAGTCGCAGCATAGTTATATCACCGTCATCCTTATGACTGGGCCAATACAAATGTGTGTGCGTGTGGCCGTGTGTGTGGGTATGGATATGAACGTTCTCTGTGCCTGTACAACTCATTCATCTCTCATCTGTTGAGGATGTTGGTTCATTTTCTCCAATCACACACAAAACAAAAATGCAACAGCCAACACATGTCTGTCTACAACACAACACTGCTGCACATGACACCACCATTATACCTTGTTACCATCAACCAACCAAGCAGCCAGTCATCCAACCGACCGACCAGCATTCCAACAGTCGGTCGGTCTAGCAAGTCTTGTTTCCTGTTTTTTATATTAACGTGCCTTAAAAGTTATTTGCAATATTTGGCATAAGGATTTTGTCGGCTGCCTTGTTCTCATTAGTAGGGATGTATGAATGGTTAGGTAGCTGACTGGGGATGGGTATTTATTGTTGTTTTATGGCATTTTCAAAGTAGAAAACAAATATTTTTGGACCAAAGCTATTTTGTTAGAAAGGTAATGATTACATTTTGGAAAAAAATTAAAATAAAACAAGGAACACTGTCCATTAACAATATTAAATGTAAATACTTGTGTTATTTGGATATAAATAATACACAAAATAAAAATCTTTGGCTTAATCTTGTTTAAAAGAATGAATACTGCAAAGGGACAACTTTTTACATAGTGTGCATATAAACCGATACAAATTTGGGCATAACAAAATAATTGTTATGGATTATTTATTTTTTTTAATATCAAAGAAATTGTTGATGAACAACAATTAAAAAAGCGTCGGGTTCGGCCGAACTAAATACAGGGTGAGATGAAAAAACTGCAACCGACTTCAGACTGCTGCCATTTCTAAGCCACTCGTCCGACAATTGTTAAAAACTTTCAGTGACAGCTCATTACATTGTTTACAAGCGTACAAAAGCATTTTGGTGAGAATTTTCCAGAAAAAAAGTTATTCGTGATGGAGTCCAAGCGTGATAGTGTGATTTCTTTATATTTGACTGGAAAACCACAAGTGGCTATCGTTAGAGCACTCTAGCATTTAAATGTTAATAAATCTTTTGTTTCTCGTGTCAGCGCTCGTTTTCGTGATACTGGTAGCGTAGCCCGAAGTCAAGGAAGTGGACGGGAAAAAATAGCAACATCAGCAGAAATGATTCGAAAAGTAAAAAAGCGAGTTGATGAAACCCGCGTCGCAATGGCCGAAAATGGCTCGTGAGCTGAACATATCGCTATATTCCATTCGACAAATATTGAAAAATGAGCTTATCCCGAGCCCATTGAAATGCCAAAAATGCAAGAACCTACACCGCAACAGAAAGAAAATAGACTCAAATGAGCTAAAGAGTTGTTTCGCTTGGCCGAAAGTGGTGAACTGTCGAATTTGGTTTTCTCCGATTAGAAAACAATCGTTGTACAGCAGTTTGTAAACAAAAACCAGTAAAGAAAGTCTTAAAGTCGGGCGGCGCCGACTTTATGATACCCTACACCACTTTGCTAATTAAGTAGAGCTCCACATAACAATTAAAAGTTTCTATGGGAGAATTCAATCATACACGCTATGATTATAATTATAATTTAAAGTTCAAAGGACTAAATTCGGAATTGTATTGCCCATTTGGTGCACAATTAATTTGAAATCGGATAAAGATATATATGGGAGTTATATCCAAATCTGAACCGATCTCGATAAACTTTGGCAACGATATTTCTGAGCTGTATTTGATATATTTCCCTGAATATCGTTGTTACAGAGTGCATATTACGGTTGTGGGTACCAAATATAACAAATCGGATGAATAATATATATGGAAGCTATAACTATATCTGAATCGATCTGAACCAAATTTGACATACTAGTTACTAGACTCAATTCGGTCGTAAGTGCCAAATTCCATCCCATTTGGACAAATATTAGACGTTTGGTGCACAATAAAAGGTAAATCGGACGATGTTATATGTGGGAGCTATATCCAAATCTGAACCGATCTCGATAAAATTTAGCAAATGTATTTCTGAGCTGTATTTGATATATTTCCCCGAATATTGTTGTTGCATAGTGCATATTACGGTGGCGGTGGACAAAAATAACAAATCGGATGAACAATATATATGGGAGCTATAGCTATATCTGAACCGATTTCGATCAAATTTGGCATACATATTTTCAGGGCTAATATGGGTGTATGTGCAAAATTCCATACAATTCGGGCTGATATTACACGTTTGGTGCACAATAAAAGTCAAATCGGACGAAGATATATATGGGAGCTATATCCAAATTTTGACCGATTATCTCCAATTTCAATAGGGTTCGTCCTTAGGCCAAACAAAAGACCTTTGCAAAATTTCATCTGGATCGGGCAATAAATGCGACCTGTACTTTGTTTACAAAAATACATGGACAGACGGACGGACGGACGGACGGACATGCATAAATCGACTCAGAATGTGATTCTATGCAGATCATCAAAAGGAACTATGGGTCTATCTCGTTTCCTTCTGCCTGTTACAAACAAATGCACAAAGACATAATACCCTGACCACCTTGTGGTGTAGGGTATAAAAAAATGATCGTGTTTACCTGAAAATGTGCACCTCCGGTTGGTCACCAGAACTCAAACGCCGGCCATGGTGATGGTGTGGCCGCCATAACAGCCGATGGTCGCTCCACTCAAGAATGTTTACAAAATGAGGTTCCTAGCTTCATTTCCAGCGCACAATGACCACCAAAATCTCCGAATACCAATCCGTTGGACTATTGTGTCTGGAATATTTTGGAAAGCAAGGTGGGCACTAAAAGATACCAAAGTGTCGTTCACCTCAAGCAAGCGCTTTGCCGGGAATGGGTCAAAATACCGCAGAGCAACATTCGGGGCCGTTTGAAGGCCTTAATTCGTGCCAAAGGCGACCAATTCGAAGAAATCTAAACTTATTCTAAAATTTGATGCTATTTCCGACATTTTTGGTTTTCATTCAATAAAATTTAAAAAAAAATGTACAAATTATGGCGTTTGACTTTGTTGCAGTTTTATCTCACCCTGTTCAATCTGGGTACGAATTTTTTTATCTACTAACAACTACAAATATCGAATTTTATTAACAAAAAAACGTTGGAAAATGTGGTTAAATGTGTGGCAAAATACCGAATATTCAAAGGAACCGTTATAACAAATACACATACAATGTCAACGGAGCGAGAACCTATTGCAACTACTAATCCAAAATTTTAAACAATTCCGTGGAAAATGTGTGGCTAAAACAATAAAAAAATTGATTATATTGGATCTATACGAAAATGTGTGGTACGTAATTTTCAATACCAACCATCCTTGACTTACCACAAAATATTGCCCCAAATGAAATAATGAGAACTGTGTCGTGATTTCAACAGACGGAAATCGTTGAATCGTCTTAGAATTTTATGCTGATCATGAATTATATACGAATATTTAGAGGTCTTACAAACGGAATGGCATAATTAATATACCCTATATACAATACTGACATATTTAATATACCCTACAATACTAAGAACCTTGAGTTAACGTCATATGGGTGCTATAGGAAAACTTGGATATATATGCACAATCTTCCATAACTAACTCCTGTGATTATTTCGAGGAGTGGGAAATGGATAGTCGAATGAACTGAGCCGAATAAAAATAATAAAAAAGAAGATCTCGCAAACTCTTTAATTGAGTCACATTATCCAGCACAATCGCTCATTTCCACTTTTTGGAAAAAAGTTTGTTCTGCAGTACTGCTTAGAAAAGTCCTTTTAAAAATTACTATCCAAATGATTCATTTCTGCAATAGTTGAAAAAGTGGCACTTCTAGAAGAGACCGTGGAGATGACATGCTACCAAATGTGGTACAGTTTTGACAATATGTACTTTAAATGTGTGTTCCCTGTGTAAATTTTTCCATACTACATAGTTTGTTCACAACCGCCTTCAATTGGTATGCGAAGGATTACGTATATTTAAATTGAATATAAAAAATACGATCGAAATCAGGTATGTCACAGAGAGAGTCGCCGGCAAAAATTTCCTTTCCAACTAGAATTCAATAAAGTTTTATTTTATTTATATAATGGTGGTTATAATATCGATTTGTTTTAACGTTTGAGAAAAATTCAAGGCAACACCAAGGTGCAAAAATATCCTTAAGTCGCCACAAAACAATTTGACCAAAACTAAGCGTAACAATGAAAGAACAATATTAGAGAACTGTAAAAAACTATCTACCATCTTCAATGGTACTGTCATAAAAAAGTTCACATCTGTAATGCTTCGCAAAAAAAAGGAGAACACAGTCAAAGCACAAAACCCATTAGCGTTTTGTTTCGTTTTTTTCTGTTCCCTTATTGTGCTGTATTGAAGATGTCCCAAAGTTTCTTTTTTTTTTGTAGTTTAAACAGTTATGGAAAGGAAGCCTCAAAAACATTAGGTTGTGTGTATACGTGGTGTACGCGAGTTCTTGGTATGACTATCTATCTGCATGTTTGTTTTTGTTGTTATTTGTGGATATTATGGTCTGTTGCTTGGCTGTGTCCCTTTTCTTATTTTCTGTTGCTGCTTCTTTTATTTTTGGTTGGGACAAAGTGCAAATCGATATTTATCGTTGGTTGGTTTTCAAATTTTGGTGTTCTGTGCGAGAAATTTAAAACAATGTGGTGACAAAAAAATATGTTAAATAAAGTAGAATTTGCACTAATTTTGAAAATAACTTTAAAGGAATGAGGTGTAGATTTCATTTCTCTTTCCTTTTCTTATGAGGTGACAAAAACCCCAAAAGTAAGACTATGTTAAATCCATTATAATCTAATTGTTGTTTTGAGATGAAAAGTTTTATTGATTGACAACTAAAATGTCAAGGGAGACATTTCAAAAACAAACAAAAAAAAAAAATTGGAAATCATTGTGTTTCATGGCATTGATGCCCTTTCTTACTGCTAAATCTGCAAGAGTTTTGAAAAAAAAAAACATGCGGTTTGATAATTGAATTTCACAATGACGTTCTCCGAAAACATGTGTCATAAATTTCAACATATTTTGTGTACCCAGTGCTTATATTTAAATTACATATTCAGATTTCGATATAGATTTTAATATATATTGTTTAGTAGCCCGGATTGGTATCCGAAGATTTTGGTGGCCATTGTGCGCTGGAAATGAAGCGAGAAACTTCATTTTGTAACCATTCTTGGGTGGCGCATGCTGAGTGCGATAGTGTTGAGCAGCGTACGAAAATAAACTATATCAAACGTTTGCAATCGTTTCGTTTTGTTCTCGAAGTTCGAAACGAAACAAAACCGATAACGGGACTTGTTTTTTTTTATTTTGTACTGTTTGTGTAGATGAGTGGAAACAAAAAAATCTGAAACGTACTCTGCTGGATGACGCAACATTGGAAACGAAACAGTACAAAAATCATCGCAAACGTTTGCAAACCTTTTCCCTGTATATAAAAACTTATTACAAACAATGTGCAAAGTAATACTATGATAAAATCATTCCTTTTGATCATTTATTTCACCATCATAGAATGTAAAAAAAGTATAAAAAACAGCATTAGGAATAGCAATCCTCAATTTACCACTCATCATTTCACACAGCAAACGTTTCCCGGCGAATCGTTCGCAAACGATACAGCTCGGGAATTCACAGCCGAAGTACATTTAGGCAATCGTTTTGTTTTGTTCGGAGTACAAAACGATTGAAAAAATGTTAAAAGTTTGTGTCTCCGTGTACATTTCGTTTCGTTTGTTTTCGTTCGCTGGTGCTGGGTCCTGTTGGAATGTCTAAGGAATGCAGCCAAAATGTTTGCGTGCCCAAGGCTGTAATACAACCTCTAGAATATTTTCGCGATTATATTCGGCATTTATTCTGATGCCACGGTCGATTAATACGGCTGTTATGGCGGCCTACACCAAAACCATGGCCGGCGCTTGAGTTCTTGTGGCCAACCGATGGTGCACATTTTCAGCTGACCTCTTTGGCAAGTAAACACCATCATTTTCTTTGTTTACAAACTGCTGGACAACGAATGTTGTCTCACTGGAGGAAACCAAATTCGGCACTTCATCTCTTTTGAGTCAATTTTCTTTCACTTTTTGGAATTTCAATTGCTTAACCCCGAACTCATTTTTCAATATTTGGCGATTGGAATATTGCGATATGTCCAGCTCACGAGCCATTTTTCGGCCACTGCGACGTGGGTTTTGATCAAGTCGCTTCTTTACTTTTTGAACCATTTCTGTTTTCTTCCCTTGACGTTGGGCTACGCTACCAGTATCACGGTAACGAGCGATGGCACGAGACACAAAATATTTATTCACATTTAAATGCTGGAGAGCTCTAACGATAGCCGCTTGAGGTTTTCCAGCCAAATATAAAGAAATCACACTATCACGCTTGAATAACTTGTTTTTTTCTGGAAAATTCTCACCAAAATGCTTTTGTACGCTTGTAATTAATAGAATGAGCTGTCACTGGAATAATTTTAACAGCTGTCGGACGAGTGGCTTAGAAATGACAGCAGTCTGAAGTTGGTTGCAGTTTTTTCATCTCACCCTGTAAGTCCAAATATAATGTATTTTGGTTAATCCGAACGAATTCAGCCTACAAGCAAATACCTCAAATTTGGTAAAAATCAGTTTAGATATAGCTATAACCCCGTATATGTGTTTCGCCCGCTTTGGTGTTTAAGTCCCTCACGATATGCACTCCACAACAATGATGTTTGCTACCACATATCAATTACAGCTTAAAAATACCTCTGCCTAACTTTACCGAGTTCGGTTCAGACTTGAATATGGCTTCCATATATATCTTCATTCGATTTCACGTTATTGTGCACCACATATGTAATTTAAGCCTAAATTGAATGGATGTTTGCACATTCAACCGAATTTTTCTATTGGGTAGAAAAAACGGGTCCCACATAGCTATTGCTACGATAAATATTTTGAATAAAATCCTTCTCGATGTCATATCATTCACTCTATAGCATTATTATTTGACTACAAATGTATCCATCAAATCTGATTGAAATCGATTCAGAGCTTTTACTCAGTTTCCAAGTTAAAATTGCTCTAAAAAAATTATAGCTGGTGTGGTCTACATCTCGTAAATTCCCAATATAAACCTTTATTTTTACAGGTAGCTCTACTAAATATGGATGGTGGTGTAGGCTATCATAGAGTCAAAGACCATGCGTTCATTCATAAAATCAAGAGATTTGAAAGACACACATTCTTTTCAGTTGCACTGGGCCGCTGGCAAGTGTCTTCAATTTTAAAATTACAATTTTGACGATGTTTTGCTTTATAAATTTGAAAATTAATGCAACATTTTTCCTTTGCAAAAAAAAAACACACTTATTTTTGTAACACAGATTATTAAGAATTTACTATAAGACAAAATGTTTGATATTAATTATTCTTTGCCTAAGCTTTTTAATGACAATAGTTTCGTTTCATATCAACAAAATATGTTGCAGCAAAACCTTTAGTTACATATACACCTAAATCCAGGAGAGTGCGTAAATATGTTTGTACTTACGTTGGTGTTTATCAGCTAATTGAACCAGGGGATTTGGAAGATCACGTCTTCTATAGAAGCACATAACTTTTGCCTCAACATTACCGCTTTGATTTTTATTTAATTCCTCTATGCGGCGTATAAGATATGGACTATTCGGAGATGTCTCCACATAGACATAGTCTGTAAAAAAGGAAAATGAGAAGAAGAAATAAAAAGAAAGGTATTAATGTAAAACATACAAACGACACATTTATTTAAAAAAAAAGACACTTTGAAAACAGAAAAAAAAAAAAATCAATCCAGTTTCTAATATTTGTTGATGTTGTTGCTTTTGCGGTTGTCATTATCATTGTTGTTGTTGTTAGGCAGTGAATATTCCGTCGTTTTGCATTTAATAAATACCAACACTTTATTGTGCGTATTTAAAGTTGGTCTAGTATGTAGGTACGTACAATGGAGGAGCTAGCTAACAAAATGTGGTCGCCGGGCGGCAGTAGTTATGTATGACGTACATTCATACAATTAACAAAATCATTGTCCATATTCAAGATACTGCTGTATGGTTGGTCGGCTGGCTGGCTGGTTGGTTGGTTGATACATGGCATACTTGTAGTCTGCACTAAATATTACACAGTCAGTCTCTCCTCCAAGTACAGACAATACAAAAGGTATGGAAAAAGAGTACTCACAGGCAGTCATTTGGACATACAAACAAACACACGCACACACATTTTCTAGTTAAATACAATATTGTTAAAATAAATAGCAATAAAAAAAATCATTCGAAATGCATTGTAATTATTAATGAATGTATATATTATTAAAAAGACGTAATTATATTTAAAAAAATATAATAAATATTTTGTCGTTGAGCTGTCACGTTTCAAAAAAAAATTCTATGGTTATATTAATTTGTAAACTGTTGTTAATTTGATGCCTTTTGTTTTTCACAAGACTGTGGGGTAAACTGTTGTTGTTATTGTTAATCTCTGTCTACCCGAGTAAATGTTGGTAATTAGTCAACTAGCCCAAAACTAGTTTACAGCCAAGAAATGGTCAGGTGAAATGCTGTTGCGAATCTTTATAGCATCAGTAATAGAGAGAATTAATTATATGGAATTTAAGTATGTGTTTGATAGTTTTTTTTTCTATTAATTTAGTTTCATCAATTTTTACTTAGTTCCTTCATCCTTTAAATCCCAAATTTGCTGCCAATAACATAATTGTGATTGGATTTTGAAAGAAAGACAAATCACAATAGTGTAAAAACCACAAAGTTTTTTGTCCAAAGCAATCTTCTTGTCCGACCCAAGGCCATAAGGTCTCTAAGGACATAGGGTCGACCAAGAAGACTACTTTTAACAATAATCATAGTAGTTTTTGGACTATCTTTAAATTTCAAATCGTAATAAGTCTTTTGACAGCAAACTTGTTTGACGGATGGCCTTACTGGCCGATCTAATGTATGTCCTGCCCATTGTGGAGTTTTTTATCTTTGCCAATAAACATTTTTGCATTAAAAAATTTAATTAAAATTGAAAATACAAACTCAGATTTGCTCGATTTTACTCCCAAATGAAAAACAAGTAAAAAAGCTGTAAGCTTTTAAACTTTAAATATCCTCCTCCATATGGAACGAATATGGCAATTTTCAAAAAAAATAATAATAAAATAAAATAAAAATTCTGTTAAAATCTTAAAAATACCGAATATAGCCGTTAAATTAGGGTCTATATGATGGCGTGGAACTGCATAGGCAACTTTTGTCATAAGCCATTATAATATTCAAATGCGAAACTTGGAAAAAAAAGAAGTAAAAAACATTAAGTTCGGGCGGGCCGAACTTTCAACATCCTTCAACTTAGGGCAAAGGAAACATTTTTATATAAAAGTAAGACCGTTTGCATAATGCAGTTAAATTTATCAAAAAAAAAAAAAAAAAAAAAAAAAAAACATAAAGTGAGTGAGGCTGTTATATGGGGCCATACCAAAACGGGAACCTCTATAAGCAAATATTATATTTCAAGGACTGTCATCTATCTTTTAAAATCTTTTAAAATACCAAATTATGTGGGTAAAGGTGGCTAGGATTAACAAAATACATAATATCGAATTTTGGGAGGTACCGTTATATGGGGTCTATACCTAAACGTGCACCTATACATACAATGTTTCGCCACATGAGGGACAACCCTTTATGACCTACAAACACCAATTTTGAGAAAAATATCGGGAGGTACCGTTATATGGCGGCTAAACCAAAATGCGGACCGATATATCATTTTCAATACTAACCATCCTAGACACGATACTTTATGGGGTATAACGATGAATATTTACGTATGTTGCAAACGGAATGACAAAGTTAATATACCCTCCTTTCCAAGGTGGGGGTATAAAAACTCGGTGAATAATATAGCTAAATTAACCAAAATACCGAATTTTTGAGTAAAATTCTATAAACCTACTTCATTTTGTTAGGAGGCTAGATTCAAATTTACTCACCTAACACTAGTGTGCTACGAACCAAACGAACACAACGACCTGTTCTTTTTGGAACCTGCAGAAGAAGAGCCATATTTTACAGGATGTCAGAACGAACTCTATTGTTTGCTTTGTTGGTAGCAATTGGCAACAACTCTATTTTGTTTTGTTTGCAGATGTGGGCTCAATAAAATTCTCATACTTACAAATATTACTTACTCTATTGGGTACTTTGGACTCCTGGGCAAAACATTTTTTTTAGATTAGAAATGAACATGGATTAAAGGACGGCGGACACCCAAAGCTAACTCAACTCGAAATGTTAGGTCTAGAATTGATAGCTCGAGGACCAATTGTGGGGTATACAAATTCAAAGCTTCAAAACTATATTTGAAAATTGAAGTTATTTAAAAAATATCCAATATCATATTATATTTTTGGCAACACTGGATTAAACATCTCACGCTCATTTCCTGTTTTGTTGCACTGTTAAACATTTAGTTTGTTTGGTCCACAATTAAACCATAAGTAGTCTTACAACTCATGCAAATCATTGAATTTACTATCAAAATGAGTGCTCTGTTAAGAAAGCTAATCGCGCGCTTCCCTTCCTTTTTATGGGTACAGCGACGAAGCTCATTTTTGGCTCAATGGGTACATAAATAAGCAGAATTGTCGATTTTCGAGTGAAGATCAACCAGAGGCAGTGCAAAAGCTAACAATGCAAAAAAGTCAAAGTTGGGTGAGAGGATAATGGACTGGAGGCATCATTGGAGCATACTCCTTGAAAGATGCTGCGAATCGTAACTGTGAATGGTGAACGTTATCGTGAGATGATATCCAACTTATTTTGGATTACCATACGAGTAATTTTTCTCCATATCCATTCCCTTCCGTTTCTTACAAACAGAGACTTGCCCAATATAGATTCGGAAATGGACTTAGTGGACGAATTTGGTGAACATTTTATTTCACGTTAAGGACCGGTCAATTTGACGACCATATCGGGCGATTTAACACCTAGAAACATACTTGGACATGTCTATACAGGGCGAGATGAAAAAACTGCATCCAACTTCAGACTACTGTCATTTCTAAGCCACTCATCCGACAGATGTTAAAATTATTCCAGTGACAGCTCATTATATCGTTTACAAGCGTACATAAGCATTTAGGTGAGCATTTTCCAGAAAAAAAGTTATTCGTGATTGAATTCGAGGTTGACAGGGTGATTTCTTTATATTTGTCTGAAAAACCACATTTGGCTATCATAAGAGAACTCCAGCATTTAAATGAAATAAATCTTTTGTGTCTCGTACCATCGCACATTGCCGTGATACTGGTAGTGTAGACCGACGTCAAGTAAATGGACGGAAGAAAACAGCAACATGTGGAAGTGGACGGAAGAAAACAGCAAATGGTTCGAACAGTAAAGAAGCGACTGTATCGAAACCCGCGTCGCAATGGCCGAAAAATGGCTCGTGAGGTGAACATTTCCCAATATTCCATTCGGCAAATATTAAAAAATGAACTCGGCGTAAAGCCATTAAAATTCCATTTTTTCTTATAGCGCAACCGAAAGAAAATAGACTCAAAAGATCTAAAGAGTTGCTTCGCTTAGCCGAAAGTGGTAAACTGCCGAATTTGGTTTATTCCGATGAGAAAACATTCGTTGTCCAGCAGTTCGTAGACAAACAAAATGATCGTGTTTACTTGGCAAAGAGGTCAGCTAAAAATGTACACCACCATAACTCAAGCGCCTGCCATGGTGATGGTGTGGGCCGCCATAACAGCCGATGGTATTAATCGACCGTGGCATCAGCATAAATGCCGAATATTATTGCGCAAATATTCTGGAGGGTGTATTAAAGCCTTGGGAACGCAAACATTTTGGCCGCAGACCTTGGACGTTCCAACAGGACTCAGCACCATCGCACTCAGCACGCGCCACCTAAGAATGGTTACAAAATGAGGTTCCTCGCTTCGTTTCCAACGCACAATGGCCACCAAAATCTCCGAATACCAATCCGTTGGACTATTGTGTCAGGAGTATTTTGGAAAGCAGGGTTGGCACTAAAAAAATACCAAAGTATCGATCACCTCAAACAAGCGCTTCGCCGGAAATGAGCCAATTCCGGCGAATAGCCATAAATCGTGCTAAAGGTGACCAATTTAAACAAATCTAAACTTATTCTAAAATTTGATGCTATTTCCGCCATTTTTTTTGCTTTTAAAAAAAAAGTAAAAATTATGGCGTTTGACTTTGTTGCAGTTTTCTATCTCACCCTGTATATATAAATGGTATGAGTTTTACGTCTGTTGTGTATAATTGTTTGCGCCTTAACCTTATAAATTTTTACCAGACAATCGCCTCTATACAGTATCGCATGTATCGAATATTTGCTCCCAAACATTAATATAGACTGACGTCCCGGTCTCGTATGTATCGGATGTTTGCTCTCATCACACATCAAAATTCAAAAACAAACCCTAGAAGCACATCCATAGTAATTAAGGGTATCATAATTTGCTATACAATACCATTATTAATTTAATGTTTAAGATTGTTTGTCTTTTTCATTAATACGAGATATTTGTTTTTTTTTTTAATTAGCTTTATCAGAATAATGTGACACACGCTCTAATACACCTGTTGGTCCGGTACAATCAAACAATATAAAACAAACTAAGAAATAATTATGTTTAAATCGGTGATGGAGTATCACCCAATAGTTCAAGTATAAATTGTTCTCACATATTTCTCAAAAACTGTTATAAACATGTACATCTGCAATAATCCAATCATTATCGGTGGAGTGGACCGATATTGTCCATTTTCGCACCTGACGCAAATATTAGGATTTGCAAAGTTGGAGCAGAATCGGATTATAGTTTCTCTTTCTGTGCAAAAAAATATATTTTTTTTTAAATTTCTACCTTTTTGGGGGAGGTACCAGAAGGAGTGGGCCGATATATTCCATCTTAACATCAGATATTGGGTTTATAAAAATATTGGGATGTGTGAAATTTGAAGACAATCGGACTTACAACACATTTTATAAGAGTTGTAATTAAATTTTATAAGAGTTATAATAATTCAAAATTTTGACCCTTTGCGGGGGATGTACTTGATGGAGTCAACCGATGTTGCCCATATTACGATGTACCAAGTTTGGGCCAAATCGGAGACTCCCTTCGAGAGTTATCGTGCGCACCAGCCAGACAGACGGACTTGGTCCAAAGAGACCTAGGGTCTAAAACCGTTATTTCGACTAGGCACGTTTTGACCGTATAAAATGATATATACCCTCTCTAGTATTTGGCTGAAGGTATAATGAGTGCTCTGTTAAGAAAGCTAATCGCACGCTCCTTCCATTTGATGGGTACAGCGACAAAGCTCATTTTCGGCTCAATGGGTACGTAAATAAGCAGAATTGTCGATTTTGGAGTTAAGATCAACCAGAGCCAGTGCAAAAGCTACAAATGCAAAAAAGTCAAAGTTGGTGAGGTTAATGGGCTGGTGGCATCATTGGAGCATACTTCTCGAAAGATGCTGCGAATCGTAACGTCACTATGAGTTGTGAACGCTATCGTGAGATGATATCCAACCTTTTTTGCCCAAATTTAGACTAAGCGAGTTTACATGAGGCAATTTTTCTTGTTCACTTTTGAATTTGCCTCTTGCATTTATACAATGCAATTCTGTTCTTCATCTATAACTTTTCCGTCATTGTTATTTTTGTTTTTGTATAGAAATAAAAACACAAAAAGCATTACAAGACGAGCAATTTTTCTCCATATCAATTCCCTTTCATCTCTTACAAACAAAGACTTGCCCAATGGACCAAAGGACTTTTTGGACGAATTCGGTGAAAATTTTGTTTTGCGTTGAGGACCGGTCAATTTGACGACTATATCGTCTATATTGGACATGTCTATACATTCTCGGACATGTCTATATATGTATATATATATATATATATATATATATATATATATATATATATATATATATATATATATATATATATATATATATATATATATATATATATATATATATATATATATATATATATATATATATATATATATATATATATATATATATATATATATATATATATATATATATATATATATATATATATATATATATATATATATATATATATATATATATATATATATATATATATATATATATATATATATATATATATATATATATATATATATATATATATATATATATATATATATATATATATATATATATATATATATATATATATATATATATATATATACACTAGAGCCCCGACTTGCGTCGTTAATGGGGACCGGAGAATCGCGACGCAACTCAAAACGACGCAAATCGAATCACCTTTTTCTATACATATTTTTATTTTATTTTTTTATTTTTTATTTTTTCCATTTACTGTTGCAAAATCGTCAGGCGAAATCCCATTATTGTTGTTTTTATAAAAACAACGTTTGTTTATGAGTGGAGAACGATGGTAATGTTTACCAGGGGGTAAGGCAGGGAATACCTAGGTTTCGGAAAGAGCCACCAATCCTCATCAGTTCCCTTGTTTCTTGTCTGGGATATTCTCCACAGAAGTTATTTAAAAAATAACTTCTATGACAAAAAACATTTTTTACCCAAGTGACGAGATCGTAAGCTCAATAGAAGAGGAACAAAAGAATTACATAAAACTAAAATTCTTCTGGAAAATCTTCTAAATCTTACAACCGCACTTATAAACATTTACATCTTTCTCCACTTTGTTATGCTTTCGTTCAACCTGAACGAAGTAACATAACCATGTAAGTTTGTTTTGTCTGTTACAACAAAAAATGTTAATAATTATTATAAAGAAATAACAAAACTATAAATTAAGAAAAAACATAACAAAAATTAAATTCATTTACATATGTATGTACACATAGCTCCATAAAGAAGAGGGAATTCCCTTATTTCACGAAATTTGAAAATTTGTTAACGTACAGGCGACGATCAGTGTTGCCAGAAGTTGTAAAAATCCCAAACGACAGAAAAGATGCTAATCAAATTTTCTGGTTTTTGAAAAGCGACGCAATTTGGATAAATAAAATATTTCGATGTCGAGAATTTCAGCTCAATCCGAGATTTAAACATTTCATTTATTTCATACAATTCAATATAAATAAGCCAACATGGCCAAAATCTTATATTAACATACAACAGAATAAAAACAGCCTATAACAATAGTAATCATTGTTGAACTAATCCATTTTCGTAACGTTTTCAGTTAATCCAATTGGATTCCTATAAGATTTTTTGGTACTCCACTAAAAGAAAAGTTAAGACCTGTAACGTGAACGACAGAATTGATGATAATTATTGATAACAACAGCAAATTTTCATTTACTAATAATTAATAAATAATAAATGAAATTTGTCGATAAATTAGCGATTAGCATAGCATTGAAAATTGCACAACTGGAAAGAATTGAAAGCAACCTCTGTAGTTGGATTATTTAATGTTTGTTACCGAAAAAATAGTTAACAGATAAAATAAAAATGTTCATTTAAGAAGTGAAATAGAATTGACCACATTGTTTCTATCAGTAAATCTAACCCCAACGACTTTTTATGGCTACCGCCAAGCATTGCTGTTATCGATAATTGTCGTTATTTTTTGTCCCACCTTAAGAGTCCATGTACTGATGACAATGAAATGAAAAATCAAAATAGGTAGCACCAGTCCGGTCCTGCAACATTTTGTCGATAGTATTTATTTTTACGCTTATTTTTTATTTTACTAGAATAACCGGTCTTACCCGGTAAATTTATTATTTTGAGGGTCCCTTTGAAATGACTACTTTATGTCAGTTTTGTATAGGCATTTTACATAGAAAAAAAAAAAAACAAATAAAAAACATAGGTCTTTTGTAAATATATTTATATCCCTAGTACACAATTACTTAACCTGCCCACTGGCAAAATACACATGTATTTTAGCCTTCCATATCAATTTGTTTCAAAGATAAGTGATTACAACAGACAGACGGACTAAATCAACTTAGATTTGGATTAACTTTAGTTTAGTAAAAACTCTTCGATTTTTTCGAACAATTTCCCAAAGGTAGGTATTTTTACCCTAAAACTATTTTTCCAGATTTTCGACCCGAAAGTCCGAGTTCAAGACCCCGACTAGACCCGGATCCACTTACCCGATATAGATAATATAGGTATCGTTGGAAAGCTATCCAACATGTGGTCACATGATGGGGTAATTTTTAATCGGTTCGGAAGTTGTAGTCAAATTATGGATTTTTTGGACCCGGATTTTTTATAAAACCCCCAAAAAGTCGAAAAAGGGCCCTATTATGGGGGTCAACCAAATTGATGCCAAATTATTGCTGACAGTTTTCCTTTCCAAAATGCTATAATTTGTGCTAATACCTTTTCTGGGTCCAGAGATATGGGTCTTTCCACCCGCATAACCCGATTCTAACCAGTTCATTAAAATTATGTTTTCAATAAAAAAAAGGTTTATTTCGCGTGACCGGCGTTGGAATTACAAAAGTATAAAACCGTTGGAATTACAAAAGTATAAAATTTAGAAAACTTGGGTTCGCGTTAGCCGGTGTGGGACATACCCAGAGGAGAAAATCTCAAAGGTCCAAAAAATCAATAATTTGATTATATCTTCCGAACCGCTAATTATTCATGTGACCACTTGTTGTATAGGTATTTTCATGAGCTTTCACAACGATCCGGGCCAAGTACCGGTTTTGAACCCGTACTTTCGGGTTAAAAATCTACGATCCCGGGACCGTCCCTAAAGATAAAAATTGTTTTCCGGAATCAGGGTAAAAATAGCTACCTCTGGAAAAGTTTAATAGTTTTTACTAAACTAGAGTTGACCTTAGATTTTTACGCTGATCAAGAATATATACCATTTTTGGGTCTAACACGAGTATTTCCTTCAACAGTATGAATTTAATGTAATTTCGAATTGGGTCCACCCGAAATGGTTTCGAATTACATCTCTGTGTACGTCCCTGTATTAAGGTTAGTAACTGAAGTCAAGTTAATAATAATCATTTTTCAAAAATATCTTGTGATACTCTTTGAAGAAACATGCGATGGACTCCGAAAGAAACTCGATTCGGATATAGGCGGTATATTTAAATGAAGTCCCTATTTTAATTAGTAACACATGTTATAAATTTTTGTTTACAGGATGATAATAGGTCCAAGTTGTACACAGACCTATACCCATACAAGATCGCACCAAAGAAATCACACGAAACCTACTGCATCGCATCTTAGTGTGTTCAGGATTTGAAAACAGTACAAAACGAAATTACAATAAAGAATGAAAATTAACATTTTGGCGATAATGGTAGCAAATTAAATGATCACAGTTTTCAAACAGCGAAGTGGTAAGCAAAAATGACCCAAACATATTAACAACACTTGGTTAGCACAATATTTCACATATCTACTATACAAGTCAATAATCCATACTTTTTGGAGCAAAATGTGTCTCGTCTTTTCGCTTGTGTCTCTGATATTTGGTACGTAGTATTTCTTTTTTAGCATATACATATGTATACACTCACTCACTCATTCGCGCACATACACAGTAACACATAGGTGGTAATAGGCACTGGAATTGAAAACCCAAAAATGCAGCAGCGTCATTGAAAATCAGCGAGATGAACCCACTAAACGTCATTATGTTACATTACGATTATTGGGGGTGTAAAGAATACAGGGGTGTCGATGCTCGTGAATTTCAATAATGTTACACTATTGTTGCCACTCATTGTGGCAAAGACATTCTGGTTTTAAGAAAGATGCTAAAACAACTTGTCATTATAAAAATATTTTTTTCATTACTGCCCTACAAATTCCGGCATAAATTTCTTCTCTCTTCACACACATATTCTTCCTCTTGATTTTTCTGCATTTGAGGGCTTGCTGATTGTATGACACCATGTATAGTTTGTTTATAATTTTTCTTTTATCAACTTGTTTCACACAATTCTTCTACTTGGGCACTTGGCTTAATCGACCGGAAAAAGGGGTGGGGGAGGTACATGAATGTATGGCGGATAAGCTTAAATATGAACACGTTTATGTGCAGCATTGTGATTGAGCGTCGTCTCGTCGTTAATTGGAGTCCACATTTCCCCCATATTTTTTGAGCGATCAGAGAAAGCCAATTTGAGCGCGAGCGGGCATCATCATCATCATCACTAAACACCATCGATTGCCAGCCAGCCAGCCAACAGAACACAGCAACACAATACGCAAACCCCGACACAACGAAAACCAATGCAAAAGATAAAGCGAAAAAATGGAAAATTTTTTCTCTTCACATTCTCACCTCCGACACGATACACATTTGTTGTCATTTTTATTTGATTTTCATACACAATTTCATATGTATTTGATGCACTTTGTGTTTGTTAATGTTTTTAAACAATTCGTAGGCGCTTTTAAACACATTTATTAACAAAAATCACAATTTGTTATGATTACATTCACACACAAGACGCGTTTTTTTCGTCGCCATCTTAGAAAATTATCGATAAACTATCGAAATGAAAAATCGAAAAATGACATGCCGAGTCGATTGCGCATTCTATTCGATTGCGTCGATGTTTTGATTCATCGATTGTATCGAGAATCGAACTTAGTATACTTTGGCACAGTGTATGGAATTATGTATATATTTTTTAAGGGACCGATTAAATTTACGCATCACACAACACCAAAGTAAAAAATAAATATACGCAAATGCTCGGTCACTTGTTTTGACGTATTTGGCTTGCAGGCTCCGCTCTAACAATTTAAATAAGCCATCTTTAAACATAAACTTGAGGTTTCTAACAAATGTACCTGTTATTTTAACTATTGTTTTATATTCTCTAAAATTGCAAAATGTCATGACAAAATAATTCCAATGTAGGATAGATTCATGGTACAATGAAATAAAGGTGGCCTCATTTCATATTAGCATTCCCAGCCCTGCATTTTCTGTAATTTACCTTTTCAAATTTGAATGCATAAAAAACAGTTCCCATTTCTGATTTTGTGTGTATTCAATAGATTTATGAATATAGATTTTGACAATGAGATGTTGTCAAATGTATAAATTTGAAAAAAAAAAATTGTAAACATATGATTTCATGACTTTACCTAATAATAATATATATATTCTTTTTTTCATTCAAAATCTTTCATTTCAAAATTGATTTGACAGTTCATTGTCCCAGCAGCTGTGTCGATACGACTACATACATTCTTCTGCCATGGATAGGAGCAACAGAAGTCGGGCACATTTAGAAAAAAAACGTAATCAGCTGGTAACTCTTATATACCTTTTATGTACCATGGTATGAATATTACCCCACTTTTATCTAGTGTTGATCATTTCAAAAACCCAGAACGAACTTCTTTTTGTTCTGTTTCAGAACCTGAAGGAATCTATTGGTTTTACAATTTTCTTCGATATCTTAAAGGGAATACCGGTTATCGTAGTAAAGACTTTTACATTCTATCATTTCTGGAACAGACCATTTATAGTAAATAGAATGATTTTTGTATGCACGAACGTAAGTTAGCAAATATTTTGATTATATTTATTAGCATATTAGGCTGGGGTTTCAATTCAATTGACGAAAAGGCCATCACCTCGTGTTTTTTTTTTCTATTTTCTTTTTGTGGTTTGTCCCTGAGCTATTTCTGTACATGGTCTTTGCACTTTTAAATTTCAATTCCACTCATTTACGTAAAATATAATACTCAGCATGGTATAATAAAATGACTTAATCTTTGTTTTTTTATTATCTTGGTTTAATATATTAACTTAATTTATTGTTCGAAAAAATGCATCGACAAATTCTACAGTTTTTGTTGCGAAATAAACCTTTAGAGATATATAGAACATAATTTTGAAAAAAAAAAAATTTGACCTTTTATTCAGTTTTCGCGGTTTTCAATTATTTATTCAAAATCAATGCAACAAGTTGTTTGGTTTTTTATTGCTTTGATAGTAATTCTGACATTACATGCCAAACAGGTAGACCTCCATACTTGCAATTTTTTTTCTTATTTAGCCTACCTTGTATTCATTCTACCCATGGCAGAACAATACAGGTAGATGCATCAATGCTTGGGAACTTTAATTTTCAAAACTTTAAAAATGTTTTCTCAAAAATAAGTAGATTTTTATATGTTTTCTGATACAACGCAGATCATAGGTTATAACGATATGTATTTTTCAACAATTTTTAAAAATTGCAATAATTTTTCATTCAACTTTTTCAGTTCTAAAATGGGTTTGACAGTTCACAATAAAATTCACTAGATTTATTACATACAAGCATGCTTTAAAATTATATTGCCCTGTATAAACACACTTTTAGGACTCTAGTCACAATATCATTCAGTTTATCATTAATTTTGTGCATATATAGGACTTTCTGTTATAAAAAATAAACTACAGATCAAATTTAATTATTTAATATGGCCATAAAATGTTATAATTAACGATAATATAATTTTTATTCTCGGCAATTGCAAACAACTCAATACTTTTAGTATGTCATCAATTCATGTCATCATTTCATGGTGATTTACATAAGTTTGAAAGAACTGTCAAAGCAAGTGACGTGGCCTCAGCCACAGAGAAAAATTTGTGAAGAAATAACTTTTTCTAATTGGATCACTTCGATATATCTCTGAATATTGTGTCGTGTAGAAATAAAAGGGGATATATTATTTAACGATAAATAGAAGCAGTGATCCAAGTGATCTGAGAACAATATAAGATGACGACCTATGAGGAGTTTATTCAACAAAACGAAGATCGCGACGGGGTTCGTCTGACGTGGAACGTTTGGCCATCCAGTCGAATTGATGCCAGCCGCTTGGTAGTTCCATTGGCGTGTCTTTACCAGCCATTGAAAGAACGCCCTGACTTGCCACCAATTCAATATGAACCAGTGCTGTGCACTCGGGCTAATTGTAGAGCCATTTTAAATCCATTGTGTCAAGTGGATTATCGGGCCAAATTATGGGTTTGCAATTTTTGTTTCCAAAGGAACCCTGTAAGTTGTATAAATCCAGTAAAATTATGGTAGATTTTTTGAATGGATTTCTCTTTTAGTTTCCACCCCAATATGCAGCCATATCGGAGCAACATCAACCAGCCGAATTAATTCCTGGCTTTAGCACCATTGAATATACCATAACTAGGGCACCATGTATGCCACCAGTTTTCCTGTTTCTAGTTGATACCTGCATGGATGAAGAGGAGTTGGATGCCTTGAAGGATTCATTACAAATGTCGCTGAGCTTGTTACCACCCAATGCCTTGGTGGGCCTAATTACTTTTGGTAAAATGATACAAGTTCATGAACTGGGAGCTGAAGGTTGCTCGAAGAGTTATGTATTCCGCGGCACAAAGGATTTGACTGCGAAACAGGTACAAGAAATGTTGGGTATTGGTCGTACAAATGCAGGAGGTCCTCCTGGAGCTCCCGTTGGCCCTGGCGGCCAGCCAATGCCAGGTCAGCAACAACGTATGCCTGGTGCCCCTGGACAACATGCTGCCGTTCCGCCAGCCAATCGCTTCTTGCAGCCTATTTCGAAGTGTGACATTGCCCTTGGAGATTTGTTGAGTGAACTGCAACGTGATCCTTGGCCTGTGCCTCAGGGCAAGCGCTATCTTCGTTCAACCGGAGCTGCCTTGGCCATAGCTGTGGGCTTGCTCGAATGTACCTATCCGAATACTGGAGCCCGCATCATGGCCTTTGTTGGTGGACCTTGCTCTCAGGGCCCCGGCCAAGTGGTCGACGATGAATTGAAACATCCCATTCGTTCACATCACGACATTCACAAGGACAATGTTAAATTCATGAAAAAAGCCATCAAACACTACGATGTGCTGGCTCTTCGTGCTGCAACCAATGGACATTGCATTGATATCTACTCGTGTGCTTTGGATCAAACTGGTCTCATGGAAATGAAGCAGTGCTGTAATTCTACTGGCGGTCATATGGTTATGGGTGATTCGTTCAATTCGTCGCTTTTCAAACAAACGTTTCAGCGTGTATTCGCCCGCGATGCACGTTCAGATTTGAAAATGGCATTCAATGGTACACTGGAAGTGAAATGTTCACGTGAATTGAAGATATCTGGGGGTATCGGTTCATGTGTGTCATTGAATGTGAAGAGCCCATCGGTGTCGGATGTTGAAATTGGCATGGGCCAAACGGTCCAATGGAAATTGTGTACTCTAAATCCAAGTTCAACGATGGCATTCTTCTTCGAGGTAGTCAACCAGCATGCAGCACCAATACCACAGGGCGGCCGTGGTTGTATACAATTTATAACACAATATCAACATCCCAGTGGCCAGAGACGTATACGTGTAACAACATTGGCAAGAAAGTGAGTAAAGCGATTTAGTGGGATTGATGTTGTTCAAAAATTAGTAGAAATCAAAGTTTCTTCAATAGTGGAGTAAACTTTACTACCAAATTTTGTGGCCATCCAAGACAAAATTTCAGAAATATTAAATTTTTTGGGGAACCATAAAATCCTCCAATATTAAAAATTTTGATTCCGATCACAATCGCAAAATGCCTCAATTTATGTGTTTTATTGCTATTTTTGTTTTTTTTTTTACAACTTTTTAGCTGGGCCGATGCAACATCGAATATCCACCACATAAGTGCAGGCTTTGATCAAGAAGCCGCTGCTGTAATCATGGCGCGTATGGTGGTATATCGTGCTGAGACGGATGAAGGTCCCGACATTTTAAGATGGGTTGACAGACAGCTTATTCGTTTGGTAAGACACCAAAATTGCCTACTTATTTTTTCTGAATTAATTTCCAAATATCTTCTTTTATAGTGCCAAAAATTCGGTGAATATAGCAAGGATGATCCAAATAGTTTCCGTTTGGCTCAGAATTTCTCTTTGTTCCCACAATTCATGTATCATTTGCGTCGTTCACAATTTTTGCAAGTTTTCAATAATTCACCCGATGAGACCACATTCTATAGACACATGTTAATGCGTGAAGATTTAACTCAATCACTTATTATGATACAACCAATATTGTATTCGTATTCATTCAATGGACCACCAGAACCTGTACTACTCGATACATCATCGATTCAACCTGATCGCATCTTATTGATGGACACCTTCTTCCAAATTTTGATTTATCATGGTGAAACCATAGCACAATGGCGTGCCCTTAAATATCAAGATATGCCAGAATATGAGAATTTCAAACAATTGCTGCAAGCTCCCGTCGATGATGCCCAGGAGATTTTGCAAACCCGTTTCCCAATGCCACGTTATATTGACACAGAGCATGGTGGCTCGCAGGCGCGTTTCTTGCTATCGAAAGTCAATCCTTCGCAGACACATAATAATATGTATGCTTATGGCCAGGTAAGTGTGTTCCACAAGTATAGTTTTTCATTTCATTTTTTGTTTGAAATTTTTATTTTCTTTTTGGATTTTCTAACATTTTTTGTTTTGTTCTTTAAAAAAACAACATTAATGACTTTAAATGTATCCTGTGTTGTCCCATCATCTTTGTTAATTACAAATAATGTCCCTGAATCCAAACAACAACAGCCGCCAATTGGCCAATCAATGGTATTTACAAAGAATTTTTCTTTTTTTTTTATTTTGAAAGAGAAGGGCTTATGGAAATGCCCTTATTAGGAAAACATAAATATGTTTGGTGGAGGTTCATTGTCAATATACAAGAATACGTTGAAACAAATGGTGTCGGTTGTTTATATATTTACTTATGCCCTTCTTATCTTATCAAATTACTACATGTTGACCTTTAATAGTAATTTGGTTGCAATGTTCAGCCAAAGTCTTTAAAGATAACAAATATTGCTTTTAGAGTCAATTGCTGCTTTATATTGTCCGCTTCCTGTATATAATATACTTTTATGTGTATTCTATTAAACCCATTTCCCTTTATTTTTTTGTTTTCTAGGATGGCGGTGCTCCTGTACTCACAGATGATGTTTCCCTACAACTGTTCATGGAACACTTGAAGAAATTGGCTGTCTCTTCGACAACATGAATTTCCGGAAGATACTGGTGGTGTTATCGTCGTTTTATGACAAGTCTACGCAATATTTTAGCATTTGCTACATCTAAGATTAGACGGTATTTATCATGGCTATAATGATGAAAATGTACGAGATTTAATGGCGTGTGTTTTATTATTTTCTTTTATTTTTTTTTCTTAAGTTAGGCTGGCATTATCTATTTCTAATGTAAGAAGTCTTAGTGTGCATGTTTATCGTTTGTTTTTTTCTTCTTTTTCTTTTCAAAATATAAGTAATTTTAATTATTCCATATAAACAAATGAACCATATACAGATGATGAAGGAGCTATTAAGCAGACATTATAAGACTATAAAGAATATGAAAATACTTTCAAAAATTAAATACAAAACAACAAGTAAGCAAAACGAACCATACATTTGCAAGTGTTTCTTTTCTATGTGTCCTGGGAACTACCACACAGTTTAATGCTAAGATCGAATATACCGAAAGTTAATATTTCCCCTTGGTATTCTGCAATCTAATGTATGCACTTGAGGCAATTAACGAAATTAAGTATGATCATTAATTTCGATACAAAATGTTTTCGATATCAAAAGTTTAAATTTGACCCCAGATCCATAGAGGAATTCTTGACCCTCGTGGGTGGTTCCTCAATCCATCTGCTTATTTTAAGCTGGGTGTATGGTGAAGACATTTTGATCTTTTTTCCCATTAACATTGAGCCAGTTTCCTAGAATTTCTTCAATTGGATTTCTTAGCATGATTGGCTGATAGAAGACTTGACCTCTGATAAAACAGAATCTTGGGTCCAGTTCAGAGAAATAGCTTTTCGAGAATGTTTGGTATCTTTCTACAGTTAAGTCATACTGATATGCATTTCATTCATGGGATTTTCAAGGAAGAGAAGGAGGAGAATATAATCGATAACCCATATACCATGTAGCGTTTCTAAGATAGTAAGACCATTGGCAAATTAATACATAGTAAACGGAATGTTACTTTTGTCTTTTTATGCAGGTGGCTCTTAGCACTAATTTTCATATTTCATCAACAGGCGATCCACTCGATCTCCACTCACATTTAATCGTTTTTGAAGAATTCATTTGATTATTCCCTTATTTTAAACTTACAGGGTGAGATAAAAAAACTGCAACAAAGTCAAATGCCATAATTTTTATACCCTCCACCTTGCAAACGGAATGACAAAGTTAATATACCCTCCATATTAACTTTGTCATTTCGTTTGTTACACCCCTTAATATTCGTCGTAGAACCCATAAAGTATATATATTCATAATCAGCATAAAATTCTAAGTCGATTTAACGATGTCCGTCTGTCTGTTGAAATCACGATACAGCCCACATTATTTGACGTAGAGCGTCAAAATTTAGCAGAACAACATTTATTTTGTCTAGGATGGTTGGTATTGCAAATGAGATATATCGGTCCACGTTTTAGTATAGTCCCCATAAAACTTATCTTTCGATATTCGGGTTTTTGATGATTTTTGCCACATTTTTCCAAGGATTTCTCTAAAAATTTGTTTTTGTAGGTCATAATGGGTATTGAAAATGAGATATATCGGTCCACGTTTTAGTATAGTCCCCATATGTCTTATCTTTCGATATTCGGTTTTTTGATGATTTTTGCCACATTTTTTAAGGATTTCTCTAAAAATTTGTTTTTGTAGGTCATAATGGATTCTAGATCGTGTGGCGAAACATTGCATATATAGGTCCACGTTTTGGTATAGCCTCCATATAACGGTACCTCCCGATATTCGGTATTTTGATAATTTTTGCCAGATTTTTTCATGGATATGTCTAGAAATTGGTATTTGTAAGTCATAATGGGTTCTAGATCGTGTGGCGAAACATTGCATGTATAGGTCCACGTTTTGGTATAGCCCCCATATAACGGTACCTCCCGATATTCGGTATAGGTCCACGTTTTGGTATAGCCTCCATATAACGGTACCTCCCGATATTCGGTATAGGTCCACGTTTTGGTATAGCACCCATATAACGGTACCTCCCGATATTCGGAATTTTGATGATTTTTGCCATTCTTATTCACGGATTTGTCTGAAAATTGATATTTGTAGGTCATAATGGGTCCTAGTTCATGTGGCGAAACATTGTATGTATAGTTCCCGCATTGGTATAGCCCCCATATAACGGTACCTCCCAATATTCGGTATTTTGATGATTTTTTCCACACTTTTTCACGGATTTGTCTAAAAATTGGTATTTGTTGGTCGTAACGGGATTTAGATCCAGTGCCGAAACATTGCATGTATTGCTTCACGATTTGGTATAGCTCCCATATAGCGGTACCTCCCAATATTCGGTATTTTTATGATTTTTGCCAAATTTCTTCGCGGATTTGTCTAAAAATTGGTATTTGTGGGTTCTATTGGGTTCTAGCTTCTTTGGCGAAACATAATATGTATAGGTCCACGTTTTTGTATAGCCCCATATAGCGGTACCTCCCGATGTTCCGTATTTTGATGACTTTTGCCAAAATAGGTATTTGTGGGTCAAAATGGGTTCTAATGTTTCCTTTACCTAAAGGTGGAGGGTATTAAAAGTTCGGCCCGGCCGGAACTTAATTTTTTTTACTTGTTACATTTTTTTTTTAAATTTTATTGAATGAAAGCAAAAAATGTCGGAAATAGTATCAAATTTTAGAATAAGTTTAGATTTGTTGGAATTAGTCACCTTTGGCTCGAATTTTGGCCTTCAAATGGCCAATGAAACCGTCCGAATGTTGCTCTGCGGTATTTTGGCCCATTCCCGGCGAAGCGCTTGCTTGAGGTGATCGACACTTTGGTATTTTTTAGTGCCAACCTTGCTTTCCAAAATAATCCAGACACAATAGTTGGCCATTGTGCTCTGGAAATGAAGCGAGGAACCTCATTTTGTAACAATTCTTGGGTGACGCGTGCTGAGTGCGATGGTGTTGAGTCTTGTTGGAATGTCCAAGGTCTGCCGCCAAAATGTTTGCGTGACCTAGGCTTTAATACACCCTCCAGAATATTTTTGCGATAATATTCGGCATTTATTATTATGCCACGGTCGCAAAATACGAGCGGAGAGCGACCATCGGCTGTTATGGCGCCCCACACCATTACCATGGCCGGCGTTTGAGTTCTGGTGGCCAACCGAAGGTGCACATTTTCAGGTGACCTGTTTGGCAAGTAAACACGATAATTTTGTTTGTTTACAAACTGCTGGACAACGAATGTTTTCCATCGGAGAAAACCAAATTCGCCAGTTCACCACTTTCGGTCAAGCGATGCAACTCTTTAGCTCTTTTGAGTCTATTTTTCTTCTGTTGTGGTGTAAGTTCTTGCACTTTTTCAAGGGCTTTACCCCGAGCTCATATTTTAAAATTTGCCGAATGGAATATTGCGACATTTTTTGCTCACGAGACATTCTTCGCCCACTGCGATGAGGAAATCGAACAAGTAGCTTTTTTACTTTTCGAACCATTTTTCCTGATGTTGCTGTTTTCTTCCATCCACTTCCATGACGTCGGGCTACGCTACCAGTATCACGGTAACGAGCGATGGTAGGAGACATAAAAGATTTATTCACATTTAAATGCTGGAGTGCTCTAATGATAGCCACTTGTGGTTTTCCAGCCAAATATAAAGAAATCACACTATCACGCTAGAATTCTATCACGAATAATTTTTTTTCTGGAAAATTCTCATCAAAATGCTTTTGCACGCTTGTAAACAATATAATGAGTTGTCACTGGAATATAACGAAGACAATGCTGCCAAGCCTAAGATTGGAATCTTCAAAGGAGAAAAAAAGGAAAGTCTTAAACTGCTGGAAAAGACGCCAAATCAAAGAGTTTGAATCCGCTGGAAAATCTGAATTAAAATAAAAGAAAAAACTAAATCTTGATCTGATGAATTTTTAAGGTTTTAAAAGCGTTGAACATTCATTGGAATCGACTCCCATTTTGGGTTTACCTGATTTTGCCTCAGTTAGTAATTCACAGTGGAGCTATTTTTGTCAATGCTGCTGGCAATTTCTCCCTTGCTTCTAAAGATGATCTTCAGTCGGGTATTAAAATGCCTTCTTTTTATATTTTGAGGATATTAGTTTCATTATTTACATAGTTAGCCCCTTACAAGGATTTTAATTCAATCAGATTCAATAAAAAAGTTTTTTGTTGGTATAAAATTCTGGCCTACAATATGTTTTACAACAAGACACACTATCTTTCATACATACAGCCTGTTGTAAGTGCATTGAAGCAGACAAATATACATACACACAAAATATTCACTACCATCACTTTCATGCACACACACACACTCTTAAAAGAGTTAAATCTATAACTTCCCACCGAACCAAACTGTCCGAATTCTGTCGCACTTCGAACCGAAATCGCACGAAACTTCCGTTTTCGGATGCTTATTCGGTCCGGTTTCAAAACGAAAGCTATATGGAGTTGTTGACGTGTTTTTTTTTTGACCGAAGGGTCGGATAGTTATATGTGCGCTTTAGGAAAACGTGGAACTAAATATTCAATGTATTGTCACCGGGTTAGAACCCATTATGAACTGCAAATACCAATTTTTATTAAAATATCGAATATCGGGAGGTACCGTTCTATGAGGGCTATACCAAAACGTTGTCCTATACATACAATGTTTCGCCACCGGAGCTAGAAACCATTATAACCTACAAATACCAATTTTTAGACAAATCCGTGAAAAAATGTGGCAAAAATAATCAAAATATCGAATATCGGGAGATACCGTTGTATGGGGTGTATGCCAAAACGTGGACCTATACATACAATTTTTCGCAACACGAGATAGAACCTATTATTTTTAGACAAATCCGTGAAAAAAGTCACAACAATTATCAAAATACCGAATATCGGGAGATACCGTTGTATGGGGTATATGCCAAAACGTGACCCATTCCTGGCGAAGCGCTTGTTTGAGCTGATCGACACTTTGGTATTTTTAGTGCCAACCTTGCTTTCCAAAATAATCCAGACACAATAGTCCAACGAATTGGTTTCCGGAGGTTTTGGTGGCCATTGTGCTCTGGAAATGAAGCGAGGAACCTCATTTTGTAACCATTCTTGGGTGGCGCGTGCTGAGTGCGATGGTGTTGAGTCCTGTTGGAAAGTCCAAGGTCTGCGGCAAAATGTTTGCGTGACCTAGGCTTTAATACGTGACCTATGACCTACAAATACTAATTTTTAGACAAATTCGAGCAAAACACGTGGTAAAAATCATCAAAATACCGAATATCGGGAGGTACCGTTATATGGAGGCTATACCAAAACGTGGACCTACATGGCCCATTTTCAATACCAAAAGTCCTGCAGACATAATATAAATTTGTGTAAAATTTTATCAATGTACTTCATTTCGTTCGGAAGCTAGAAATATTTTTATAGACGGACAGACGGACGGACATCGCTAAATCGACATAGAATTTTATTCTGATCAAGAATATATATACTTTGTGGGATCTAAAATGTATATTTCGAGGTGTTACACACGGAATGACAAACTTATACCATGCTATGGTGAAGGGTGTAAAAAATTCCTCAACGAGGGAAAAAATTCCTCAGACAATTAACCCATATCCTGACATATGTCAGTCAGACACGTCAGATAAAACTTAAGACTTTACAATTGGTTCGCTGGGTTGTTGGAGAAATACAAGCACGTTTTGTTAACAGTGGCGGGTGTTCTGTTGGGTATTCTTAAGGGTTGCTGTTATCACGTATACGATGTGGCGTTTACGTACTATGATTGCGTATACGCTACGGTAACTGGAATAACACATTTTTAAATAGACAAGGGGCATTATTAAACCCTCAGCCATATGGCTACGCAAGGTGAATTAAAAACACATTATCAATTAAATACACGTAATATTTAGATAAGACTTAGATCAGGCACAAAAGTGGTCATTATTCGCCTACTCCTACTACTGGTATATCCCCCAGAAAAGATCAACATTTTCAGTCATCACAACTCTCATTAATGGGATATTACTTCGCAGTTCTCTTTTAAGTCCGCACACTGAAGGGATATATATATATATATTCTGAAGGGATATATTGAAAATAATAAGTGAACAAATTGTGAAATAACAGGTTAAAAAGTATCGGTTAGTTTTGCGAACAGATATATACCCTCCGCCAATGTTCGTTTATTTAAAAATATATTTTTGACTTGAGAGAAATATTTAGATATACCAAGTTGTAAAGAATCGCAGATTTTTGCACAAGTTGTGAGTAATATAAGTATTAAGACTTGAGTCCCTTTGTGGGAAGGTACCAGAAGGGGTGGGTCGATAACAATCGTCTTCTCACTAGATCTTGTGTTCGTAAAAGTATTGGAATGTGTGAAATTTGAAGAGAATCGGATGCATATTTCGCATTTTATCAGAGTTTTGCTATTAAAATTTTTGACCCCTTTATGGGGGAGGCGCCAGAAGGGGCAAGCCGATACATCCCATCTTCACAGCAAAAGTTGTGTTAATAGATGTATTGGGATGTGCTAGGTTTAAAAGGAATCGGATGCTATTTTTTATGAGCTTCATAGTTATTCAACATTTTTGACCAGTTGTGTGGGAGGTACCAGAAGGAGCAAGCCGATATATTCTATCTTCACACCAAATCTTTTGTTAATAAAAGTATTGGTATGTGTCGAGTTTGAAAGGAATCGGATGTTTATTTCTCATTTTATGAGCTTCACGGTTATTCGAAGTTTCGACCCGTTGTGGGGGAGTTAACAGATGGAGTGGTCTGTTCCATCCATTCTTCAAACCAGATCTTCGGTTAGTAGAGATATTGAGATGTGCGAATATTTGAAGACTATCAGACTTACATGGTGAGATGAAAAAACTGCAACCAACATCAGACTGCTGTCATTTCTAAGCCACTCGTCCGACAGCTGTTAAAATTATTCCAGTGACAGCTCATTATATTGATTACAAGCGTACAATAGCATTTTGGTGAGAATTTTCCAGCTGTTAAAATTATTCCAGTGACTGCTCATTATATTGTTTACAAGCGAAAATGCTTTTTGCTGAGAATTTTCCAGAAAAAAAGTTATTCGTAATGGAATCCGTTGGACTATTGTGGCTGGAGTATTTTGGAAAGCAAGGTTGGCACTAAAAAATACCAAATTGTCGATCGCCTCAAGCAAGCGCTTCGCCTGGCTGGAAATTGTTGTATTTTTACATAAAAGTTATGGTTTATTTTACCCGCAAAATATGGTCCAAATTGGTAGATTTCTGCCCAGCCCTTAATTCTAACTTCATGCAAAATGCCACGTCGATTTGTCTATAATTGTGCCTCAAGCAAGTGCTTCGCAGGAAATGGGCAAAATACCGCAGAGCAACATTCGGACAGCGTGTGATGGTTTCATTGGTCATTTGAAGGCCATAAATCGTGCCAAAGGTGACCAATTCGAACAAATCTAAACTTATTCTAAAATTTGAGGACGACATTTTTTTTGCTTTTATTCAATAAAAATAATTATGGCGTTTGACTTTGTTGCAGTTTTTTTATCTTACCCTGTAGAAGGCCATAAAGTTATTCTCTATGTAGAATGCATCTTAGATTCGGTATTCAAACATAAAACTCAATTTCATCCACAACAATTCCTCAGGAAAAACTACGTCTCTGAGAGCACATATTATATACACTGATTCACACAATGACAGAAATATTGTTGACATGTACAGAAGAACAGAACAGTGTTAACTCTTACAGACTCCCCCCATACACATTTGCACACACACGCACACACATACACATTTATACGCTCAAATCTTGAACACAGAGAATAATACAACGTTAATAACGGTTTGTTGGCTTTTCGTCTGTCGTTCATGCCAGTTCAGTTGAAAAGAAACAAAACCATATAAAATGAAGTATCGACATATTGATACTTTTCAATACAGCCTCGAGCTTCGTGGCGCTAACACCTGTTGAATTCGCGCTCTTAACATTCTTTACCAGTTCATTGTCTCATACAAACGCATTAAGGCAAACACAGGGGAAAAAAGAAACGATAACAGATTTCTATTAATGGTGGTTTTATTTAAAGCATATTTTTAGGCAACAAGTGTTTACTTTACTTGCCACATATGCCAGGACAGGCAACGTATGCGAGTATTCGTCCAAGTGTTTTTGAGCATGTGCGTGTGAATGTAAATATAAAAGCAAAGTGGCATATGTCGATAATTGATTTAAAAAAATTTAATTAAAACCAGATATAAAAAATAAAAAACGATATTTAAATTAAGTTACAGTGCAGCTTTTAATAGATAATATACAAAAGAAGGAGAATATAAACATGTCTGAATCCGAACAAACAAAACAAGAGGCAAATACTACCAATAATGAATCGCAATATAATCATCAAGCCTCAACACTCAATCCGACCTACAATCAACGACGTACCTCTAGTCCAAATTATGGTACATCAAATCGCAGCATGATTGCAGTAATTGTCTATTTGGCCTTGCTATTGGATAACGTTCTATTAACAGTAATTGGTAAATTTATTTTGCGAATATTTTTTGGTGTCTTTTCATGAAATGTAGATTCGTGTTTACAGTGTCGTACTATATAAGGTTTCTAATTTTATTTTGAAATAGTAATTTGTAACGTGTCGCCTTATGACAAATAGGACATGATATGGAAATCTGCTAAAGTTGACAATAATAACCCATACCTGAAATCTTTTTATAAGTGACACGTAATCCCACTTTCAAATAATCGGCTCTTGGAATAAAAGGGTAAAAGTCGAATATTGCTTGTGATAAAAATCGCGAATTCAATTTCGCGATCACAGAGTATTGTTAATTTTTTGATTTTATACGAGCCAAAAAGAAGTATGAAGCGAAAATTGAAAATTGCCTTTTAACTGATGGCAGAAATTAAAGTCGATTAAATTACCCTCCACCATAGTATGGAGGGTATATTAAGTTTGTCATTCCGTTTGGAAGACCTCGAAATATACATTTTAGCCACCACAAAGTATATATAATCTTGATCAGCATAAAATTCTATGTCGATTTAGCGATGTTCGTTCGTCTATCCGTCTGTGGAAATCACTCTAGCTTCCGAACGAATTGAAATAGATTAATAAAATTTCACTCAAATGTATTTGGTATTGAAAATAGGCCATGTACATCCACGTTTTGGTATATCCCCCATATAGCGTTACCTCCAGATATTCGGTATTTTGATGATTTTAGCGACATTATTCACCGGAATTGTTTCCAATTTGGTATTTGAAGTTCGAAATGGATACTACATCCTAAGACAGAAAATTGCCTGTGCAGGTTCACGACTTCATATAGCCCCAATATGACGGCACCTCCCGATATTCGGTATTTTGATGATTTTAGCGACATTATTCACCGGAATTGTTTCAAATTTGGTAATTGAAGTTCGAAATGGACACTACAGCCTAAGACAAAAAAATGTCTGTACAGGTTCACGTCTTCGTATAGCCCCCATATAACGGTACCTCCTGATATTCGGTATTTTGATGATTTTACATTATTCACAGATTTTTTTAAGTTTCGCATATGGCTTATGACAGGTCCATGTCGTCGTATAGACCCTAATATAACAGGTACATTCGGTATTTTTAAGATTTCGGCCCGGCTGAACTTACAGCTTATTTTAAACTGTTTTACTTATTTTGTTATTTGAGAGAAAACTAGTAGAAAAAGTAATCGCTGGAAATCGTAAAGAAGACAACATCCATTCCAAATTGAAATTAGAAACTCTAACAAGTACAAAAACATTAAGTTCGGCCAGGCCGAACTTTTAATACCCTCCACCTTAGGGTAAAGAAAACATTTTTTATATAAAAGTATCTGAATTCAATTCTGAATTCACTTTAAACTTGTAAGACCGTTTGCATAATGCAGTGAGGCCGTTACTAAAACGGGAACCTCTATAGATAATTTTATACTTCAAGGATTGTCATCTATCCAACCTTCTAAAATACCAAATTTGAAACAATTATGTGGGTAAATGTGACTTTGGATTATCAAAATACCAAATATCGGTGGGTATCGTTACATTTGCGATATAGGATAACATGGAACTAAATATTCAATGTTCTGCCACCGGGCTAGGACCAATTATGAACTGCAAATATCAATTATATGAAGGATATATCAAAACCTGGACCTATACATACAATGTTTCGGCACACGAGCTAGAACCCGTTACAAACTACTACCAATGGACAAATCCCTTAGAAAATGTGGCAAAAATCATCAAAAATGGGGAGGTACCATTATATGGGGCTATACTAAAACGTGAGCCTATACATACAATGTTTCGCCACCGGAGCTAGAACCAATTATGACCCACAAATACCAATTTTTAGGCAAATCCGTGGAAAATGTGGCAAAAATCGGGAGGTACCATTATATGGGGCTATACCAAAACGTGAACCTACACATACAATGCTTCGCCACCGAAGCTAGAACCCATTATGACCAAATACCAATTTTTAGATAAATCCGTGAAAAAATTTAAAAATCACCAAAATACCGAATATCGTCTGATACCGTTATATGGGGCTATACTAAAACGTGGACCTACACATACAATGTTTCGCCACCGGAGCTAGAACCCATTATGACCCACAAATACCAATTTTTAGACAAATCCGTGAAAAAATATGGCAAAAATCATCAAAATACCGAATATCGGCTGATACCGTTATATGGGGCTATACTAAAACGTGGACCTACACATACAATGCTTCGCCACAAATACCAATTTTTAGATAAATCCGTGAAAAAATGTGCAAAAATCATCAAAATACCGAATATCGTCAGGTACCGTACCAAATCGTGGACCTATACATACAATTTTTCGCCACACGATCTAAAACCCATTTAGACCTACAATTACCAATTTTTAGACAATCCCTTAAAACATGTGGCAAAAGTCATCAAAATACCGAATATCGGGAAGTATCGTTATGTGGGGACTATACCAAAACGTGGACCGGTATATCTCAATCTCAATGCCAACCATCATAGACAATATACAAATTGTTCTGCTAAATTTTGACGCTCTACGTTAAATAATGTAGGCTGTATCGTGATTTCAACAGGCAGACGGACATCGTTAAATCGACTTAGAATTTTTAGCTGATTTTGAATTTATATACTCTATATGGTCTACGATGAATATTTAGGAATGTTACAAATGGAATGACAAAATTAATAAACCCTTCTTTCCAAGGTGGAGAGTATAAAAATATGGCTGTTTTTTAATTGTGGGGTGTAACCATGCCTTAAAGTGAAAAGGTTTCTTCACCATCATCGTTGACGTACAGCGTTTTTATTCCCTCAGCCATATGGCTACAGAGGTATATAACATTTGATGAGGTCAAATAACCTAAGTCTCTTTGTACCAAAATTGGACAAATTGGTCCATTCCATCAAGTACCTCCCCCACAAAAGGTCAACATTCTGAATAATTATAACACCTATAAAAAGTAAAGTATGAATCCGATTGTCTTAAAATTACACACATCACAATATTTTTATTAATCCAAGTTCTGGGGTGAAGGTGTGATATATAGGTCCACTCCTTCTGGTACCTCTCCCACAAAGAGTCAAAATTTTGTATATCCATGAAGCTCATAGTACGCGAAATTAATATCCGATCCCAATCAGACTTGATACATCTCTATATTTCCATCATCACAAGATCTGTTATAAAGATGGTTGAGATCGAACTATTCCTTGTAGTAACACCCCCCCCCCCCCCCACGCACACACAAAGGGTCAATGTTTTGAATAACCAAAACGATTATAAAATACGAAATAAGCATCCGGTTCTCTTCATATTTCACACATAACATTATTTCTACTAGCCATAATCTGCTGTGAGGATGGAATATATCGGTCCTCTTCTTCGGGTACCTCACCCGCAAAGGGTCAAGATTTTGAATATCCATGAAGTTCCTAAAACGCGAAAATTAACATTAGATTCCATTCAGACTTGGTACATCTCAATGTTTCCATCAACACAAGATCTGATATGAAGCTGGTAGAGATCGGACCATTTCTTCTAGTACCTCCCCCTTATAAGGTTTATGTTTTTGAAAAACAAAACTCTCAAAGGAAGCGAAATAAGCATCCAACTCTCTTAAAAATTTCACACATACAAACAGATTTGCTTACACAAGATCTGTTTTGTAGATTAAAGATATCTGCCAAACCCTTGTGGTGTCTCACCCACAAAGGGTTTCAATTTTCAATATTTATATCTAAATATATAAAATGTTTCAAAATTTTTCATACTTTTTCACAAATACCGTCTTATCATCGCCATAAACCTTAAAACGCCCCAAACTAATATACATGTCCTGTACTTTGTAATGACCGCCATAATCTCCAGAAATATGTGTTGTATTTTTGTGATGACTACTATTTTTGGCACTTATCAATATTACGTTCATGTCTCATTCTACAAGTTTTAAAATTTCATATTATTTTCTCAATCTCTCCCCCACCCTACGCTTTCTTCTCGTGTCTCATGTACACACTCGCTTAACCCCTTGTGGGGTTGTGGATGTTTTCATTCGTGTTTTTGCTGTTCATCCATAAAATTGATTTCGTTAACACACGCAGTGCCCATTTTGCCCGATTATCTTGCCACCATAAACAATCGTACGCTGCTGCCACCGACGGCATTCACATTGACAGGAACAGGAAAAACAACTGGGTCGGCATCGTCGTCGTCGTCAGCATCAGCATCAGCATCAGCATCATCATCACCATTCTCGTCGTCCTCAAATAATAATAACACGCCATTGTTCGGCATGGGGTTGAATAACAGTGGTGGTCCTGTCGTCATTGATACAATGGCATCAGCACAACATATGGCTTATCGTAATCTGGATGGAACAGTTGCAGCAACAGTGGCAAAAACAAAATCCGAACCGTTAACTGCACAGCATCCTTCGCAATACCATTTCCCGCATCAACAACAACAACAACATGCTCAGCCGGTTCAGCATGTCATGACAAAGCATCCGATACCAGGCAAATCGATGGTTAATTTTTCACTAATACATTTGGCAACGGATGATAATGGAAAATTGTTGATATCCACATCGTCACTAACGGACCCAAGCAATGGCGGAAATGTCATAAAATTCTTCAATAACAGCAAAGGATCACGGGGACAATTGAAGAATGATAAGTCCAGTTATAACATACGCCAGAGTGAAATTGACACTGAGTCGCTAGAAAGTGAAAATGGTTCCATTGGTGTCTTGCTGGCCATGAAAGCATTGGTACAATTGATTTTCAATCCAATTGTGGGAAATTTATCGATCAAGTATGGCTATCGTTTGCCCATTGTAATGGGTACATTTTTCCTGCTCATCTCTTCGTTGGGTAAGTAATTTAGATTTAGATGTAAGAAGAAGGCCATATATTGGTCATCTATGGATCTTTAGTAGACCTTGAACACGTCTTCGAAAGGCGGAACATATTTGCCATTTCCTTTAAGAAAATCTTAAATGATGTGTTGTTCCATAAAGTTTTTTACAGGTATTTTATGGGCATTATGACAGGTCCTCTGTTGATAGAATAGTCTGGCAGATAAAATCATTGTACTGTTCTTCTGAAGAAAGAAGATACGATACATAGAAGACATTTATATTCTACTTTATAGAGAGAAGACCTTTGAGAGGGTTTCTTAAGGGAGAACACCTTTGATGGGTCTAATGTAAATGGCAGACCTCAGGTCTACCATACATAAAGGACATTTGACGTTTTTATACCCAAAGTCATATGACTACAAAGGGTATAAGGTGAGATAAAAAAACTGTTTTTTTTACATTTTTTTCAAATTTTATTGAATGCAAGCAAAAAATGTCGGATATAGCATCAAATTTCAGAATAAGTTTAGATTTGTTCGAATTGGTCACCTATGGCACGAATTACGGCCAATGAAACCGTCACACGCTGCCCGAATGTTGCTTTGCAGTATTTTGGCTAATTCCGGCAAAGCGCTTGCTTGGGGTGATCGACACTTTGGTACTTTTTAATGCCAACCTTGCTTTCCAAAATACTCCAGACACAATAGTCCAACGGATTGGTATTCGGAGATTTTGGTAGCCATTGTGCGCTGGAAAAGAAGCGAGGAACCTAATTTTCTAACAATTTTTGGGTGGCGCGTGGTCCTGTTGGAATTTCCAAGGTCTATGGCCAAAATGTTTGCGTTTCCAAGACTTTAATACACCCTCCAGAATGTTTTCGCAATAATATTCGTCATTTATTCTGATGCCACGATCGATTAATACGAGCGGAGAGCGACCATCGCCTGTTATGGCGGCCCACACCATGGCCGGCGCTTGAGTTCTGGTGGCCAACCGAAGGTGCACATTTTGACAAGACTAAGAGTCTATTTTCTTTCTGTTGCGATGAAAGTTCTTGCACTTTTTGGAATTTCAATGGCTTTACTCCGAGCTCATTTTTCAATATTTGCCGATTGGAATATTGCGATATGTTCAGCTCACGAGACATTTTTCGGCAACTGCGACGCGGGTTTCGATCAAGTCGCTTCTTTACTTTTCGAACCATTTCTGCTAATCGAAATAACGGTTGTAGAACCTTAGTCTCTTTGGACCAATTCCGTTTTAGCGCATTTAGAGTCGATCTAGAGTTGTCCGTATGTCTCTCTTTTAGCATGGCTGGCTGGTGTGCACGACAACCCTCGATGAGAGTATCCAAACTTGGTGCAACGCAAAATTATTATGAACTTAGGTTGAGTTCGGAGATGGGTAAAATCGGTCCACTCCTTCCACTAAAATCGGGGGAGGTACCACCCCACAAAGGGCAACATTTTTAGAGAAATTTATTTGTTTTATAAAACAAGATAGGTTCATTAAATTTTATGAAAATTTTGAAAGTCCCTCTATTTGCATCGATACTAGGTTATGTGTGAAAATGGACAATATGAGATCATTAATTCTGGTACCTCCCCCACAAAGTGCGACATAAGTGTCCGATTGTCTTAAAATGTCGCGCATTTCCATACTTTTACCAACACAATATCTGGTGAGAAGATTGTATATATTAGTCCAACATTTTGAATAATTATAACTCTTATAAAAAGTGAAATAAGAGTCAGATTGCCTTCTAATTTCGCACAACTCAACATTTCAACCAACACAAGATCTGGTATGAATAGCATATAGAATGGACCACTCCTTCTGGTACCTCCCCCAAGAAGGATCAAATTTTATAACTATGAGGGTCATAAAACCCGAAATGTGGAAACTACACACACCTCAATATTTCTTTAACAAGAGATCTGTTGTGAAGATAGAATAGATCAAACCATTCCTCTTGCTACCTTCCCCACAACGTGGGTAATGGTACCCTTTTTATTTGAGGAAGCAGTAGAGTTAGATTTGGAATGAGGACCACTGATGGAGTGCATGATAGATATGCTAAAGGTTTTTCGGAAATTTGCACTATAAGTGCACGAAAAAACACTAAAATGTACTACATTTGTACTACTTCGTAACATGTGAACGGTTAGAGGTAAAAACTTGAAATTTTATATGGGAATCAAGGTTTAGTCGATGTAAAGAGGTAGTTTTGGAAGTGTGTACTCATGTATACGAAAAGTACTACAATTTCAAATTTGGCGGAGTGTAGGCTTGGGATATGGAGGAAGTGTCCAAAATGTGTACATATGTGCACGAAAAGTACTATATGGTACTAATTTGGTACAATTTCCGATAGAGCTGACATTTTGAAATGTCGAAATAAGATAAGATGTGGGATTTGGATATGGAGCTAGTTTTCGAAAAGTGTACTTAAGTGTACTGCATGGTACTAAATATGGTACAATTTGTATTTTGGTGTACCGATAGGAGTGGAATAATGAAATTTCAAATTGGGATTATTGTGGGAGTGTAGGATTGGGATATGTTGGCAGCTTTGAAAATTCGTACTTATGTGTACTAAATAGTACTAAATTTAGTATAATTTAAATTTGAGTGAGTTGAAGGGGCTGGAATCCCCAAATTAGGTAATGCGATTTCTATGGGATTGTATGATTGAGGTACGAAAGTAATTTTGGAAATGTGGAGTATAGGTTTTGGGTATGTAAGAAGTTTTGGAAATTTGTACTTATGTGTACTAAATTTGATAAAATTTGGATTTAGGTGAGCCGAAAGAGCTGGAATTCCTACATTTTAGGTTAAGGAGTGGCCTAAACGTCTGTGGTTAATATATGCAGATGGTTCTGGAAATATGTACTATAGTTTTTCGAAAAGTACTATGTGGTACTAAATTTGGTTTTGGGTGAAGAAAAAGAGCTGGAACCCCGAAGATTGATATTAAGGTCTCTGTTTGTGGTTTTGCAAATGCGAACTATAATTTTTCGAAAAATACTAGATGATACTAATTGTGGATCGCTGTTCCTGTGGATTATGTTATTAAATTTAGTATCGGGTAAAGGTATAGAGTTGAAATTCTGAAATTCTTCCGAAAATAATTTAATATAGTAATTAGTACAGTGTATGAAGTTTTTATTAAAATATTTTGCCAAACAGAACAAATTGTGCATTTGGAGTACTAAAAAGACCTAATTGAGTAGCGGACACTTGCTAGTTTCTCATAAAATGAGAAAAAAGCATCTAAGTCTCTTCATATTTCAAACATGCCAATATTTCAGTGAACACCAGATCTGGGGGGAGAATGGAATATATCAGCCCACTCAACCACAATGTGGTCAAAATGTTGAATAACCAAAGTGATCATAAAATATGAAATAAGAATCTGATTTTTTAAACTTCATACATTCCAATATTTGTACCAACCAGTGTTGCCGTTTGAAATTTTTATTTCAGCCCAAATTTTTTCTAAAAACCGCCCAAATCGACCATATCCGCCCAAACTGTAAAAAGTTGAATAATTTATATGTAGTTTGTATTCAAGTAAATTTTATTGAAAATTTTACACTATACATAAAAAAGGTACTCAAGTTTTATTGCATTCAATGTATTAAATACATTAGAGAAAATAAAAATTTTATTGTTATTTTACTTCAAGTTTTGTTATATATATATATTATATATATATTTAAAAAAATAACATAATACAAGAATTCAATGTACTAAATACATTAAATAAAGGCCAAAAATTATGTAACACCACGAAATATTGGTTTCCCACATAGGAAAGTATATATGGATCTTTCTATCTCGCCGAGCTGAGTCGATCTAGTTATGTATGTCCGTCTGTCCATTTTAAGTTATAATCACTCTACAGGTCGCAATTATGGCCCGATCTTCACGAAATTTAGAATGTAGCTGGGGTTAAGGTCAGAATAGAACCCTATTTCTTTTGGAGATGATCGCATAATATTTAGGTGTTGAAATGGACCAAAAACTGAAAAATGTCCTGATTTTGCAGTTGCTCTACAAGTCGCAATTATAGACCAATCGAAGCGTAAGTTAGCATGGGGCTAGAGCTTAGGGCTGGGCAGAAGCCTTCCAATTTTGATGGTCATCGGGTAATATTTAGTGGTTTAGTAGACCATAGCATTTGCGATAAATAAAAGTCAAATTTTCCATTAATCCGCGAATATTTTTACTGCCGGCGAAATCACAAATAGACGAACAGATCAATTCTGACCGTTATGTAGATGCCGAGTGTATATATGTCGGATATATACAGCGAAATATATACAATGTGTATAAACAAAGGAAGGGGATGTCAGCTAGAATGCTTATATCTTCAGAATGGCTGGAGCGATTTTGACAAATTTTGTCAATTTAGAATGCCCTTGTGGCATTGAAGTATTAATACTAAAAAATCGCATAAAATGATACCAATAATGATGTTCATATAGATTTTGCGAAATTTTTTTATTTTTTCATATTTTTTTATCGCATGCGATTTTTTCAAATTGACTTATAATATTAAAGTATTTGTTTTGTAATATTTTTTCACTTTACAACACAGGTTAGGGTTATTATTTATATACAGATTGCAATTATCGTTCGATCCTCACGAAATTTTTCACAAAGATAGGGTTAGGCTCAGAAGGGCTTAGCCTATTGTTTTCAAAGATGTCCGCAATATATTTATGGGTTGAAATGGACCAGCAACTCAAAATGTTCCTGGCTTTTTTATGCTATTTTCGTTGACGAATATAGCCAAATATCGTAGACAAGCAAATCATATAGATGAGTCTAAATTTGGAGACACAGAGGGGCCTCGCAAAATATTTAGGGGTTTAAATGAACCAAAAACAGAAAAAAATTTCCTGATCACACAATTGAAGAAAATCGACACGCCTGAGAATATAGTTAAGCACAGGGAAGAATTTTGGATGATCATTTGAATATATTTAGCCGTAAAATGGACCACAAAAACTAACAGCACGACGGAGTGCATAAATATTGGGAAAATATCCCTGGTCAAAATGCTAAGGGTAATATCTGGGCAGTGCTCCGTGACATAATTTCAAAAGCGAAATCTTCCAAAATTGATTTGGACATGAGGGGGCGTCTAACATATTGTAGTGTTGTAGGGTATCACATGGTCGGCCCCGCACGACTATAGCCTTTGCTTACTTGTTTTTAAATGTATTATATATATTATTAAAAAACTTAACAAAAATTTATAAAATAAATAACGATTCGTCTCAATAAAAAAATATAAAATTCAGTTAGTAATAAAAAAAATTAAATTACGTAAAAACAATGAACAATGAAAAAATAAATTTGTACCCTATATGAAAAAAATCCGCCCAAAATCCGCCCAAACCACAAAATTTATCTTTTTTCCGCCCAAATTTGGACGGAAACGCCCAAAACGGCAACACTGGTACCAACACAAGATCAGGTTTTAAATTTTAATAAACACACATTGACTGAGGGTATACATCTGTCGGTAAAAATAAAACGGCAGATAATTTATAACTCGTTCTATAGCAGAAGGACTTTGACAGATTTTCTATAGACAGAAGACCTTTGAAAGACCCTTCTATAAACAGAAGAAACATCTCGTATTATAAACAAATCATAAGTGCATAGGCTGCCATGTAGAAAAGCACGCTATGCCCAAAATACATTACACACACCCCCGCACACCGAGTGATAATACTGCATATATAATTCATGGCAGACCCTTCTCTTATTTTTCCACAGAGATATATTTATGGATTGCAACTCTACATAACTCCAAATAACGGACAGTTTGTCTGCAAATCTGTAATTTAGTGTTTCATAGACAAAAGACCCTCGACCTTCGACAATCTATGTAGGAAGAAGACTTTTTGCAGGTCTTCATTATGTGTCAGACCTATTCGAGTTATTCCACTTATGGGAAGAAAGCTTTGATAAAAGCAGACCTCTGAAAACTTCGCTCGAATTTGTATAAAGAGTAAAACTAACTCGAATTCGAGCGGCAGTGCTCTTAGGGGCAGAAAAAATCGAGTAAACTCAATTTTTCGATGTCGCTAAAATATGAGTAAGCATATTTCCTCGTTTTCGAGTGGGAGCTAAATTCGTTAAAAAAGTAGCAGATTCTATATATATGTGTATTTTTCTATACCAGATCACCTCCCTGTTCCCTCTTCTACAGTATCGAAATACTCCAGACACAATAGTCCAACGGATTGGTCTCCGAAGATTTTGGTGGCTATTGTGCGCTGGAAATGAGGCGCATTATTGAGTGCGATTGTGCTGAGTCCTGTTGGAATGTCCAAGGTCTGCGGCCAAAATGTTTGCATGCCAAAGGCTTTAATACATTCTCCAGCATATTCTCGCGATATTATTCGGCATTTATTGTGGTGCCACGGTCTATTAATACGAGTGGAGAGCGACCATCGGCAGTTATGGCGGCCCACACGCTTGAGTTCTGGTGGCCAACCGAAGGTGCACATTTTCAGCTGATCTTTTTGGCAAGCAAACACGATCAACGAATGTTTTCAAATCGGAGAAAACCAAATTCGGCAATTCACCACCACTTTCGGCCAAGCGAAGCAATTATTTACCGCTTTTAAGTCTATTTTCTTTCTGTTGCAGTTCTTGTACTTTTTGGAATTTCAATGGCTTTACACCGAGCTCAGTTTTCAATATTTCCCGAATGGAATATTGCGATATGTTCAGCACGCGACCAATTTTTCGACCACTGCGACGCGGGTTTCGATCAAGTCGCTTTATTACTTTTCGAACCATTTCTGCTAATTTTGCTGTTTTCTTCCGTCCACTTTCTTGACTTCGGGCTACGCTACCAGTATCACGGTAACGAGCGATGGTACGAGACACAAAAGATTTATTCACATTTAAATGCTGGAGTGCTCTAGCGATAGCCACTTGTGGTTTTCCAGCCAAATATAAAGAAATCACACTATCACGCTTGAATTCCATCACGAAAACTTTTTTTCTGGAAAATTCTCACCAAAATGATTTTGTACACCTGTAAACAATATATAATGAGCTTTCATTGGAATAATTTTAACAGCTGTCGGACGAGTTGCTTAGAAATAACAGCAGTCTGAAGTTATATCCCTTGACATATTTAAACCTCCATCCTAACACGGAGGATATATTATGTTTGCCATTCCGTTTATAACTCATCGGAGTAATCATTTTGGACCCAACATTGTATATATTCTAATCCGATGTAGCCATGTCGGTTCGTCTCTTGTAATCACAGTATCTTCGGAAGAAATTAAGAATTTGATAGACATTCGTTTTAAATCTAAAGTTAGATTAAGTTTAAAGATGGGCTATACCAGTTAATTTTCTTCTATAAATAAAGAACTTTAGATGCGCCTTAAATATAAAAACCGCTTTGGGTGCCGTCCAGAAAGAAAACTCCTTCGGAAACATTCTGTATATGGCATAGGCTTCATTTAAACATTTTGCAAGTATTCTTCCGACAAATAATTTGTACTTTTAGTGTTTGCGGTTGGAGAAACCTATGGCACCCTATTAATAGCACGTTCGGTACAAGGTATTGGTTCAGCGTGTATTGGCGTTTGTGGCATGAGTCTGGTGGCTCAGGTAGGTTAATTTTCAGAATATAATGACATCACATTTTTTTAAATATATATATTCTACTTTTAGCATTACCCGGAAGAAGAACGTCGTTCGAAAATAATGGGCATCATATTGGGTAGCATTGCTTTGGGCGTATTGCTTGGCTATCCATTTGGTGGAATACTGTACGATCTGTTTGGAAAATCGGCACCCTTCATAATATTATCAACCATTATTTTTGTTAATTTGGGTAGGTCTTTCAACTTTCTTTTTTTTAGCAAAAAAAAGGTTAATTCTTTGAAAACTGAAAAAAAAACTTTTCTTTTCCAACCCAAACAGGTCTGCAACTTGTCACAATGGATTTATCCGTACAATCGGAGGTAAATTTATGAAAATAAAAACCATCCATATTGTTTAAAAAAAACATCTCCATTTCCTACAGGTCATTGTCGATGTGGATCAACAGCAAAAACCCAAATGGAGGCCCCTGCTTCAAAGTAAAATGATTTTGGCCATTGTCATCGCCATATGGTTCTCAACATCGACCATGGCAATATTGGAACCATGTTTACCGCTGTGGTTAATGACGAACCTCAAACCGAATAAATGGCAGTTGGGAACAGTGTTTATACCAGATTCGGTGGGCTATTTTGTCGGTACGAACTTTTTTGGTTCCATTGCCTATAGGTTTGGGCAAATTAAGGTATCATGTATATCGCTGCTGCTTGTGGGCATATCATCGATTTTGGTAAGCATTGATGGAAAATATAACGATATATGCTCTGTTCAAGATGTAAAATTAGCAAAACTACTAGATTCTTGCATGTTCTGGAACAGAGCAATAATAATTTTATGAATTGGACGAAGCAGATGTTTTCGTTTATATTCAGGGTAGATTTATAAGGTTACACGTTAAGGCGTTTAGACACTATGTCTCTCTGCACCAAATCCATTTTAGCATACTTGGAGTCGATCTAGGGGTGTCCGTCCGTCCGCCTTTCTGGCTAGCGCGCACCTTAACTCTCGAAGAGATTTGGAATACAGTAATATTTTTACCAAACTTAGATCGAGTTGGGATATGGGCAATGTCGGCCCACAAAATGACCACATTTTTAAGAAAGTAATATAGGGTAAGTGCGCCTAAGTTCGGCATGTCCCAGTAGTTTTGATATTTAAACTTAAATAACTAAAAATGGAATTGACCAAATAATGAAATAATTGCAAAAAAACGTCAACAGTGTTCTCTGCTCTCTTTCTGTAAAAAAAAAACAATGAGCTCCGATCATTTATTACGAGAGAATAACGGTTTTCGTCAGTGAGTGTCTTCGAACACGTGCGATAGTGCTTGTTTGTAAAGAAAAAAATAGTGGTGGCGTCAACTTAATAATCGATTTAAGTAAATTAAATTTAATACTTTTGGAATCAGAAATATTTTATAATAGTAAATAACAGTCTAAAGATCATTTTATAACCTAAAAATCATACATAATCAAGCATTTTTCTCTTATATTATTTAATGCCGACGTTAGGAACAGAAAATCAGTAAAGAAAGTTATGATACCCTACACCACATTGCTTATTTAGTTGAGCTCCACTTAATAATTAAAAGTTTTTATGGGAGAATTCAATCATACACGCTATGATTATAATTTAAAATTCAATGGACTAAATATGCCAAAGCATTTGTATCTTTTAAATTCGGACTTGTATTGCCCACTTGGTGCAGAATTAATTTGAAATCAGATAAAGATATATATGGGAACTATATCCAAATCTGAACCGATCTCGATAAAATTTGGCAAAGATATTTTTGAGCTGTATTTGATATATTTCCCAAAATATTGTTGTTACAGAGTGCATATTACAGCTGCGGTGGACAAAAATAACAAATCGGATGAACAATATATATGGGAGCTATAGCTATATCTGAACCGATTTCGATCAAATTTGCCATACTTATTTTCAGGCCTAATTTGGTTGTATGTGCAAAATTTCATACTATTCGGGCTGATATTACACGTTTGGTGCACAATAAAAGGCAAATCGGACGAAGATATATATGGGAGCTATATCTAAATTTTTACCGATTATCTCCAATTTCAATAAGGTTCGTCCTTGGGTCAAACAAATATTGTTTGCAAAATTTCATCTCAATCGGATAATAAATGCGTCCTGCATTTTGTTCACAAGAATACATGGACATGCATAAATCAACTCAGAAAGTGATTCTATGCAGATCATCAAAAGGAACTATTGGTCTATCTCGTTTCCTTTTGCCTGTTACAAACAAATGCACAAAGACATAATACCCTGACCACCTTGTGGTGTAGGGTATAAAAAGAGATTTGCCAGTAGTCGGCAGGAGGTGCCGATTAGTAGAAAAATGTCATTTTTGACCTATTTCACCAAAATTTGAGAAAAGTATTAAAAAATAATCCAAAAACTACTGAAATAAAAAAATAGTTTTGAGTCGGCAGTTGCTTTTATTTGTGCTTTTTGACCAACTTTTCTAAATTAGGTAGGTTTCTTTTTTAATCAGCTATTTGACGTTTTAGATAGCGGTGGCATTTAAAAAAGAAAATGTTGGAAAGAAAAGAAAAATACAAGAAAGGTACTTTTTTCTTTTTTTATTTCATCTCATTTTTATTTTAATTGAAAATCCATACGTTACTGAAGGTTACCATACTATTCTTGATTTTCTACCTATATTTGGTTTACAATGATAATTAAATAAAACACTATTTAAAAACGAAATTAGTTAGTTAAACTGTGAATTAGTACTACAGCATTGTTTTATACTATTTGAAATAAAAAAATATACAAAATAATATATTTTTTTAATGAAATAGCATATGCCGACTACTGGCAAATAGACATGCCGAGCATTGGAAAATGGTGCCGACTTCTGGCAAAAAACTACTATTTTGGTAAAATTGCAAATTTTGCTAATTTAATTAAAACAAATTCAATTGTTGTTTATTATTTCGAAAACTAAACAAAATATGGAATTTGAACAACTTTATTTTTCTGCAATTGAAAGATTTCACTCAGAATGTCGAAAGATTGAAATATTGAAAAGCCTAAAAGTGCCGACTACTGGTACACTTACCCTATATTTTTTTGGAACAAGAAACGATCATCTAGTTTTGTACAAACAATTCCCAATATTTTTATCAGTCCTAGATCGGGTGGACAACATCGGTCACTCCATTCAGAACCTCCCACAAAAAGGGTAAAAGTTTTGCATAATTAAAAGTCGTATAAAATATGAATTAGGAGGTCGACTGTCTTCCAATTTTTATTAACACTACCTCTAGTATGATTTATGGTTATAATGTACCACTCCTTCTGGTACCTTCCTCTTTAAGGGTCAATATTTTGAATAACCAAAACCTTTATAAAATGTGAAATCAAAATTCGAATGTCTTCAAATTTCGTACATCTCAATATTTTTATCAACGCAAGATCTGGTATGAACAACGGATAGAACGGACCACTACTTCTGGTAACTTCCCCTCAACGGGTCCTAATTTTGAATAACCATGAAGCTCATAAAATGTGAAATAAGCATGTGATTCTCATCAAATTTTATACAACTCATCATTTCTATTAACACAAATGTGTGTGAGTGTGAGGATGGGATATATCGGTCCACTCCATCTGGTACCTCACCCACAAAGGGTTAACATTTTGAATAATCGAAATCCTTATAAAATGCGAAAAAAAAACATCTGATTCTCTTACAATTTCACACAAGCTCCAATATTTCTACCAAAACAAGATCTAGTGTAAAGAAAGGTAGATAGATATACCATCACCCCACCAGAGATCTGATGTGAATATGAAATTTATCGGCCAATTCCTTCGGGTACCTTCCCCACAAAAGTTGATCATTTTTAATAATTCGCATAAAATCGGAAATAAATGTTCGATTTTCTTAAAATTCTGCACATACCAATATTTTTATCAGTATTAAATGAAGTGGAGTACTTCGGTCCGCTATATATGGTACCTTACGCACATTTCAACAGTTGACAAAAATTATCACATATCACATAAAATGTGAAAGAAGTAGTCGATATACAGGGTGAGATGAAGAAACTGCCATTCGTCCGACAGCTGTTGTTCACAAGCGTACGAAAGCATTTTGGCGAGAAATTTCCACAAAAAAGGTTATTCGTGATGGAATTCAAGCGTAATAGTTTGATAGTTCTTAATATTTGGCTGGAAAACCACAAGTGGCTATCGTTAGAGTACTCCAGCATTTAAATGTGAATAAATCTTTTATGTCTCGTACCATCGCTCGTTACCGTGATACTGGTAGCGTAGTCCGACGTCAAGGAAGTGGACGGAAGAAAACAGCAACATCAGCAGAAATGGTTCGAAAAGTAAAGAAGCGACTTGATCGAAAACCGCGTCGTAGTGGCCGAAAAATAGCTCGTTTGCTGAATATATTGCAATATTCCATTCGACAAATATTGAAAAATGAGCTCGGGGTAAGGCCATTGAAATCCCAAAAAGTGCAAGAACTTACACCGCAACAGAAAGGAAATAGACTCAAAAGAGCTAAAGAGTTGCTTCTCTTGGCCGAAAGTGGTGAACTGCCGAATTTGTTTTTCTCCGATGAGAAAACATTCGTTGTCCAGCAGTTTGTAAACAAACAAAATGATCGTGTTTATTTGCCAAAGAGGTCAGCTGAAAATGTGCACCTTCGGTTGGCCACCAGGACTCAAGCGCCGGCCATGGTGATGGTGCGGGCCGACATAACAGCCGATGGTCGCTCTACGCTCGCATTAATCGACCTAGGCATCAGAATAAATTCCGAATATTATTGCGAAAATATTCTGGAGGGTGTATCAAAGCCTTGGGCACGCAAACATTTTGGCCACAGACCTTGGACATTCCAACAGTTTACATTATTATAAAATTTGATGTTATTTCCGACATTTTTATACCCTACACCACAAGGTGGTCAGGGTATTATGTCTTTGTGCATTTGTTTGTAACAGGCAAAAGGAAACGGGATAGACCCATAGTCCCTTTTGATGATCTGTATGGAATCACTTTCTGAGTTGATTTATGCATGTCAGTCCGTCCGTCTGTCCATGTATTCTTGTGAACAAAATGCAGGTCGCATTTATTATCCGATTGAGATGAAATTTTGCAAACAACATTTGTTTGGCCCAAGGACGAACCCTATTGAAATTGGAGATAATCGGTAAAAATTTAGATATAGCTCCCATATATACCTTAGTCCGATTTGCTTTTTATTGTGCACCAAACGTGTAATATCAGTCCGAAGAGTATGGAATTTTGTTCATACAATCAAATTAGGCCTGAAAATAAGTATGCCAAATTTGATCGAAATCGGTTCAGATATAGCTATATCTCCCATATATATTGTTCATCCGATTTGTTATTTTTGTCCTCCGCAGCCGTAATATGTACTCTGTATCAACAATATTTGGGGAAATATATCAAATGCAGCTCAGAAATACCTTTGCTAAATTTTATCGAGATCGGTTCAGATTTGGATATAGCTCCCATATATAATTTCGTCCGATTTACCTTTTATTGTGAACCAAACGTCTAATATTTGCCCAAATGGGATAGAATTTGGCACATACGACCGAATTTAGTCTAGAAGGTAGTATGCCAAATTTGGTGAAGATCGGTTCAGATATAGCTATAGCTCCCATATATATTTTTCATCCGATTTCTTATTTTTGTCCACCGCCGCCGTAATATGCACTCTGTAACAACAATATTTGGGGAAATATATCAAATGCAGCTCAGAAATACCTTTGCTAAATTTTATCGAGATCGGTTCAGATTTGGATATAGCTCCCATATATAACTTCGTCCGATTTACCTTTTATTGTGCACCAAACGTCTAATATTTGTCCAAATGGGATGGAATTTGGCACTTACGACCGAATTGAGTCTATAAGCTAGTATGCCAAATTTGGTGAAGATCGGTTCAGATATAGCTATAGCTTCCATATATATTATTCATCCGATTTGTTATATTTGTTACCCACAACCGTAATATGCACTCCGTAACAACGATATTCAGGGAAATATATGAAATACAGCTCAGAAATATCTTTACCAAATTTTATCGAGATAGGTTCAGATTTGGATATAGTTCCCATATATATCTTTATCCGATTTCAAATTAATTGTGCACCAAATGGGCAATACAAGTCCGAATTTAAAAGATACAAATGCTTCGGCATATTTGGTCCTTTGAACTTTAAATTATAATTATAATCATAGCGTGTATGATTGAATTCTCCCATAAAAACTTTTAATTATTAAGTGGAGCTCAACTAAATTAGCAAAGTGTTGTAGGGTATCATAAAATCGGCCCCGCCCGACTTTAGGACTTTCTTTACTGGTTTGTTTTCATTCAAAAAAAATTTAAAACAATTTAAAAATTGTGGTGTTGACTTTGTTGCAGTTTTTTATCTCACCCTGTATGAATAATTGATAGGTATAACCTTTGATATGGCAAAACTCTGTGCATTCCAATAACCATATCAGTCTACTCTCTCAAGTACCCCTCCCACCAAGGGTCAAAAAGTCGACATTCTGATACATGATGTTGTCCTTTTCGTTTTGTTTTTCTTTGTTGATAATTAACAAATTTGCCGTAATTGTTATTTTTTACCAATTCGCTTCCTGGCCGACCTTATATAGGTCTTGTGTGTGCCTTTGTCCTCTATGTATCTGCGGCTTTAAATTTTGTTTTGTATCTTTTGTGTTTGTACCTTTTTTTATTATTTAGATACCAACGGCAACAACTGTTTCCCAACTCCTTTTGCCACATTTTGGTCTGGGTCTAGGCATTGGAATTATTGACGCCGCTCTTGTGCCATTGTTGGCGACATTTGTTGATGCCACCTTATCCGCTGAAGATGAGCAAATGGAAACAGCCGATACCCGAAGTGCCCACTCTATGTCAAGTTATGGCAGTGTCTATGCCATACAACAAACCTCCGTCAGTTTGGCATATTGTTTGGCTCCACTGTTGGGTGGTGAATTGGCCCAGGCATTTGGCTTTGTTTGGCTAATGCGAATCGTCGGAATTTTCAATATTGTCTATGGTCCTATATTGGTGTATCTCTATTATAAATACGATCCGAAGGTAAGTTGAAATTTGATTTTCATTGTAAATCCTTGTCACCACACTCTTCGTTGTTACAGGTTTTACGTGAAAAACAACATGAAATGCTGTTAAGCTCAAGCGGTGGCAGCTATGGACGAGGCAGTAAATATAAACAACTTTATAATGCCGTTGAAAATGAATAGATGGACACCAAACTATTCTAGTATTCCGCATAAATAGTAAATTTTAAATAAATAATTTCTTCTATAGCAATATTGTCAGAATGTATGAATGTATTTACAATGTCCATATGATTCCTATGAATGTTCAGTTTTTGATGTTAAAAAGAATCTCGAAATAAAATCAAAAGAAAGCTAATCTAGGGATTCCTTTAAAAGCTGTTGTGCCATGTCGATTAAAAATGGAGGTAAAAAAGGTTATTTTTTTTAAATCAGGTTAATGACAATTTCGGCCCCTAATTTATTCTTGTTCGTCTTAAGAGGTCAGCCAATGATTTAGGCCAGTCAACAAAAGCTTTTGTGTGTTCTCAACTTAAGTCTGAGATATGAAGGTGAATGGTTTGTGTACTAAATGGTACTATATTTGGAACAGTTTGGTTTAGGGTGAACGGCTGAAGCTGGAATTTTGAAATTGTTTCTTTTTATCGAGTTCCCAGTGATTAAAACGGGGTTTTGGAAATGTATGCTACAAGTACACGAAAAGTGCTAAATAATACTATATTTCGTACAATTTGGTATTTGGTGAACAGAAAGTGTTTGAAATCTGAAATTAGATACGATCGCTGTTTATATGTTGCCTGGACTTATGGAGGTAGTTTCGGCAATATGTACTATAATTGTATGAAAAGTACTAAATTGTACTATTTTTGGTATTGGGTGAAGGGATTGAGATAAAATGTTAAAATTTAATATTTAGTTTACAGATGGTATCTGTGTTTGCGATTTGGGGGTGGTTTGAAAATGTGTCCCATAATTGTACGAGAAGTACTAAATGGTACTAGTTTTTGTATTGGGTGAAAGAAATGTGCTGAAATGCTCAAATTTGATATTGAGGTCTCTGTTGGCATCTGGAATTGAGATATGGATGTAGTTTTTGGAAATGTGTACTATAATTGTACGAGAAGTACTGAACATCACTATTTTTGGTATTGGGTGAAAGTCTGAGATATGAAGGTGAATGGTTTGTGTACTAAATGGTACTATATTTGGAACAGTTTGGTTTAGGGTGAACCGATGAAGCTGGAATTTGAAATTGTTTCTTTTTATCGAGTTCTCTGTGATTAAAAGGTGGTTTATGTGTTGCCTGGACTTATGGAAGTGGTTTCGGCAATGTGTACTATAATTGTATGAAATGTACTAAATTGTACTATTTTTGGTATTGGTTGAAGGGATTGAGATAAAATTTTAAAAATTTATATTTAGTTTACATATGGTATCTGTGTTTGCGATTTGGGGGTGGTTTGGAAATGTGTCCCATAATTGTACGAGAATTACCAAATAGTACTAATTTTGGTATTGGGTGAACGAATAGTGCTGGAATGCTCAAATTTGATATTGAGGTCTCTGTTGGCATCTGGAATTGAGATATGGATGTAGTTTTTGGAAATGTGTACTATAATTGTACGAAAAGTACTGAACATCACTATTTTTGGTATTAGGTGGAAATTTGATATAGATGTCACTTTTGGTGTCTGTGATAAAATTATGGAGGTGGTTTTGAAAATGCACAATATAACTGTACTAAATGGTACTAAATATGGCAAAGAAGGGAAGTTACAGAGCTGAAATCCTTCAATTTGATATTAAAGTCACTGTTAGTATCTGAGGTTGCTTACTTTAATTGTACGAAAAGAATTGAATGGTACTATTTTTGGAATTAAGTGAATAGATATAGAGCTGAAATGCTGAAATTTAATATAGATGTCACTGTTGCTATAATTGTTTGAAGTGTACTAAGTGGTACTAAATTGGGTGAAAGGATAGAGCTGGAATCCCGAAAGGAACAGCAACAAAACATTAAATAATATAGCCCTATAGTTCACGTTTCCTAAAATTGCAAAATGTATAATACTTTATGTACAGGGTGAGATAAAAAATTTTCAAATTTTATAGATGAAAGCAAAAAATGTCAGAATTAGAATCAAATTTTAGAATAAGTTTAGATTTTTTCGAATTGGTCACCTTTGGCACGAATTAAATTCAAACGACCAGTGAAACCGTCACACGCTGCCCGAATGTTGCTCTGCGGTATTTTAAAAATAAAACATATATCTGAACCGATTTTCACCAAATTTGCTTTCACCAAATACAAACTGTGTATTTGTTTCCGTTCTATCCGAAAAGATTCCGAGTACTCTGCACATACTCTTTTTTCCGAATTTGAGGTAAAACATCTGAAAAATTTCAGAATTTCGGATCAAACATTCGACACTTTTCCGATTTCGGTTGTATTAATCGATTTTTCCCGATTTACGGATAAAACACTAGAACAAATTCAATTTTCTCCGAATTTTAGATCAAACATCTAAAAATTTTGCGAATTTCGTATGAAACACACAAAAATGTTCCAAATTTTCTTTTGCGAATTCTAAAAGAATTCGTTACGAACATCTTGGACAGAATCTTGGGCAATTTCACACAAGTTTTTTCCGAGTTCGTTTTGAATTCGACATCAGAATCGGAAACTTGTGCAGAGTTCTTTTCCGAATTCGGAAAAAAAGTGTTAGTTGGTATACACAAATTATAAAAAAAAAAATATTGGGTTACCCTACACTCCTAATGACTTGAAATTGTTTGAATTTTTCATTTTTCTGTCACTTCCTCTTTGGTCTTTTTAAATTTCAGTTCGTTTAACATTTTCGGCTTAAATATTTCAAAATTAAAAAAAAAATATTGCATAAGAATTAAATAATGGCGAAATTGCAAACTGGTAAATAGATAGTTGACGTCAGTGGACATAGTGCGATATGAAAAAAATCATTCGTTTTTTTGGGAAACTAGGCCCCACAGATCTATATGGACTGCCACCAACTGTGGGTTATGAAAGTCATGATTTGCGTAAACAACGATTGCCACAATACTCCTTTGGTACACGTACCCAACCGAAAGATAATAGCATTGGTCCTGGACCGGCTAGATATCAAGTAGATAAATTGGTACGTTATGGCATATCGAAGGCGAATATTTATACTATGGCACCGAAAACATTTTATAGGGGTAAGTTACACGGGTCCCTGGCAAAGAAAATGTGGACCCGGCCATAATCTTGATCTATGAAAAAAATCTTAAATTTTGTGCTAAATGCATTTTTTTTAGAGAAATCAAAAAGTCCTGGTCCCTTGGCCTATCAACTTCGGAATTCGCCAATATTTAAGGGATCCAATTCACCAGCCTATTCACTGGGACTTGTCAATACATATTTCTTTAAAAATTGTTCCCCTAGTCTAAATACATATGGTATTAACGATTCGTTTACCAAACAACGTGCTCCCGAATATAGTCTGTAAGTATGACGTGTTAAATAAAATAATCTCCGTATCCTAATCTCAGATACCAACAGTGACATTAATATGACATTTTATAATTTCACCTTTACCCCTTCACTCAATACTAAATTGAGAACTATTTAGTACTTTTCGTACAATTATAGTACACATTTCCAAAACCACATCCATATCTCAATTCCAGATACCAATAGAAACCCCAATGTCAAATATCGGGATTCTATGCCTATTCCTTCACCCAATTCCCAAAATTAGTACCACTTAGTACCTTTCGAAAAATTCAGTACACATTTCCAAAATCACCTCCATATCACAATTCAAGATACCAAGAGAGACTTCAATATCAAATTTGAGGATACCACCTCTATCACCTTCGCCCAAATACCCAAATTAGTACCATTTAGTACTTTTCGTTGAAATAAAGGACGCATTTCCAAACAAAACGCCAAAATCTCAAACACAGATACCATCAGTAATCTAAATATCAAATTTCAGAATTTTACCTCTATACCATCGATACTTTTCGTACATGTTTTAGTATGCATTTCCCAAACCACCTCCATATGTTCAGGCTACAGATTAACAGCGACCCTAATACTAAATTTCAGATTTCAAGCACTATATTTTCACCCAATACCAAATACAGTTCCAAATTTAGTACCATTTAGTACAGTTCGCACATTTAGTACACTTTTCCAAAACCAGTTCATATATCGAACTTACTTTCCAACTTGATTCTCATACCAAATTTCAAGTTCTTGGCTCTATCCATTCACATATTACCAAATAGTACTATTTTAGAAGTCGAGTACTATTTTAGAACTTTTCGTTAGCTTAAAGTGGGATATATCGTGTAAAGGTTTTCCACCCATTTGTGCTTGTCTTCTACTAAATTCAAAAATTATATATATTTATATATTTTCTTCCAACAGCGGTGTTAAAAAGTATCTACCCGAGCTGGTGCGTTCACCTGGCCCAGCCAAATATCCACGAAGTAATCTAGCTGCCATTAAACCGTCCACTCCCAGTTACACTTTGGCACCAAGAACAAAATATGAATTTAAACTCTATGGACCCGGTTCAAATTATTACGATCGCATGGAATATAAACCGGGCAAACGAGCACCGAACTATTCATTCGGTGTAAGGCATTCACCGCGTTCTGGCGTTATGATCGTTCCCTGTGACAATTGGTAATATAGGTGCAATATCGTAGGTTCTATTCGCAAAATTTTCAAAAGTATTGTCTTTTTTTATTGTCATTTTTTTTAATAATTGAAATAAAATTTTATTAAAAAAAAATCGATTTATATTATGGTTCCAATGTGTCATTAATATCTACATATTTCCACGAGTTTTTATACTATCTATGAAGGGTATATCAGTTTTGTTATTCCGTTTGTAACACCTCAGAATAGCTATGATATACCCTACAAAGTCTATGTTTTCGATATCCGTTTGTATGTTGTAATCACGCTATATTTCGTACGAATTGAGATAGAAGGATCCAATTTTTCACACATATAACGCTACCTCCCAATATTCCGATTTTTATGATTTTTTATTTGAAGGTACTTATGGGTACTATAGCTTATGACAAAAAAAAAATACATATACAGGCCACGACTTCGTATAGCCTCTATATTATAGTTCCTCCTTTAATTCGGTATTTTAAGCGACATTATTCACCGAAATTGTTTCAAATTTCGTACTTGAAATTCGTAATGGATATTACAACCTATGACAGAAAATTGTCTATGCAGGTCCTCGTCTTCGTATATCCCACATATAACAGTCAGGGCTGTCATAGAAACCATGTCGGTTTTGCTTATTGTCGTTTTTGTAAACCAATGATGGTTTCATTTGGTGTCATGAAACCAAGTTGGTTTTGTCAATTTCGAATGTAAATAAAACCAATGTTCGAAACAGCTGTTGTTGCTTACATGTGTTGTTTGTTTGTTTGTCATTGAAATATCAGTAAAAGTAAAGTAAATAAAAAAAGGAATAAGTCGCTATAAATAAAGTAAGATGGCATCAGCAGTGGTAGTTTTTGTGTTGTTGGACGAAGAACGCTCAGAAAAGGTGACGAGAAAAGCTCTTAAGCTGGGAATACACAAATCGCTTATTTGGCTGGCTTCTTCGGAAATGAACAAAGGAGCCTAGGGCCAAAATCGAACTAGGTTAACCTAAAACTCCTTTCTTCATTTCCGAAGAAGCCAGCCGATGACTTAAGCCAGCCAAATATGCGCTTTATGCATTTCCAGCCTTAGAGATTTCAGCAACCCACTGGAGTTGCCGGAGATAGCGTAAGTAATTTTTTTATTGTGAACTTACTCATAAATCTCCTTTGCAGATTTGTATCTAATTATAGGTTGAACAAAGAAGCATTTCTTATGGTCCTTGACAATATCGAAGGGCATTTGTCGCGTTCTAAAATACTTCTGATTTAGCAACTTGCTACTTCGTTGCGGTTTTTAGCGCAAGGATCTTATCAGAGATCAGTCGGTAACGATTCAAATATAAGTGTCGCAAGAAGCACCGTATCAACAATTTTAAGTGATGTCTCAATGTTATGGAGCGATTCATTGTCGTCAGTGGTTTCAATTGGAAATGGACAACAATGAAAAAAGAAGATCAAGAGACCATTTCTATAATAAATATAAAATTCCTTGTATAATTGGTTGCATTGATGGGACACACGTAAAAATTATAAAGCCTAGCATTGGCGATCATTTATATTTCAATCGAAAGGGTTATTATAGTATGAATGCATGATTGAAAGTTGAAATGAATTTTAGTTTTATATTTTCTAATAAAAGTCGTACTTATTAATCCTCAGATTTGTGACGGTGAAATGAATATTCGAGCTGTGGATGCACGATATCCCGGCTCCAACCATGACTCCTTTGTGTGGAATATAAGTACTGCCAATCAACATTTTATTAGAATGCATGAGTCGGGAGACAGAACATCGAAGCTTTTAAGAGATTGTGGATATGGAATTGAACCCTATTTGTTAACACCGTACAGAGATCCGCGCTATATGTTTTGCGTACGATCCACCGCCAGTTGCCCTAGATTCAGCTTTATTTTGCGCCATCTTCCTTTTCACTTCGCTTTTCCACTCAGTCTATTTCTATAAAAATAAAAACTACAGATTAACAATCTTAGTTTTAATTTTGTGGCAAAATTTGTTTACCTTCTTCCATCCATTAACATCGTTTTGTGGTGGACCTGCACTATTTAGTGATTCTGACAATTGTTGCCATAGGACATCTACTTTTGGCTTATCACACGTTGTGAACCCTTTTGCTAGGTCTGGATACTTCTCCATAAACTCCAGGATAATTGTATTTTGGGTAGTATTTTTATGCTCTCCCTACAAAATAAAAACATCAATGCGAAAATATATATTTTTTAAACAAATATTAAAATAAATCAATTTACTTACATTTTTACAACATATCCCAAAGCGAGCAAATGAAAAGTGACAGCTCAAGCAACTTGGTTTATTTCCAATAACAAAACCAATAACATTGGCTTCTATGACAACCAAAACCGATAAAATTCTAATTCGAAACATTGATTATCATGACCCCAAAGCATTTGTTCTTGTCGTTTTTAAAACCAATAGTGACAAAATTGATTTCTATGACAGCCCTGAGTAACTCCCTATATTCGTTTTTTTATGATTTAGCATTATTTTTTTCTCCAAAATTTGCAAATTTCTTTCACCGTTTTTTTACTGGCTTATCTTTGCTTTAGTTTATTATTCGTTATTTCTGTCTTTTTAGTTTTCACAAATGAATAACTGTTAAACTGTGTGGTTTTATAACAAAATTTTTCCTTTTCTGAAGAAGCTAATTACAGGATTAATTCAACTTTCGATCGGAATCCGTTTCTGCGACATGTCTGATTATTGGGGTTTGAAATCCAAAGGAAGTCAAATCATAATGGTGCAAAAATTACTAAAGTTGGGAATACATAAAGCGCTTATATGGCTGGCTTCTTCGCATATGAACAATGTAGCCTAGAGCCAAAATCGAACTAAGTCAACCTAAAACTCCTTCGTTTATCTACGAAGAAGCCAGCCGATGACTTAAGCCAGTCAAATATGCGCTTTATGTATTTCCACCATAATTATTTTTCATTTTACTTCCATCCCATCACGAACACCCAAGGTAGATTTAACAGGTAACCGCATCGGCGAATTGCTACAACAAAGCAAATTTTGTGGTACCCTCAAATGTCAAAATTGGCATCTAAGGCGAAAAACATACATTCGCCATGAGATTTAAAGTTTGCGGCAAATTTGTTTCAACCAATCAGAAACGAGGTGTTTGTTTACATTTTATTTTGTGTGCCTCTCGTCGTAAACGAACGTCGCAATAAAAGTTTTTATTGTAAAACAAATAAGAGTAAAATAAGTATTAATTGTAGTATTGCGATATTTTTTAAACCATGAAACTTATAATGACTATATTTTACTGGTTTAAACCGAAAGTTTTCCGGAACTGCAAATGACAAGAGTCGAATTCTTGCACTACTTCCCGTGATGTGCTTTGGGAATCTTAGATGTTGAGGCTAACTTAATTCTTAAAGCTGCACTCCATTCTAACCTCCTTCCTTCATTTTCTTTTAATTTTTTTTACAGGTTTCACACTTAACTTGCTCTTAAATTATTTGAAATATTATAAAAAGGTACTTTTAGGGAAGACAACATAAACAAATTTGTTGTTGCATTCATTTAGGGCGAATTCTTCATTACAACAATTTGTTTTGACATTTAATGGTGCCGTCAGCTGGGCTGATGCGATTACCTAGTACATCTACCTTGGCGAAAAACATACATTCGCCATGGTATTTAAAGTTTGCGGCAAATTTCTTTTAACCAATCAGAAACGAGGTGTTTGTTTATATTTAAGGTTGTGCGTGGAAATTAAGCCAAGTAATAATACTACTCTCGGGGGACTATTGTAACAGCCCCAACTTGATAGTTAGCCCACGAAATGTTTGTGAAAAGCCACAACTGTAATTTCTTCTACGTCATCGACAAATACCACTAATATTCCAGCCAATGTTGGCAACCGGAGGTTACACCGACTCCAGCACATGGCACAACAGAAGCAAGTGTTGCCGTTCAAATGGTTTTAAAGAAAGAACATTGCACCAATATCGCCACCAGTAAAAGCCCTCTTGGTAGCAGAGCCGATGCAAATTCCCCAAACCACACAAAGAGTTTTTATAGACCACAGAGAAGTTTGGTGCTAGTAGAAGCATAGACAAATTAGGTATAGATCATGGTAGAAGAATATAGGTAGACGCATCGACAGCTGCTGGGACAATGAACTGTCAAACCAATTTTGGAATTGAAAATGTTGAATGAAAAATTATTTAAATTTGCAAAATTTATTGAAAAACGCGGATTATAATAACCTCCGAATGACGTCTTATAAGAAAACATATAAAAATCTACTTATATTTAAAAAAACATTTACAATTTTCTGACATATCAATACTACCAAGCGTTGATGCATCTACCTGTATTCTTCTGCCATGGTATAGACTAAAAAGTTGTCTCATCGGTGCTCTCTTAACCCGCCAATGGTGACGCTAATTTGACTTTGATTAATGGTGACGGCGGTCTCATGCAGCGGGGTTTTCAACTGAAGTTTTTTCGAAACGTATGACTAATAGTTAATATTTTTTTTTATTATTTATCCCTTTTGACAATAAAATAAAGATATTTAATCATTTTAAGCTCTTTTATTTCAATATTAAAGCTCACAGACATTTTTAAATAGAGCATTAAAAATAACAATGTTTTAGCAATTCATTTTTTAAAATTAAGAAAAAATAAAAAAATCACATATTAATTCAAGAAAATAATGTTAATTAGTCTTTCGACAATAGGAACTTTTATAAAATGAACAAAATTGGTATCCTTCAAAAAAAAAATCAAATATTGTTTCTTGTAGAAGATCTTCAAGCTGACGCTGGAAGCTTTCATAAGACATGCTGTAAAAAAATTTATATTATAAAACACATACATACATACACATGTAAACACACAAGTGCACATATATTTACAATAAAACAGCAACAAATTATAATAAACTTAATAAAAACGCGAATAGTAAAAAATTATTCTTGATTATTTTACTTACACAAACGGTGACTCACGGTCTCACACACCAGGGTAGAACAAAAATACACGAACTTGTGTTCACTAAACAGTTTCGTCATGAACTGACGGTGGGGGCTGTACTTAGCTACAGCTACTCGAAATCGCAACAAAAACGAATAACGGTGAAAAGAGTTATACGAATTTTTTAACACAACCGGTCTCACAGACCAGTGCGTCACCATTGGCGGGTTAAGCTGTAGTATCCATTACGAACTGTAAATACCAAATTTTAAACAACTCCGGTTAATAATCTGGGTCTGACATGAGTATTTCGAGGAGTTACAAACGGAACGACAAAATTAATATAACCTCCATGTAACAGTACCTCCCGATAATCGGTATTTTGATGATTTTAGCGACATTATTCACCGGAATTGTTTCAAATTTGGTATTTAAAGTTCGAAATGGATACAGCATCCTAAGACAGAAAATTGTCTGTTCAAGTCCACGTCTTCGTATAGCCCCCATATAAAGATAACTCCCGATATTCGGTTTTTTGATGATTTTAGCGACATTATTCACCGGAATTATTTTAAATTTGGTATTTGAAGTTCGCAATGAATACTAAATCCAAAGACAGAAATTTGTCTGTGCAGGTCCACACCTTCATACAACGGTACCTCCCGATAGTCGATATTTTGTTGACTTTAGCTACTTTATTCACCGTTTTTTTTTTAAATTTCGCAATTGAATATTGTAATGGCTTATGCAGGTCCATGTCGTCGTATTGACCCTAATATAACGGCTACAACCGGTATTTCTAATATTTTAACGGATTTTATTGTTTTTCAGAATCGCCAAATTCGTTCTAAATGGTGGAGGGTATTCAAAGTTCGGCCCGGCCGAACTTACAGCTTTTTTACTTGTTTTTTTTTTTGATTCTTTTGTTTCAGAATATTTTTTCCTTTTATTTATATTAATATTAGAAGGCACTTTTAACGATTATTTTATGTTTACAACGTTCTTCTCTAGTTGTTCTGAGACCTGTGTATTCTGTTTATTAACTTTCTCCTGTCTCATCTCAGGGCCTGTTTCTCTTCTTCTTTAATACTTAATATTTCTGATTTTTATGTAAGTATATTAGTACATCATTAGCGACTACGATAAGATTATTAAAAATTTATCTTCTTGTTACACTATTATGCTTACTCCTTTTAGGGCCTGTATTCCTTTTTCGGATATGGTGGAACTTTTAATGAAGTCCTCGTTTATGAAACACCATCCACGAAAATGAAGCCCCACGGTCAGTCTTACCGCAAAATTTATTAGGTAAAGTACCTTGATGCAGTGTGATTAGATACAAAGTGTGCTTCATACTTCTCGTTCTCACGTTCTCGTTCTCCCACTACATGTCCTATTTCCTGGGTCACGACCATTTGGTCACTCGCTCAACCAAGCAAATCGTATCTAAAAACACCTTTACATTAAGCATATAATTTACTTATTTTCTTCTACCACTTACTTAACAAATATTTATTATATTTGCTTTTCCTTTATTCCAGCAAACACATCTATGTATCTTCAAGCCAGGCAAGAGAATTAAACTAAATTTTAATGTATTTTTTTACTATATTTTATTTAATAAAAATTACATTTAATCCACAAACTCACATTCCCTCTGCATCGCAGAATTTCTAATATATTTAGCAAAAATGATATTTTATTTCTTTAAGCACTACTTTATCTTGGACACCGAACAATTACTTTGCACAACTTGACTCAACCTTATCGTTAGTTAAGTTTTTTTTCTTTTTGTACCCCATATCTCTTCCCAAGCTAACACGCCATATTTTAACCATTTGTCTCTTGAGTCATTGCCCCAAAAATCATCATATCTGCACTCTCAACCTCATACCTGGTGGAGCCACCTGCTTCACCGCCATCTATCTTCATTGCTACACTCTATCTTACAACTTTTGTGTTCCCTTAAATGGTAATTGAATTTATTAAGTTATTTTTTATATTTACCCACTCTCTTGCAGGCACGAATAATAATAGCCTAGCAAGCAAGAAATAAATTTGAGCCCTCATACCGACTATTATTAATATAGAATATCAACACAAACTTTCGTAAAGCTCCACATCTGTTTCATTATATCACCACAACCGCCGTGTTCCCATCCTAACTCTGTTGTGCAGATCCACTTACAATACCCTACAGCTCATCTTTAAATTCCCCTCCCCTTTTCTGAACTGTGGCCACCACCCATCTTTTCAACGTAAACACGGATTGCTCCCGTGCCTCCGACGAAGACCAATCTCCCCCTCCGGAAACCCCCATTGAAGTTCATGCAACAAGTTGTTCAACCTCCTTATTGTACCATGATTAGAACGTTAATTAAAATTCCAAAATACATTTTTACACAAAATTCCTGGTTTGAGCTTTTTTCTTTGTTTTTTTTTATCTTTGCTTCAATTTATCATTCGTAAGGCCAGATTGTTTAGTCTTCACAAATAAATAATTTTTGTTGGAAGAAAAAATTTGTTTTCAAAAAAATGATGTGGCAACACTTTGTAAACAATTGGCTTATTCAATTGTGAAACAAATAAAATTTGCTAGTTATTTTAAAAACAAAGATAAAAAAACAAGTAAAAAAAACATTAAGTTCGGCCGGGCCAAACTTTTAATACCCTCCACCTTAGGGTAAAGGAAACATTAGAAGAAATGTGGCAAAAACCATTAAAATGCCGAATATCGGGAGGTACCGTTATATGGGGGCTATACCACATCGTGGACCTACACATCAACGTTTCGCCAACGGAGCTAAAACCCATTATGACCTACAAATACCAATTTTCAGACAAATACGTGAAAAAAATGTTGCAAAAATCATCAAATTACCGAATATTGGGAGTTACCGTTATATGGGGGCTATACCAAAACGTGGACCTATAATTACAACGACTCGCCACACGAACTGGGACCCATTATGATCTACAACTACCAAATTTTCAGAGAAATTCGTGAAAAAATGTGTCAAAAATCATCAAAATACCGAATATTGGGAGGTACCGTTATATGGGGACTACACCATAACGTGGACCTATACATACAATGTTTCGCCACACGAACTAGGACCCATTATGACTCACAAATACCAATTTTTAGACAAATCAGTGAAAAAATGTGGCAAAGACCATCAAAATACCGAATATCGGGAGGTACCGTTATATGGGGGCTATACCAAATCATGGACCCATACATGCAATGTTTCGCCACCGGAGCTGGAACCCATTATGACCAACAAATACCAATTTTTAGACAAATCCGTTAAAAAAAATGTGGCAAAAATAATCAAAATATCGAATATCGGGAGGTACCATTATATGGGGGCTATACCAAATCATGGACCCATACATGCAATGTTTCGCCACCGGAGCTGGAACCCGTTATGACATACAAATACCAATTTTTAGACAAATCCGTGAAAAAATGTGGCATAAATCATCTAAATACCGAATATCGGGAGGTATCGTTATATGGGGACTATACCAGAACGTGTACCGATATATCTCATTTTCAATACCAACCATCCTAGGCACAATACCATGCTAAATTTTGGCGCTCTACGTCAAATAATGTGAGCTGTATCGTGATTTCAACAGACAGACAGACAGACGGAAATCGTTAAATCGACTTAGAATTTTATGCTGATTATGAATATATATACTTTATGGGGTCAACGACGATTATTTAAGGATGTTACAAACGGAATGACAAAGTTAATATACCATCCTTTCCAAGGTGGAGGGTATAATAATTTAAATTGTGTAACTGTTATTAAAGCATCTTTTTTAATACTTGAAAGTATTTTAGAAGTGGTTTAAAGTTACAAGTTCTCTTAAAAATACAATTTCACTTGCAAAATCCCAAGAAAATATATCCAATATCTATAGTTAAAAGACTTGTGGAAGAATCAGAAAACATACAAGTTCAAACCTCCCCTGCTAATAAAACACTACTGGCTAAATCGCTAATTGAAAAATCAATAATATATATAAAAATGCATCTCCTGATCCATAAATTGAAGTCACTTGTTTTGAATAAAATTAGAGACGTTATTTCTTACTCTATATATAAAATTCAAACGAAAAAAAAAATAAGAAATATTGAAGATATTATTCGAGAAAAATTTCAAAGCATTAACAATATTGCTCCAATAAATTACTATAGCTATTACCCAAAAACAGTTTTTCAAGATATGTATACTTTACATACGGTCGTGCCAAATACAAATTTACTGTTATTTATTTCAAACCGAAGTAGTTGTCAATGTGTTTACCGCTCAGGAAACACCAAGCCACTCTACATTTATAAAAAACAATTTAGTTAAATTATATGCCCAAAGTAGGGAATTGAGGGATGTAGGTAACAACCAGGAATAGGTAGTACAGGCTGCTACCATGATAATGAAGTTCGAAGGAAAAATGACCTGTATAGGGACAGCGACAATGTAATAGATTTGTGTAAAATTCATAAAAAAAATTGGAAGGGATACATTCAAGCAGTGGTCGTTCCACAAAAGATATATTATATATAAAAGAACATTCCAACTGCTAGCTGCCGGAAAAAATATTAAAAATAAACCAGAACACCATTTTCATGGAGGCAAATGGGAACATACTGAAAAAATTTGATGAGTCCCAATGGTGGCTCACATTACATCTGACCCTAAAAAAGTCGGAATACTGTTCCCAGTTGCCGAAGCTTTTCTACGTAGCTACTACATAAGGGATATTCTCTTCTTCATTATATCATTTCATTAAAATTAATCGTTAAAAACGTACTGCGAACAGTACGGCATATGGATTTGGATTGGAGTATATCGCAGATTTAATTATTTACTCCCCAACACGAAACCAAGGTATCTTAAAAGGATAAGGATGATATCCTTATGTAAGGAGGAACTTGTATCATTAACAGACGACTTTGACGAGGGGAAGGAAAAAAAATGAGCCGTTTAGCCCGTTACCAAATAATGTCAAAACCCCTTTTATAAAAGAGGTAAAAACATTTGAATTTCAATTAAACAGGAAATAGAAAAAATATGTACTATTGTGAGACATTTACCGTTATGATGACAAAAAATATATGCTGTATGCTTCACTTTGGACCAACATTGTTGGAAAATGCATAGTATGAAAAAACTAGGATATCTAACAGCACAGTTTAGGAATATTTCTACTTGTTAAAAAATGGGATATTTAAAAAAGATCGAAATTCTGGCATCAGGATATATTCGTGAGTCATACAAAGCAGTTAAAAAAAAGTGGAAAACATTTTTCGAAACTCATAGATTCAGAAAAGAAAGAGTGAATTTAAAGATGTAAAAATTCAAAATGATGCACTCCTTGATAAATATCAAAGCATCCATAGAAAACGAAAAAATATTAACAATTTTGTAATGATGAGATTCAGTAAACTTCATTTCAATGAGTAAAGACTTAAAGGCTAAAAGTTTAAAACTTATAACTAAAACAAATAGTTTTCATGTAATTTAAAAAAATTAACTAAACTAAACAAAAGTCAAAAGAAAAACAAGTCTTAAATAAGTTCCCAAAAACAAAAAAGAATCTGTAAGATAAATATCCGGATCAGGAAAATTGGAGTCTACGAGCCACACCATCGCTCATCTAATCCATCGAGAGAAGCGCAGCTAGGTATCTTCCCAAGTGGCAACTATTAAACTCCCGGCAGACAGATGGACGACGAAGCCAAATAATTAAATTCTGCGGTTTTTATGAAAAGAAAAGTAGAGAAAAAAATATAAATACAAAACTGAGCTCATTTCAAGGTTAAGTAACCAGGCTTCATTTCGTTCCTCGATTAAATGTGCTATCGAGACGATTCGACACGAAACCTAGCTGTTCTACAAGCTTTCAGAAGGATAAGGATGATATCCTTGAGTAAGGAGGAACTTGTATCCTTAACAGACGACTTTGACGAGGAGAAAGAAGAAGCTGAGCCTGTTAGGCCGTTACCAAATAATGCCAAAAGCACCTTTTATTAAAGAGCTAAAAACATTTACATTTCAATTAAACAGGGTATAAAACAGGAAGGAGGAAAAATATTTACCATTGTGAAGCACTTGCCTCTATTTTTATAAAAAAAAATATAAATGCGTATGCTCCACTTTGGACCAACATTGTTAGAAAATATATAGGCCGAAAAAAACTAGGATATCTAACAGACCAGTCGAGGAATATCTTTACTTGTTAAAAAATGGAATATTTGAAAAAAGAGCGAAATTCATCCATCACGATACACATACTCGTGAGTCGTAAAAATACAAAGTAGCTAAAAAACGAAGTGGAAAACATTTTTCCGGAACTCACAAAGTCGGAAAATAAAAAAGAATTAGATGAGGACACTTGGAACAAAAAATAAAACAGAATTTCCAAATAAATATTGTTAACAAATATGATACACTCCTTGATAAATATCAAAACCTTCAAAGAACATGAAAACATCATAACAATTTTGTAATGCTGAGATTCTGTAAACTTTTAAATGTCAAGAGATACCTTGGTAGAAGAATACAGGTATTTGCATCAACGCTTGGGAACATTGATATGTCAAAAATTTTTCGCAACCTTGAACAAGGGAAACCAAGACAAATACAGATTCATATCATGGCTGTCATAGAAACCAATTTTGTCACTGTTGGTTTTAAAAACGACAAGAAAAAATGCTTTGGTGTCATGAAAATCAATGTTATCGGTTTTGTTTTCGAATTAGAATTTTATCGGTTTTGGTTGTCATAGAAGCCAATGTTATTGGCTTTGTTATTGGAAATAAACCAAGTTGCTTAGAGCTGTCACTTTTCATTTGCTCGCTTTGGGATATGTTGTAAAAATGTAAGTAAATTGATTTATTTTAATATTTGCTTAAAAAATATATATTTTCGCATTGATGTTTTTATTTTGTATGGGAATGCATAAAAATAGTACCCAAAATAAAATTATCCTGGAGTTTATGGAGAATTATCCAGACCTAGCAAAGGGGTTCACAAAGTGTGATAAGCCAAAAGTGGATGCCCTATAGCAACAAGTGTCAGAATCACTAAATAGTGCAGGTCCACCACAAAACAATGTTAACGGATGGAAGAAGGTAAACAACTTTTGCCACAAAACTAAGATTGTTAATCTGTAGTTTTTATTTTTATAGAAATGGACTGAGTGGCAAAACGAAGTGAAAAGAAAGATGGCGCAAAATAAAGCTGAATCTAGGGCAACTGGCGGTGGACCGTACGCAAAACATCAGTTGACACCTAATGAAGAGGTTATAGTGCGTTTATGTGGCATTGCGCAGTCAGTAGAAGGTGTGTCCGGCATTGCACTTGGTCTCACGGAAGATGTTGATGTTTCAGTTGAGGAAGAAATGCCCTCAACATCTTCAAAGCGCCCATTGGTTGCAGTTAAAGACGAAATGCCATCAACATCTTCAAAACGCCCATTGATTTCAGATGTTCCCACAAGTGCTCCAAAAAAGTTAAGAAAAGAAAATAACAGCGACAGTTTAAAAAAAAAAATTTTAGATGACCAAAGTGAAATCAATTTGGAGTTAAATGCAAATGTTAAGGAGATGGTAAAAATAGAGCAACAAAACGCAAGCAGTCTAAAGCGCACTTATAGGGCTATTGAAAAAGGAAATGAGTTAGTCGCGAGGGCAGTCAACGATTTAAAAACAGAGTTTGTCCGGTATAGTGAAGGAATTTTAAATTGCAAAAAGGAAAAATTGGAAATAATGAAGAGACAATTGGATATGGAAACGAAAAAGTTAGTGTTCCAAGAAAACAAAGAAACCCTAAGGAACCTGTACCAAAAAAGAAATGAATTTAGTGCCTATATTAGTTTAGTTTTAACATATGTACATAGAATATACCTTTTAATTTTGTTATTTAATGTTTAATTTTTATGTTTTATTTTTGTTAACCAATGAATAAAAGACTGAATTTATCAAATGAAAGTTTCACCCTTTTTTATTTAGCTATAAACTGTTAGCTATTTCATCCCTAATTCTTTGACCTTCACTTTGTTGTGAAGTTGATGATTGCAACACAACGTTCAACGTTCATGCAACAAGTTGTTCAACCTCCTTATTGTACCATGATTAGAACGTTAATTAAAATTCCAAAATACATTTTTACACAAAATTCCTGGTTTGAGCTTTTTTTCCTTGTTTTTTTATCTTTGCTTCAATTTATCATTCGTAAGGCCATATTGTTTATTCTTCACAAATAAATAATTTTTGTTGGAAGAAAAAAATTTGCTAGTTATTTTAAAAACAAAGATAAAAAAAAACAAATAAAAAAAAAATTAAGTTCGGCCGTGCCAAACTTTTAATACCCTCCACCTTAGGGTAAAGGAAACATTAGAAGAAATGTGGCAAAAACCATTAAAATGCCGAATATCGGGAGGTACCGTTATATGGGGGCTATACCACATCGTGGACCTACACATCAACGTTTCGCCAACGGAGCTAAAACCCATTATGACCTACAAATACCAATTTTCAGACAAATACGTGAAAAAAATGTTGCAAAAATCATCAAATTACCGAATATTGGGAGTTACCGTTATATGGGGGCTATACCAAAACGTGGACCTATAATTACAATGACTCGCCACACGAACTGGGACCCATTATGATCTACAACTACCAAATTTTCAGAGAAATTCGTGAAAAAATGTGTCAAAAATCATCAAAATACCGAATATTGGGAGGTACCGTTATATGGGGACTACACCATAACGTGGACCTATACATACAATGTTTCGCCACACGAACTAGGACCCATTATGACTCACAAATACCAATTTTTAGACAAATCAGTGAAAAAATGTGGCAAAGACCATCAAAATACCGAATATCGGGAGGTACCGTTATATGGGGGCTATACCAAATCATGGACCCATACATGCAATGTTTCGCCACCGGAGCTGGAACCCATTATGACCAACAAATACCAATTTTTAGACAAATCCGTTAAAAAATGTGGCATAAATCATCTAAATACCGAATATCGGGAGGTATCGTTATATGGGGACTATACCAGAACGTGTACCGATATATCTCATTTTCAATACCAACCATCCTAGACACAATACCAATTGCTCTGCTAAATTTTGGCGCTCTACGTCAAATAATGTGAGCTGTATCGTGATTTCAACAGACAGACAGACAGACGGAAATCGTTAAATCGACTTAGAATTTTATGCTGATTATGAATATATATACTTTATGGGGTCTACGACGATTATTTAAGGATGTTACAAACGGAATGACAAAGTTAATATACCCTCCTTTCCAAGGTGGAGGGTATAATAATTTAAATTGTGTAACTGTTATTAAGGCATCTTTTTTATGCCTATATATATATATGCCCAAAGTAAGGAATTGGGGGATGTAGGTAACAACCAGGAATAGCTAGTACAGGCTGCTACCATGATAATGAAGTTCGAAGGAAAAATGACCTGTATAGGGACAGCGACAATGTAATAGATTTGGGTAAAATTCATAAAAAAATTGGAAGGGATACATTCAAGCAGTGGTCGTTCCACAAAAGATATATTATATATAAAAGAACATTCCAACTGCTAGCTGCCGGAAAAAATATTAAAAATAAACCAGAACACCATTTTCATGGAGGCAATGGGAACATATTGAAAAAAATTGATGAGTCCCAATGGTGGCTCACATTACATCTGACCCTAAAAAAGTCGGAATACTGTTCCCAGTTGCCGAAGCTTTTCTACGTAGCTACTACACAAGGGATATTCTCTTCTTCATTATATCATTTCATTAAAATTAATCGTTAAAAACGTACTGCGAACAGTACGGCATATGGATTTGGATTGGAGTATATCGCAGATTTAATTATTTACTCCCCAACACGAAACCAAGGTATCTTAAAAGGATAAGGATGATATCCTTATGTAAGGAGGAACTTGTATCATTAACAGACGACTTTGACGAGGGGAAGGAAAAAAAATGAGCCGTTTAGCCCGTTACCAAATAATGTCAAAACCCCTTTTATAAAAGAGGTAAAAACATTTGAATTTCAATTAAACAGGAAATAGAAAAAATATGTACTATTGTGAGACATTTACCGTTATGATGACAAAAAATATATGCTGTATGCTTCACTTTGGACCAACATTGTTGGAAAATGCATAGTATGAAAAAAACTAGGATATCTAACAGCACAGTTTAGGAATATTTCTACTTGTTAAAAAATGGGATATTTAAAAAGATCGAAATTCTGGAAAACATTTTTCGAAACTCATAGATTCAGAAAAAAGAGTGAAGTTAAAGATGTAAAAATTCAAAATGATGCACTCCTTGATAAATATCAAAGCATCCATAGAAAACGAAATAATATTAACAATTTTGTAATGCTGAGATTCAGTAAACTTCATAAGAATTTCAATGAGCAAAGACTAAATGTATAAAACGTATAACTAAAACAAATAGTTTTCATGTAATTTAAAAAAATTTTAACTAAACTAAACAAAAGTTAAAAGAAAAACAAGTCCTAAATAAGTTCCCAAAAACAAAGAAAATCTGTAAGATAAATATCCGGATCAGGAAAATTGGAGTCTACGAGCCACACCATCGCTCATCTAATCCATCGAGAGAAGCGCAGCTAGGTATCTTCACAAGTGGCAACTATTAAACTCCCGGCAGACAGATGGACGAAGAAGCCAAATAATTAAATTCTGCGATTTTTATGAAAAGAAAAGTAGAGAAAAAATACAAGTACAAAACTGAGCTCATTTCAAGGTTAGATAACCAGGCTTCATTTCGTTCCTCGATTTAATGTGCTATCGACATAACTACTTTTGTTTTTCCTTTCCTGGAATTGAAAAGAAAACATAATTTCTTAAACCTGGAATATAATAAAAAATTTTAACTCTAACGATTCGACATACTTACTCGTTGGAAAGAACCTCAACTATTAGCTCGGAGTGAGGGCTATCTCCTGGTTGGTCAGTCACCAGAAGTGTTGTTTCAATGTGGAGCTCCATTTTGTAACAACCGTGTTCCAAGAAAATCAACGAAAATCGCTGTGTTGGTCTTTAAGTGGCGTTGCCGTTATGCTGGCGTTTAACGCGAAAAAAGAACAAATCCGTGACAAAAGAAAAGTGGCATCAATCATAAAAATACCGAATATCGGGAGGAACCGTTATATGTGGACTATACCAAAACGTCGACCGATATATCTCATTTTCAATACCAACCATCCTAGACACAATACAAATTGCTCTGAAAATGACAGAATGACAAAGTTAATATACCCTCCTTTCCAAGGTGGAGGGTATAAAAATATCAATGTTACGCAAAATGTGTATTCTTTACATACGGGTGTGCCAGATACAAATTTACTGTTAATTTACTTCAGACCGAAGTAGTTGTCAATGTGTTTGCCACTCAGGAAAAACCATGCCAGCCTACATTTATAAAAAAAACAACATGTTAGAGGTGTACGTAGAGATATCGCCAAATTAGAAATTTTAAGTATAAAAGCAGTCACTTGAAGAATGTAAAATTATATGCCCAAAGTAGGGAATTGAGGGAAGTAGGTAACAGCCAGGAAATGCTTACATAAAGTGCTACTAGAATGTTGAAGTTCGAGGCAAAAAATGACATGTATAGGCACGATAATGATATATATTTGTTCAAAATGCATAAAAAAAACAATTGAAAGAAATACATTCAAGCAGAGACCATTTCACAAATGATATATATAAATATACAAAAGAACACCTCAATTTACTGCAGGTTGGCGGCAAAAAATATTTAAAATAAACCGGAACACCCTTTTCATGGACGCAACTGGGAACATATTAAAAAAAATGATGAGTCCAGCAAACCGGAGCGGCTCACATTAAACCGGACCCTAAAAAAGTCGGAACACTGTTCCCAGTTGCCGAAGCCTTTCTATGTAGCCACTACACCTCCTTCCTTATATCATTAAAGATGTACTGCGCACAGAACGGCTTAGGTTGGCTTTTGTCTAAAATGATATGCTCTAATTGAAGTATATCGCAGATAAATGGCATTAGAGCACAAAATAACATCGATCGCCGACGACGTTTCCGTATGTTATACAGCATGCACACAATATTGTCAACCAAAATTTATTGTAGTGTAAACCATATTGTGCATATCTAATATGAAATTTGATTAAAGACGTTAATAAAATGAAGAAGGATGAAAAGCTAGCAAGTTTTTTAAAGTGGCACATCTGTTTTGCTGTGAATATAAGTAGCATGCCACAACTAAACGTTTGGTTGAAAAATGTATTTGCTCCACAACACGAAACCTAACTGTTCTACAAGCTTTCAGAAGGATAAGGATCATATCCTTGAGTAAGGAGAAACTTGTATCCTTAACAGATGACTTTGACGAGGAGAAAGAAGAAGCTGAGCCTGTTAGGCCGTTACCAAATAATGCCAAAAGCACCTTTTATAAAAGAGCTAAAAACATTTACATTTCAATTAAACAGGTTATAAAACAGGCAGGAGGAAAAATATTTACCATTGTGAAGCACTTGCCTCTATTTTGATAAAAAATATAAATGCGTATGCTCCACTTTGGACCAACATTGTTGGAAAATATATAGGCCGAAAAAATAGGATATCTAACAGACCAGTCGAGGGATATCTTCACTTGTTAAAAAATGGAATATTTGAAAAAGAGCGAAATTCATCCATCACGATATACATACTCGTGAGTCGTAAAAATACAAAGTGGCTAAAAAACCAGGTGGAAAACATTTTTCCGGAGCTCACAAAGTTGGAAAATAAAAAAGAATTAGATGAGGACACTTGGAACAAAAAATAAAACAGAATTTCCAAATAAATATTGTTAACAAATATGATACACTCCTTGATAAATATCAAAACCTTCAAAGAACATGAAAACATCATAACAATTTTGAAATGCTGAGATTCAGTAAACTTTATAAGAATTTAAATGTCAAGAGTGTCTTGGTAAATGTTTGATATATATTGAAATTGTAAAGCGAATTCAAATTATGTTGACAATAAATGATCAGCTGGTCTTACTTGACCTTACAATTGGGCCATGGCATGGTAGAAGAATATAGGTAGACGCATCGACGCAGCTGCTGGGACAATGAAATGTCAAACCTATTTTGGAATTGAAGATGTTGAATGAAATTTTTTTCGAATTTGTAAAAATTGTTGAAAAACGCATTTTATAATAACCTCCGAATTATGTCGTATAAGAAAACATATAAAAAGCTATTTATATTTGAAAATAAATTAAAAAATTTTTGACATATCAATGCTCCCAAGCGTTGATGCATCTACCTGTATTTTTCTACCATGGGCCATGGTCTATCCCAATTTTACATTAGTTTATTATAATGTTATTGAAAAAAAATTACCTCGTTGAACAATGAACAATTATAATCTTCTTTAAGCTGTCAATTTGTTGAACGCATTCTTGCCAAAAGTAACCTAAAAACTTTGAAATTCAACATAATTTTAGGACATATATTTAGAAAATGTTAATGGACAATGCAGATGATAAGTGCTCGTATTGTTTGCATTGTGGGTTGATTGTGGGTTGAGAAGAATATAGGTAGGTGCATCAACGCTTGGGAACATTGATATGTTTTATCAAAAATAAGTATATTTTAAATGTTTTCTTATACGACGAAAATCGATGGTTTGTATAATATAAAATTTTCAACAATTTGTACATATTTCAATAATTTTTCATACAATATTTTCAATTCTAAAATTGGTTTGACAGTTCATTGTCCCAGCAGCTGGGTCGATGCGACTACCTGTATTCTTCTACCATGGTTGATTGCTAAAACAATATAACGACCATCGTATAATTATTACAGGTAGCAGCAAGCAAAGGCTTATAGTAATAGAAAAGGCTTATAGTAATAGAAAAAATCGCCGTTGTGCTTAACAAAACGCCAACTGCGATGGTGCGAAAACGTTTTTCGCGGTTAATAAAGGAGTGACACCCCATTAAGCAAAATAGACGTATATTTTATGTTTCCTAAAATTGCAAAATGTAGAATATTTTATGTGTGTATGTAGTTTGCTTTTGCTAAATATCAAAGCATCCATAGAAAACGAAAAAATATAAACAATTTTGTAATGCTAAGATTCAGTAAACTTCATAAGAATTTCAATGAGTAAAGACTTAAAGGCTAAAAGTTTAAAACTTATAACTAAAACAAATAGTTTTCATGTAATTTAAAAAATTTAACTAAACTAAACAAAAGTCAAAAGAAAAACAAGTCTTAAATAAGTTCCCAGAAACAAAAAAAAAAAATATGTAAAATGTATATCCGGATCAGGAAAATTGGAGTCTACGAGCCACACCATCGCTCTTCTAATCCATCGAGAGAAGCGCAGCTAGGTATCTTCCCAAGTGGCAACTATTAAACTCCCGGCAGACAGACGGACGACGAAGCCAAATAATTAAATTCTGCGGTTTTTATGAAAAGAAAAGTAAAGAAAAAAATACAAAACTGAGCTCATTTCAAGGTTAAGTGACCAGGCTTCATTTCGTTCCTCGATTCAATGTGCTATCGACATATCTACTTTTGTTTTTCCTTTCCTGGAATTGGAAAGAAAACATAATTAATTTCTTGAACCTGGAATATAATAAAAAATCTTAACTCTAACGATTCGACATACTTACTCGTTGGAAAGAACCTCAACTATTAGCTCGGAGGGAGGGCTATCTCCTGGTTGGTCAGTCACCAGAAGTGTTGTTTCAATGTGGAACGCCATTTTGTAACAACCGTGCTCCAAGAAAATACACGAAAATCGCTTTTTTTTTTTCTTTAAGTGGGAAAATGTGCCAAAAATCATCAAAATACCGAATACCGGGAAATACGGCTATATGGGGCTATACAAAACGTGAACCTATTCATACAGTGTTTCGCCAAAAGAGCTAGAACCCATTATGACCTACAAATACCAATTTTCAGCCAAATCCATGAAAAAATGTGGCAAAAATCGTCAAAATATCGAATATCGGGAGGTGCCGTTATATGGGGACTATACCAAAACGTTTACCTATACCTACAATGTTTCGCCACACGAACTAGGACCCATTATGACCTACAAATACCAATTTTTAGACAAATCTGTGAAAAAAGTGGTATAAATCATTAAAATACCGAAATCCGGAGGTACCGTTATATGGGGAATATACCAAAACGTGGACCGATATATCTCATTTGAAATAACAACCATCCTAGACACAATACAAATTGCTCTGCTAAATTTTGACGCTCTACGTCAAATAATGTGGGCTGTATCGTGATTTCAACAGACAGACAGGCGGACATCGTTAAATCGTCTTAGAATTTTATGCTGATTATGAATATATATACATTATGGGGTCTACGGCGAATATTTAGGAATGTTACAAACGGAATGACAAAGTTAATATACCCTACTTTCCAAGGTGGAGGGTATAAAAATATCAAATTTTACGCAAAATGTGTATACTTTACATACGGGTGTGCCAGATACAAATTTACTGTTAATTTACTTCAGATCGAAGTAGTTGTCAATGTGTTTGCTACTCAGGAAAAACCATGCCAGTCTACATTTATAAAAAACATGTTAGAGGTGTACATAGAGATATCGCCAAATTAGAAATTTTAAGTACAAAAGCAGTCACTTGAAGAATATAAAATTATATGCCCAAAGTAGGGAATTGAGGGATGTAGGTAACAACCAGGAACTGGTTACATAAAGTGCTACTAGAATGTTGAAGTTGGAGGCCAAAAATGAAATGTACAGGCACGATAATGTTATATGATTGTGCAAAATGCATAAAGAAAACAATTGAAAGGAATACATTCAAGCAAAGGCCATTCCACAAATAATCACCCCTACTCTGTAAGTCGTCGCCAAAGGCGTCGTCGTCTCAAAGTCGTTGTCACTCGTTGACGTCGGCGTTGTCACATGAATGCAAAATTGGTACTTTGTAAGACGTCACGGCCAGTGACGCCTGCGTATCGATAATTTACCACCAAAAAGTGTAATCCCTAACGAATAAAGAAAATTTTCTTCAATTTGTTTGGTAAAATGATTTATTTTCTTGATGAAAGTTCAAGTTCTAGTGATGAAGAACAGAAAAAAAGCCTTCGTATACAAAGAAAAATTATAAGGCAAAGGTCAGATATATTTAACCTACCACATATCAAGTAAGTTTTATAATTTTTATATTTTGGGTCATGATACATGCCATTCATAAAATATATCATTTATCTACAGGTTTCAAAACCATTTTCGCATCAATAAAGCAGCATTTAAATACTTGCTTGATACTATTGAGCCGAAAATGAAGAAAAGTATTCGGTCAACTTCTGTGTCCACCACAATAAAGTTGGCTACAACTTTACGCTTTTTGGCACAGGGTTCATACCAGTTGAGTGTTGAAAATGACATGCATCTCGGTTTGGCTCAACAATCTGTAAGCACAATTCTGACAGAAATGCTTGACGTTTTGGAGACAGTTATCTGCCCAAGCTGGGTAACATTTAGTATGACCGAGGATGAGAAAGCCGAAGCAAAACTAGCTTTTTTTGAAAAAACAGGGTTTCCAGGCGTCATTGGATGCATAGATGGGACCCACATTAAGATATTTACACCGAAGAAGGAGGAGCAAAGCATTTATTATAACCGTAAAGGATTTTTTAGTTTAAATGCTATGATTGTAAGTAATGAAATTATTTTGTGCAATTAAGATTCTAATTTAAGTTTTACTTAGATTTGCGATCACAAAATGCGGATAAGGTATTTGGATGCTCGACATGCTGGCTCAGCACATGACTCCTTGATTTGGAATATGAGCCACGCCAAACAAATTTTGCGCGAACGTTATGATGGTGGTGACCGTAATAGTTGGATTTTAGGTAAAATGCATCACCATGAGAACAGAATATCAAAAAAAAAAAAAAAACGATTCACAAACCTTGGTTGTCGAACTGAGTACCTTTCAAATAAGAAATTTTTCGTTTTGTTTTCATACTCTACATATACGTACTAATATATGATTTTTATGCAGGTGATGCAGGCTATCCGCTAGAGCCATACCTGATGACGCCATATCGTTCTTCTCAAGAAGGGAGTGCTGAGGCTGTTTTTAACAATAAACATGCCAAAGCAAGAAATATTATTGAAAGAACCATTGGTGTTTTAAAAAATCGCTTTCGCTGTTTGCTCGGCGCTCGTCAACTTCATTATAAGCGTGAAAAGGCAACTAAAATTGCAAATGTTTGCTCAGCATTACACAACATTTGTATTGCATATGGTGTAAATGATCTAAGCGAAGATGTACCTGTACAACTCAGCAATGAAAATGTTGAGAATGAAGACGAAAATATACAAAGTATTGAAGCTTCACAAATACGAGACCAAATAAAATCCACTTTTGTTTAAGTTTATTGATTTTAATAAAAAAAAAATTCATTGTTTATGTATTAAAACTTAAAAAAAAGTTCATTCTTATTTCAAACTTAGAATTAAATTCAGACTCTAAAAAATAAAAAAAATTTAAATGAAATACCTAAATTCATTCTTATAGAATGAAAAAAAATGACTAGGTACTACTTATTAATATTTATGTAAAGCGCAGCTATCACAATTTTTGGCTTCATTGGTCAGATTCATTCAGCTTTTGCAACTTCCTCTTTTTGATTTCCAGCGCAATTTTCTTTATTTCCACTTCGTTTTGGAACAACTCTTCCTCTCTTTCATGTTTTCTTCTTAACAATTCCAATTTCTCTTTCTTAATTTTAATTATTTCCTTTTCGTTTTCATTTTGTCTTTTTAGTAATTTTAACTCCTCTTCCTGAATTTTTTTGGTGTCTTTTAACGTGTTTTTGATTGAGTTCATGGTGCGGGAAATCTCATTCAACACCTTTTCTTGCATATTGTTATGCAGTTCAAGTAAAGTTTCTCTGCTTTTCCTATTATCTTTCTGCTTTCTTTGATTCTTTTTTTGAGTTACAGCACTAGATGACTCCGGCGGGCAGATGTTTTCTTCATCTTCAACGCGCTCGACCAACCAATCTCCCTCACATGCACTTATGTTGCCAGGCTGATGGTGGGTGAATGTCTCATCTGTGGGAAAGTATTCTTCGGCTTCAACATTTGAAGACCGAAGTGTAGACGCTGGTGTTGAGCGAATCTCCTCCTCACCCTGTACCACAGAAAATCCCTGGTCTTTTTTGGCGCCACACACGTAGCCATCAGGAGTTAATTGGCTTTCAAATTTCATTATACTCGCAACTGCCTCTTCCAACGGGGAAAGTTGCAGCTGCTTGTATCTGCCTCCACCTGTTGCATTGCATTCTGCCTTGTTGAAGGCTACTTTCTTTTTACATTTGAATTTTAGATCTCTCCAAACCTAAAACAAAACAAAGAAAGTTTAATTATTTGTGTACATATACTGTTATTCCTTACCTTCTGCCAACCATCACTGTCTCTTGCCGGAGGACCAAAAGCATTCAGTTTTGTTGTAATATCCTCCCAATTTTTTTTAAAATTGGATGGAATAGAGCCTCTGCTGAACCCTTTCGCAAGGCTTGGGTTTTTCTCAAGTTCTTTTATTAAGCAATCAAATTGCGTTCCATTTGTAATTTTTAATTTTTTCTCCATTTTCTTTTTTTTCACCAACTTACAAATCAATAAAAACACAGTTGTTTGTATCAAGGCGTCACAAGGCGTGCAGAAAAACCGTAACGCCCAAAAGTAAGTCGAGTCGACTCAACATGGTTGTATAAACGCCTTAGCGAGTACCAAGTACTCGTCATCTGCTGTCGACACGACTTCAGGGGTGCCAAAATTAACACGGCGACACAAGGCGTCGGCGTTAGCTGTCGACGACGTCTTACAGAGTAGGGGTGAATATATATAAATATACAAAAGAACACCTCAATTTACTGCAGGTTGGCGGCAAAAAATATTTAAAATAAACCGGAAAAACCTTTAAAAAAAAATTGTGAGTCCAGCAAACCGGTGCGGCTCACATTAAACCGGGCCCTAAAAAGTCGGAACTCTGTTCCCAGTTGCCGAAGCCTTTCTATGTAGCTACTACACATAGGATATTTTCTCCTTCCTTATATCATTAAAGATGTACTGCGCACAGCACGGCTTATGTTGGCCTTTGTCTAAAAGGATATGCTCTAATTGGAGTATATCGCATTCAATGCAGAGCACAAAATAACATCGATCACCGACGACGTTTCCGCATGTACATGTATACAGCATGCACACAATATTGTCAACCAAAATTTATTGTAGTGTAAACCATATTGTGCACATCTAATATGAAATTTGATTAAAGACGTTAAAAAAATGAAGAAGGATGAAAAGCTAGCAAGTTATTTAAGGTGGCACATCTGTTTTGCTGTAAATATAAGTAGCATGCCACAACTATACGTTTGGTTGAAAAATGTATTTGCTCCCAAACGCGAAACCTAATTGTTCTACACGCTTTCAGAAGGATAAGGATGATATCCTTGAGTAAGGAGGAACTTGTATCCTTAACAGACGACTTTGACGAGGATAAAGAAGAAGCTGAGCCTTTCAGGCCGTTACAAAATAATGCCAAAAGCACCTTTTATAAAAGAGCTAAAAACATTTACATTTCAAATAAACAGGGTATAAAACAGGAAGGAGGAAAAATATTTACCATTCTGAAGCACTTGCCTCTATTTTGATAAAAAAAATATAAATGCGTATGCTCCACTTTGGACCAACATTGTTGGAAAATATATAGGCCGAAAAAAACTAGGATATCTAACAGACCAGTCGAGGAATACCTTTACTTGTTAAAAAATGGAATATTTGAAAAAAGAGCGAAATTCATCCATCACGATATACATACTCGTGAGTCGTAAAAATACAAAGTGGCTAGGTGGAAAACATTTTTCCGGAACTCACAAAGTCGGAAAATAAAAAAGAATTAGATGAGGACACTTTGAACAAAAATTAAAACAGAATTTCCAAATAAAAAATGTTCAAGGTTTTTTCTAATATAAGTAGATTCTCATATGTTTTCTAATACGACGTCATTCGGAAGTTATTATAATTCGATTTTTTCAAGAATTTCTACAAATTTAAACAATTTTTCATTCAACATTTTCAATTCTAAAATTAGTTTGACAGTTCATTGTCCCAGCAGCTATGTCGATGCCTCTACATATATTCTTCTACCATAGTAAGATAAAAAGAGTTCAAACCATAAGATGGCAACAACGGACTATATAATGCAGTCGTTGCCACATTTATTCAGATCTGCGTAGCCTCCTATAAAGCCCAAAGTAGTTCCCTATATACCACATGCGAAAAAGGCAACATTTTTTTACAATTCTTAGAAAAATATCGTTAATGTTTTATCGTTAATGTATTATAAAATATGAAAAAGTCTATCCCATGACCAAATTATAAGGTCGACCAGAAGGCAAATTCTAAAAAAAAAACAACTCTACCAATTACATTTATTGTCAACATTTATTATTGCGCAACCTTGAACAAGGGAAACCAAGACAAATACAGATTCATATATTTAAAATGTTTTTATATTTTGAAAACTCTTAGGATTTATTATGATCAACGTTACAAAACACAGAAATTCACAAATACTTAATTTAATTTTGAATATCATACTTTTAAAATATCTGACAAATAGGTAAATGTTTGACATATATTGTAATTGTAAAGCGAATTCAAATTATGTTGACACTAAGTGATCACTTGGTATTTTTCTACCATGTATAACAACTTATAAAACCTGCGAACGAACTGTAAATGACGGATGCTTCAAGTATATATAGAGCAAACGTAGTATCTACAACAATCAATCTAATTGTGTACTATGTGATCAATTTGCCTAAGATCTATCTAAAAAAAAAATATATATATATATATATATATATATATATATATATATATATATATATATATATATATATATATATATATATATATATATATATATATATATATATATATGTGGAAGATTTAAGAAGGTAAAGTCTTGCAATTATATGTTTACAATTATTTTTTCCAATTTATTACATCTAATTCTCGATATTTATATTCATAAATCCCTTGCATGCACAGGAATCAGAGATAAGAAACTGTATTTTATTCAGTGAAATTTGACATGCTTAATTACAGAAAATGCAGAGATGGATAGTCTTATTTGAAATGATACAGGGTGAAATGAAAAAAATGCAACCAACTTCAGACTGCTGTCATTTCTAAGCCACTCGTCCGACAGCTGTTAAAATTATTCCAGCGACAGCTCATTATATTGTTTACAAGCGTACAAAGGTATTTGGTGAGAATTTTCCAGAAAAAAGTTATTCGTGATAGAATTCAAGCGTGATTGTATGATTTCTTTATATTTGGCTGGAAAACCAAAAGTGGCTTTCGTTAGAGCACTCCAGCATTTAAATGTGAATAAATTGTTTGTGTCTCGTACCATCGCTCGATACCGTGATACTGGTAGCATAGCCCGACGTCAAGGAAGTGGACGGAAGAAAACAGCAGAAACGGTTCTAAGTGGCTGAAAAATGGCTCGTGACCTGAACATATCTCAATACTCCATTCGGCAAATATGAAAAATGACCTCGGCGTAAACCATTGTAATTCCATAAAGTGCAAGAACTTACACCGCAACAGAAAGAAAATAGACTCAAAAGAGCTAAAGAGTTGCCTCGCTTGGCCGAAAGTGGTGAACTGTCGAATTTGTTTTCCTCCGATAAGAAAACAATCGTTGTCCAGTAGATTGTAAACAAACAAAATGATTGTGTTTACTTGCCATAGAAGTCAGCTGAAAATGTGCCCCTTCGGTTGGCCACCAGAACTCAAGCGCCGGCCATGGTGATGATGTGGGGCGCCATAACAGCCGATGGTCGCTCTCCGCTCGTATTAATCGGCATTCAGAATAAATGCCGAATATTATTGCGAAAATATTATAGAGGGTGTATTAAAGCATTGGGCACGCAAACATTTTGGCTGCATTCCTAAGACATTCCAACAGGACTCAGCATCATCGCACTCAGCACGCGCCACCCAAGAATGGTTACAAAATGAGGTTCCTCGCTTCATTTCCAGCGCACATTGGCCACCAAAATTTTCGGATAACAATCTGTTGGACTATTGCGTCTGGAGAATTTTGGAAAGCAAGGATGGCACTAAAAAAAACCAAAGTGTCGATCACCTCAAGCAAGCGCTTCACCGGGAATAAGCCAAAATACCGCAGAGCATCTTTTGGGCAGCGTGTGGCGTTTCATTGAACGTTTGAAGGCCATAATTCGTGTCAAAGGTGAACAATTCGAACAAATCTAAACTTATTCTAAAATTTGATGCTATTTCCGACATTTTTTGCTTTCATTCAATAAAATTAAAAAAAAATGTAAAAAGTATGGCGTTTGACTTTGTTGCAGTTTTTTTATCTCATCCTATATTTCCATCAGTCTATGCCCCGCTTCATTTTTAAATCGCATATTCTGGGTTTCAAACAGCGTTCGAAAATAAACAGTACACAAACATAGTGTACTGTACCGGTACACTACCACTAAAAAATATTTTAGTGATACTGTACCGGAACACATCGATGATCGTAGTGTACCGCAGTCGGAGCGCTAAAAAATCGTAGTGTTCCGCAGTCGGAACACTAGAACATCGTAGTGTACCGGAGTCGGAGCACTAAAAAACGTAGTGTTCCGCAATCGGAGCATTAAAAAATTGGAGTGTACCACATACACCACATAAAAAACTGATGATAAAACTGATTTTAAACACTCAGACATATCTTTTTAAAATATTTAGTTTTTACACCTACATTTATTGATTTTTCGCTACCACAAAATAGCAGGTAAATTATTTGCATAACCATCACAACGCAACCACTAAAATACCCTTTTTCGCGGAAAAAAATTCAGCTTTTATTTTCATAATATTGAATTTTATAAGTAATTTTTGCATTTTCAAAAACATCAAACTTCTAATTTTTCTCATAAATGCCGGTACATTATTTTTTTAATGTACACTACGATTTTGTTGTGCTCCGACTGCGGAACACTACGATTTCATAGTGCTTCAACTGCGGTACAGTACGATTCTCGTTGTGATCCGGTACATTATCACTAAAATATTTTTTAAGGGTTGTGCTCCGGTACGGTACATTATCTTAGTGTACCACTCCACCTCGGAACGGTACAGAACACTACGGTACAGTACCATACTGTTTATTTTCGAACGCTGGTTTCAAAAGAGGAGTGAAGGTTTTCAAAATTTTTCAACTTTTTAGCGATTTTTATGTAAATTTTAAATTTGTGTTGAATTGAAATACCTTTAATATTTTCCAGGTTTACTACTTATCTTTCTCTCTCTCCCTATTAACCCTTTCTGAACCGGGGAAATGTGTTGGATTTTTATCTTTTCTAATCAAATTTAAATGTTTCTTGACGAACATAATTTTTTGTGGTTGTAAGGTTTTTATACCCTGCACAATGTCTTTGTAACATACAAAATGAGACAATATGTATCCACTGTTCCTTTTGATGATCTGCATATAATTACTTTTAACTTTTTATACATAAAGTTAGAGGAGAATAGAAAAAAATTAATAATTTTTAACATTTTAGTGATTTAAGTACATTCACTCATAATTATAATAACGCAAAATTTTCAATGACGACCCACTGAATGCATGACAAAACAAGTTTTTGATTTTGAAGTAAAGGCTAGTTTTTATTGAATATTCTTTCAGGTCTGTGTTTTTTTTTTCCAAAAATACAAACCTATCTTTTCTTATCTGAAATGTCTAGGTCATTTAAGAAGATAAGTTCAAGATGTCTATTGTATCAAACCGCAACCATGGATGCAAAACAATGAACCTGAAATAAAATAAATATTAATGCATATATATTGTGTTAAACTTTGTATAACAATGTAAAAAACTTCTCTTTAAAATAGCAAAAATGAAAATTAATTCTTAACCCCTGTCACCCTCATCTGCAATGATCGAAACCGACGGCATATTTCCAAGAGACAGACCTGCAAAATAAAATATATTGTTTAAAAGACGCATTTTGAATTAACGTTTAATTGGATACAGCGCCTATGCTTTAAAATATTTATTAATACATTAAGGTCTTTTAATACGAAGTAGCACGTTAATAATTAAATTAATCAAAAATCAATGATTTGATTTGAATACAAAATAAATATAGTGATGCACAGAATTATAATACAAAATGAAGAGTATTTCAGCCCGATAATAAATTTTCGCCTTGAGAGATGCCCTGTTCTCTTGCACAAACTCGCTAATTTATGAATTACACGCAAAAAGCACACAAATAATAAATACAAAACATATAAGAATACCAAAAAAACTATTCAATACTTTTGGTAATAAAATGTTCTCAATATTTAATTTACTTTTCTATGTATACAAAAATTGTTAGAATAATGGAATTTTTTGTGGAATTGTTCTGCAATGTACTTTCGAATAGAAGAATTAAAATTTCTTATTGGAAAACTTGGAAGATCCCAAAAACGTTACGTGTTATCGTTACAGTCATTTATGTGAACACAGCATTCATTTCGAAAAATGTATTCTGAAAACTTTACAATAAATAAATGATTGACTGAATCTACGCACAGTCAGTATTGGTGTGAATGGTTGTGTTTTTCAAAATCTCAACTATAAGAATTCTAAAAGGTACTCACACTTGAATCTGCTATATTGGGCTAGAATTCTAAAATTTGGAACGAGGGTCACCCACCAGAAATCAATTTGGTACCATTGGGAAGTAGGGTTAACGTGAGGAGGTGGATCACGAATGAAGCTGGAAATTTGAATTTTTTGTAGAAGCCAGGTCAATGAAAAAGCCTTTTATGCACCTGCATCTTTAAGGTGAGAATGCATAGAACGCTTTTTTACTGGATTAAAACCATGACTGGCTTCTTTGTAAAACAACAAAGGAGTTTTAGGTTGATTTTGGTTCAAATTCGGCCAATAACACCGTGTGACAGCATTCATTGTTTTCCAATAATTTCAATTATAAAATTAGAGCTAAAAAGAAGACACGTGTGCCGGCGCTTTGAAGCTTAACATCGAAAAGTAACCAAAATGTATGGGCAAGTTCCCCCTCTTCCACACTTTTGAACATTTTCGGATTGTGATTTCTCGCAATCCGTGTATTTTATATGCCTAAAATCTTCGGCAATATGCGAGGAATATTTTCGTCGAAAATTGTAACACTCAAGCGAGCGTTTTAAAAAACAGGACCGTAGCAAGTAAAAATATTCTAAATATTATTTTTCATAAAAATCTATACACAGGGTGAGATGAAAAAACTGCAACCAACTTCAGACTGCTGTCATTTCCAAGCCACACGTCAAACAGCTGTTAAAATTATTCCAGAGACAGCTCATTACATTGTTTACAAGCGTACAAAAGCATTTTGGTGAAATTTTTTTGATAATTAAAGCACTCCATCATTTAAATGTGAATAAATCTTTTGTGTCTCGTACCATATTTCGTTACCGTGCGTAGCGTAACCCGACGTCAAGTTAACGGAGAAAAGCAGCAACATCAGCAGAAATGGTTCGAAAAGTAAAGAAGCGACTTGATCGAATTCTAAAATTTGCAAAAGCAAAAAAAAAGAAGATATGTGTACCGGCGTGGGCTAAACATACCGCAATATTCCATTCGGCAAATATTTGGAAATGAGCTCGGGGTAAAGCCATTGAAATTCAGAAAAGGGCAAGAACTTACACAGCAACTGAAAGAAAATAGACTCAAAAGTTGCTTCGCATGGCCGAAAGTGGTGAACTGTCGAATTTGGTTTTCTACGTCTTGTCCAGCAGTTTGTAAACAAACATAACAGCCGATGGTCGCACTCCGCTCGTATTAATCGACCATGGCATCAGAATAAAGGCTGAATATTATCGCGAAAATATTCTGAAGGAGGAAAAAAAGCCTTGGGCACGCAAACATTTTGGCCGCAGACCTTGGACATTCCAAAAGGACGTGCCACCCAAGAATGGTTCCAAAATGATGTTCCTCGCCTCATTTCCAGCTCACAATAGCCACCAAAATCTCCGTATACCAATCCGTTGGACTTTTGTGTCTGGAGTATTTTGGAAAGCATTAAAAAATACCAAAGTGTCGATCACCTCAAGCAAGCGCTTCGCCGGGAATTGGCCATAATACCGCAGAACAACATTCGGGTAGCGTGTGGCGGTTTCATTGGCCGTTTGAAGGCCATAATTCCTGCCAAAGGTGACCAATTCGAACAAATCTAAACTAATTCTAAAATTTGATGCTATTTACGACATTTTTTGCTTTCATTCTATAAAATTTAAAAAAAAATGTAAAAGTTATGGCGTTTGACTTTGTTACATTTATACAGGGTGAGATATTGGAAGAAATGTATTAATTTCAATAATTTTTCGAGACTTTTAGTTAATTTGAAAAATTAATAAAATATCAAATAAATGAAAAACACTTATTGCAAGTCATTTCAATAAATTGTGGGAGAAATCGAGGATAGAGGATCAGAGTAATATTTTGATTGTTTGTACTTTACCTCCTTATTGTGGCATGGTATAAGTCATATTAAGTTCCTTTTTCATGTGATGCAAATTTTTCTCCACTAAATTTGTTCAGTAAAAAAATTCAAAAGTGGGTGAATTGCAATGGTCCTAAAACCAATAAAAACTACATCGCAGTTTTTTAGAATTTTTCCAATTTCTTTACAAATTCGCTATAGTTGTGCTAGAGAATATTTTCTGCAGGAAAATACAATTTTGACAGCATTCGCAATGCCTATCTTATTTCGAACTAGAACTGGCACCCTGATCACCCAATAAGGATGTAGAGTAATAGAGAGCTATCCCTAATGTTCCTTTCTTAGTTCTTGACCAGGATGACCCCAAGCGAAGTGACTGTTATCTATGGCATCCGCGCATCATATGTCTTAACACATATCGATAACTGTTGCCAAACTAATTTTCAAGATAGGTTCTTGTCCCCCCTTACACAGATACACTCTGATTTTAAATATTCTGCAGGTTTTACTACATCTTTCAATGAATTTTGTATTTTGGGCTCTGATGGGTTGTAGTAGACATTTTTGCAATAAATTATGTATGGCTCAATGTTATGGATCTCGTGAATTTGATTATATCGAGCGACTGCAGCTCTGACAATGTCTCAAAAGATGTCTACTACTTCAGTATCAGTCAGACAACACAAGATGCTAATAAACAAACAAAAACATGTACATACTGGTTTGGGAAACTGGGATGTTGTTGTTTCGGTCAATCCGGTATCGTAGAACCCGCTATCGTGGGATCGGAAAGTTCTCAACTTGTCGCTAGCCACCCACATAGTGCCCGAAGTCTGGAAAATGGGCTGGGAGGTCCCGCTACTGAACCCAGGCAAGGATGCCAGTAAAGGCAAATCGTACAGGTCGATTTCGCCTTTGTCGCCAGCAGCTAAGACTCTTGAGATTTTACTCCTCCTCCGCGGATTCCGTCCACTACATAGTACCACAACAGCATTACACTCCATTCCCACACATATATGTAGAGGACTGAACCAGAACAAGCCGTGTTACAGAACAGTGTTGGTAGCCCTTGACCTATCAAAGGCATTTGATACGGTCAATCATGCTATACTGTTTGAGGATGTGCAGAGAACCACCCTCTGGCCAAGTTTGAAACGTTAGATAATCAACTAGAACAAGAAGTCCAAAGCCCGTACAGCAAAACAGGGAGTTCCACAAGGTGGGGTGATATCTCCGGAACTGTTTAAACTCTACCTTTCCGGAATTCCTCGCCCATCAGACGGCATAGAGATCGTATGGGTATAATTGTACGATCATGGCGTCGGGCCCAGTGATCGATAACATATGTGAAAGGCTTAAACCCAATCTCGCGAGCTTGCCGCATACTTCCACGCGAGAAATATGAAAATATCCGCCATGAAATCAACCACCACACTGTTTACCACATGGTCTGCGGAGATGAGAATACAGCTGAATGTGCAGGTCGAGGGGAATTTAATACCGATCAAGATTATAGGGGTCACATTCGACAGCATGTTCAAGTCGTCCGCGCAGCTATCTGCGACAAGATGAAAAGTAGGAACAAGGTCCTCAAGGCGCTAGCCGGCAACACTTGGGGTGCGGACAAGGAAACCTTGTTGACCTCTTATAACGCGATAGGTCGCTGCCATGAGTACTGCGACAGGGTGCCTTCTCATGCCACTAGTGGACCATCTACATGAGGAGGCGAAAGTCCTTCCCTTACGTCATCATATGCTTTCGTTGCAGTACCTGCTTGGGTGTTACCGTGAGAGTCATCCCAACCATAAATCTCCCTCACCCAGTCGTAAAAGGAAGGACATACACGATCTAGAGAGGGAGGTCCAACGCTACAAGAGAGAATCTCTAGATCAAGAAGCCTATCAGGCAGGTCTGAGTGGCATTCATACCGATGCATTCGCGGATGCTATTAGCAGTTATAAAATGAATGCCGTCCTCGGAGTCCACCCCCATCCATTGCAGCTGAAGAACGTCAGCTGCGTAGACAAACCAGGGAAGTTTTTGTCTTCTTAATTCGTATTGGCCATGAATTGATGAAGAACTGCGCTACGCCTGCTCGGCGTTGATACAGGCCCGTACAATACGCTCCTCTTCAATTCACAGCCAAACCTACCCATCTGTGGCTACAGCCCATTAAAATAGCCGAATTTCTAAACCTGGAACTGAAACTAGATTAGCAGAACGCACACTTACATGTACTACTACTACAACAACAAGATCCTAATGGTGTGCTCGATTTGATTCCGCCTTGGTGACACGTTGGGTAACACACAGCCCAGAATGCGAATTACGAACGACTAATTTAAATCAAATAAGCAGTTAAACACGCTATACTATATTGTGAATTCAATCCACGTCATCTACCTATCCATGCAGTTCGCTTTGTGAAATTACTCTCTGAATGTTGGAGAACAGTGATGTCAAGATTGCAACAGAACAAGCAAAGTTCATTGTTCCCTTTTCCTAAACTACTTGTTCCGTCTACTACTCTAAAATAAAATATATTTTTCAATCAACCACCACACATTAATATGTCATAGTCAAATTCGAAAATGTTTCTCATTATTTAATTATAATCTTTTGGTAAAGCAAGAGATTTTTTCCTTGACTATTTCTCGACAAATTTTCTTTCTGTAATAGCTACAGAGGAAAGGCGATTATGCAATAAATTCCTTAGACAACATGGCATCTGCAGGTAAAATATTTGCAAACTGTTTGAAAATAGATTCAATAATAAATATCTTACTTCATTTGCAGGTCCGGGTCCGGTTTATTCCTTGCCACCAACCATAGGCTATGATAATCATGATCAACGTAAAATTCGTATGCCACAGTATTCCTTTGGTGGGAGGACAAAATTGATTAACAAAAATATTGTACCAGGACCTGGTTTGAATGTGTCGGGTCTAACCCGTTATGGACCGGCAAGAACATTTGCCTATAGCATAGGGCCGAGAACATTTATGAAAGGTAAATGGAGATGACAACTATTGTTTTTTAAAAAATGTGTTCTCTTTTACGTTGCAATTGCAGATTCGAAAAATATTGGACCTGGCCCAGCGAATTACGATTTGAACAAGTCACCCTATGTTAATACGACTAGTCCACCATCGTATTCGATTGGCCGCAGAACAATGTTGACAAATAAAAACATATGTCCCGGGCCCAATGCTTATGGCATTAGTGTTAATGCGATTAAAACTGCGGCTCCCGCATTCAGCATGTAAGCAATGAGATACTATTAGGTGAGGTTCAAATTCAAATATAGCATTCTTTTCTCAGTGGCATGCGCACAGGCTTAAAGGCTAAAAGCCTATCACCTGGACCAGCAAATTATGGGCCAAGCACTCTCAAAACATATTTACCCAAAGCTCCGGAATATTCATTGGCACCTCGAACATTCTTGAATGCCAAACTTGTTGGACCTGCAGCAAATGCCTATGACTGTATGAATTATAAACCGGGAAAAACACCACCGAATTATTCATTTGGTGTTCGTCACTCACCAAGAGCACCGCCAATGATTGTCGCCTGTGACAATACATGAAGGGCCAGGTGATATTGCTACGGCTCCCTGTAATATTTAGGGATTTAAAAACCTTTACAGCAAGGAAAATAGTCTAAAATAGTTAAGGATAAAATCAATCAAAATTTTAGAATTATTTATAAAATAACAAGTACAAATTTTATGTGAAATCCAAAATTGTTGAATATTTTTGTTTGTGCATTTGAAAAGTTTTGAGATCCTTTCACGATCATCTAGACAAACGCAACTCCCTGAATGGGTAAATTGAAAGTTATATATTTGTAATGTGATTTGTACTCCCTATGATATAAAGGTCATGATGGGCTAGATTTAACTTTAAAAGGGGATCACATTTTGTTCCTCAACTTCTGGAGTTCCTCAAGGGTTGAATGATTTGCGGATTATTTGGGCCATAACAAATTTTCTTTACACATGTTTGCAGAGGATGTGTTTCTCTTGTTTAATTCAGATCGAGATATTATTGATGTCTTTGAGAAAAGAAATAATTCATGTTGGGGACGGGCAATGAATTGGTCGCTTGAAAATTCTTTAGATATTAATCAACATAAAACGAAAGCCATTCTATTCGGAAACTCGTATACGCAATATAATTTTTTTTATAAGATAATCAGGTGTTTATATATTGGATAAGCATGATGGTGGGTATTAATTTTAAAAACCAGACTTAATTTTGACTCTCTTATTGAAATTCTTCAATCTAAGGTTTACTCTACAGGGTGAGATGAAAAACCTGCAACCAAATTCAGACTGCTGTCATTCCTAAGCCACTCGTCCGACAGATGCTAAAATTATTCCAGTGACAGCTCATTATATTGTTTACAAGCGAACAAAAGCATTTTGGTGAGAATTATCCAGAAAAAAAGTTATTCGTGATGGAATTCAAGCGTGATAATGTAATTTCTTTATATTTGGCTGGAAAACCACAAGTGGCTATCTTTAGAGCATTTAAATGTGAATAAATTGTTTGTGTCTCGTACCGTCGCTCGTTAACGTGATACTGGTAGCGTTGCCCGACGTCAAGGAAGTGGATGGAAAAAACAGCAACATCAGCAGAAATATGGCCGAAAAATGGCTCGTGAGCTGAACATATCGCAATATTCCATTCAGCAAATATTGAAAAATGAGCTCGGGGTAAAGGCATTGAAATTCCAAAAAGTGCAGAAACTTTCACCGCAACTCAAAGAAGCTAGACTCTATAGAGCTAAAGAGTTGCTTCGCTTGGCCAAAAGTGGTGGTGAACTGCCGAATTAAGTTTTCTCCGATGAGAATACATTCGTTGTACAGCAGTGCGGGCCGCCATAACAGCCGATAGTCACTCTTCGCTCGTATAAATCGACCGTGACATCAGAATAAATGCCGAATATTATCGCAAAAATATTCTGGAGGGTGTATTAAAGCCTTGGGCACGCAAACATTTTGGCGGCAGACCTTGGACATTCCAACAGATCTCAGCACTATTGCACTTAGCATGCGCCACCCAAGAATGGTTACAAAATGTGGTTCCTTGCTTCATTTCCAGCGGTTACCAATCCGTTGGACTATTGCGCCTGGAGTATTTTGGAAAGCAAGGTTGGCATTAAAAAGTACTAAAGTGTCCATCACCTCAAGCAAGCGCTTCGCCGGGAATGGGCCAAACTATCGCAGGGTAACATTCGGGCAGCGTGTTACGGTTTCATTGGCCGTTTGAAGGCCATAATTCGTGCCAAAGGTGACCAATTCGAACAAATCTAAACTTATTCTAAAATTTGATGCTATTTCCGACATTTTTTGCTTTCATTCAATAAAAATTAAAAAATATATATAATTATGGCGTTTGCAAGGTGTATTTAATAAGGTGTAATTGGCAATTTTAAAATATTTTATTTTTGTTTGTAAACGAAATTGTCAATATCAGTTTTGGAAGTTAAATTAAATAATTTGTTTCTTTTGGATTTATAGAAATGCAAATTGATTCCTTTAGTAATCAGCTTAGAAGAAATTATAATATTTGGATTTCTTTTCTATTGACTCGTGTACCTAACCTAAGGGTAGGACATTAAGAGCCTTTTCATTTAGCTTCTAAGTGGTGAAAACAAAAATGGGGCTGTTACGATTGCTGGTGCGTGTGTGCATAAATTGCTGCTAGGCTAGGCATATCACAATGGTGTGACCCAACTGTGTAGTCGAAAACATATCTGAGCTTCAAAACACGGATATATAATGTATACTTTGATTAATTTTGTATCTGCTTTTGGAGCTTTTGACGCTAGCCGTCTGGACAATAGGTTTGACAGTAACCCTGTGACATGTTTTGCAGGAAGTGGTGAGAATTCAGCCCGACCATTGCAATGGGAATCGCATTTGGGTTTATGGTGTTGTCGCATGTATGATTTGTTCACATTTTTTCAGTGAATGCACAACCAAAGGCAATCGAGGAACCTGATAAGTAACGCATATGCGTTCATGAAGCCGCTGCGAATATAGCTTTTAATAATTTTGGGTTTAACCCGCAAGAATACTTCGTCAATTTAAAGCCCCTCGTCACGGCTCCAGAATGGTTCATTTTGGGATATTTATTTTGATATCCCGCAGGACAGATTATAAACTTTTATTTTCCTCAAGATGAGATTTCAATTTCATATGTATAAGCACAACACTAATAATAGCGGCTAAGCTATAAACAAAAATCAAAAGAATGTGTTTCAAAGAAAAGTTTTGTTAATATTTGTTTTTTTTTTTTCATATCCCAACCATTCGTCAGAATGACTTTTTAGTTTCTATAAATGTTGTTATTGTAAAATATTAGTTGTTGTAGTTGATGCATGCACCTTATAAATACACCTTGGGCGTTTGACTTTGTTGCCGTTTTGTTATCTCACCCTGTATATTAATTAATTAAAATTTTTTAAAGAAATCTGAGACTGATATGGCCACGTTTCAAGACAATTTCCTAATATAGCTTTTTTTTTTAGGAAATATTTATATTTTTTAACTTAAAATGTTTCAAAAAATTTCCTTAGCTATAAATCTGAATATTAGGATACTCTTTTTTTACCAGATAAGTTATAGGAGTGATCAGCATTAAATTTTCTTTGTAATTCCTTTATTCAAACCATTTACTTTTTCGCATACCGAGAATTGTGTTAGTTTCCAGGGTTGTTTTATGGGCTTTGATCCCTCTCTCTCTCTCTCTTTCTGCTAAACAACATGCATCTGATAAATGAAATAGAGAAAAAGAAATACAAATAATTATAGACAAATCGTCAAGTTAAAATGAAACATTAACGACTTACGACTTTTCTAAAACCATATTTAACAATACTTATATAAACAAATTCTCATCTGCGTGTGTTTGTGTGTCACATACACATACAGCAATTATGTATATTCTGAAAATTTGAAAAGAGACAGTACTTTAGTAAATGTTTCAATAATAAAATATGAGATTTTTAGATAGAAGAACTAATACAAGAACTGTTCAATGTACCCTTGAACAGGGTATTTTGTATGAGTTATTAACAAGTTCTTGTACGGTTCTCTTTTCTAATGAACATTATTTTTTTTTAATTTTATGAAGAATAAATTCAATGCATTTTTGCCCAAATTATTACCAGAGTTGCACTCTTTCACAAGTTCAAGGCGTTACTTTCAAAACAATATAGCTAAGATTTTGCCACTGCATTATTGGAAAGATCGAACTCTTGGTGGTGCAACGAACGAGTATTAGAGAGCTGCATGTCTCTTTTGCTGATTGATTGGTTGGTTTCTGAAAAGGTAAAGAGGTTAATAACCAGCCAGAAAAAAGAAAAATTCTTTTTTTTTTCAATTTAAGTAATTAAAAAATAATACATGCTTCATTTGTTTTGGGTTTTGGTCACAGACAATTGCTATTATATCTTTACTAAATTTAAACATTGCTTATTATAAAACACGATACAATTGTATGTATGTGTGTTTGAAATTCTTTTACACTAAAAATAGCTTAAAAACGGACATGCCTATGTGTAGGTGTTTTGTTATAATACGTTTTGTTTAAAACATTTCAAAATCGAAACATTAGTATTTTGTGAATTTTGCATTTTTACAAACAAATTCTAAAATTATTACAAATATGTATATTTGTTTTAATTCTGTATAAAAATGACTGCTCTCCCATTTGTTTTATCTTTTTTCTTTGGGGGGAATTTAATTCATTTTTATACACGTATCAAAACGAATTTTAAATTTACTTGGCTACCACTTATTTTGTAAATAAATCTTGTAAAATAATTTGTTGTTAAAATATTTTTTTTTGCCTGTTCTTTTTTGTGAAATTAAAGTGTAATATAAAAATTTACATTTAGCATTGCTAGGACATTTAGCAGCAAAATAATAGTCGAGTTCTTCATCCATTTATCAGCATTTACCAGCTCGTTTGTCTGCTCTGATGCCAGGATGCCAAGCAAAATTTACATCTTTTCTTGTATGAATGGATGTACAAGAGCCTGATTCAACGAAATGCGTTTTGAGGGATCCAAAGCAAATATATTATCCAATAAATCCCTTAGTTGAGTAACCTTACGATGTTGATCGTCGGGCAAATTTTGATCGGCAATTAATTCTTGTTGCAGATTTCGTGTCGGCTTGATAACAGGCATCACAACAATTTTTTCCTAGTATTATGGGAAAATACAAAAAGAAAGAAATGACGTTAACCCAAATGAGAATTACTCTATTAAAAATTCAAAATTTATTCAGAAGGGAAAGCCATATATTTCGAATAAAACTAAATATCAATTTTACAATTTTTAGGCACCATTTAAGTCTTTCACTTTAATAAAGTAATAAAATATTAGAAGCAACTTACCCTCTCCGTAACTTTATCGATTTCATGGTATAGGAAATTGCAGCTCTGATCAAAATGTTGATCTTTAAATTGACCTTTACGTATAATACGATTAGGTATTTTGCCTATTGTTAAATAATTTAAAGGTTAAACATATATTTTATTCGAAACATTTTGAAGATGCACATACCTTTCAAGTCCATAAAGAATTTCAACATTTGATTATTACTCTTGCCACTGAACAATATCTTTCCTGTATACAATTCATATATGGTACAACCAGCTGACCACATATCAATACCATAGTCATATGGTATGCCTAGTATAATTTCTGGGGCACGATAGAATCGTGAAATTAAATAGGGAGTAATTTCATTGTCGTTTATTGTGGAGGCCGAACCAAAATCACACAATTTCAAAATTAAATTATTTTCATTTACCAGAATATTGTCGGGTTTTATGTCGGCATGTAAAATACCAGTTTTCTTTAGCAATTTCAAAGCCAAAAACAATTGTTGTGTATAACTTCGTACGGCCTTAATGTGCAGGCCAACATTTTTGCCATACTTTTTTAAGACTTCGCGTAAGTTCATAGCCAAAGGTTCAAACACCATGCAAAGATGCTAAAAATGTGACAAAAATATTTTTGAATTTTTTTCAATGGGGCACAGAATGTTTTATGTCGCATATATATATTTACCTGTTTATGGAAGAAATGGCGAAACAATCGTAGACAATGGAATCTATCATCAGGATCGGCATCATTTAATTTCTTCAGAATTTCTAATTCGCGCAAACCAGTCTTGTGCCTGCAAAAGAATACAATAACAAATAAGATTTTTAAGAGTTTTTAACTCCCCAAAAAAAGGGTACTTACATAATTTCATTGTTCCTTATAATTTTGACAGCAACATTGGCATTTCCTCTGGCTTGATCTCTGGCTCTTATGACATTACTGAAAACACCTTGCCCAGTATAACCACTGACCACATAGCGATTATCCAAAACTTCACCAATACGTACGCGATAGTAACCCTCAGCATCATCCCAATTGTCCGTCAAAGCCGGATTTTCCACCATGTTTTTATTTTGAACAATTGTGTTTGGGGACTGGGAGAGAAAATGTTAAAGAAATTAAATATTTTCACATTTTGTAGATATTTTGCAGTAACATATTGTTATCGACAATTTTATACCCTCCACCATAGTATGGAGGATATGTTAAGTTTGTCATTCCGTTTGTAGCACTTCGAAATATAAATTTTAGACCCCACAAAGTATATATATTCTTGATCTATGTCGATTTAGCGATGTCCGTCCGTCTGTGGAAATCACTCTTTCTTCTGAACGAATTGAAGTAGATTCATACAATTTTACTCATGGGCCATGTAAGTCCATGTTTTAGTATAGCCCCATATAACGGTACCTCCCGATATTCGGTATTTTGATAATTTTAGATACATTATTCACTGGAATTGTTTCAAATTTGGTGTTTGAAGTTCGTAATGGGTACTACAGCCTAAGACAGAAAATTGTCTGTGTAGGTCCACGTCTTCGTATAGCCCCCAATATAACGGTAGCTTCCTATATTTGGTATTTTGATGATCCGGAATTGTTTCAAATTTGGTGTTTGAAGTTCGTAATGAATACTTCAGCCTAAGAGAGAAAATTGTCTGTGCAGGTCCACCTCTTCGTACAGCCCCAATATAACGGAACCTCCCTTTATTCGGAATTTTGATGATTTTAGCTACATTATTCCCCCAATCTTTTTTATTCAAGTGTCGCATTTGAATTTTGTTGTTGTTAATTACAAAAGTTGTCTATGCAGGTCCACGTCGTCGTATAGACCCTAATATAACAGATACATTCGGTATTTTTAAGATTTTAACAGAATTTTTAACGGGTTTAATTTTTTTTTTTTTTTTTTTTTGAAAATAGCCATAATCGTTCAAATGTTGGAGGGCATTCAAAGATCGGCCCGGCCGAACTTATTGCTTTTTTACTTGTAAAATATGTTTTGATATTTTCTGAAAAACAGCGTTTTCTATGAATAATACTTTCTATAGAAAATCTAGCTGTTGACAATATTCCTAAAGAAAATATTATTGTTATCGACATTTTGAATATAAGGTAACCGATAAAACACAATATTGTATGTATCGCTTATCGCCAAATTTTCTATAATAAAGTATTTGTTATCGAAAACATTTTCTACAAAAAATCTTGCTATGTACAAAATGTTTTCGCTATTTGCTCTGTTCCTGAACCTGCAAGAATCTACTAGTTTGCATTTTTTTCGATATCATAAAGGGAGAATAGGTTATCGTAGTAAAAAAAACTTTTACGTTCTTGTAGTTCTGGAACAGAATGTAACAATTTCAAATTTCATATCCTTCACACAGAACAATATCTTAAATTAAACTATAAATTGAAATTGATTTTTACAAGCCAACAACTCACATCGAAATTTGAATCTACATCTTGATCAGCAAACATATCCCATTCTGGTCGTTTTTCCTTTGTCGTTGCGCTGTTAGGATTTTTAATATTATCCTGTTGAATATTTCCAACATCAGGAGTGGTTTCTGCCTTTTCAATAGGTTGACGCGATGATTCTGAGGTAACGGGTGAACGAGATCGCGAACGATAACGTTTACGTTCGAAAGGCGATTGCGGAGATTTATTTCGTTTTTCCGTATTTACAGGCAGATTATGTTCATTTAGATTATGATTACTGCCCGTCTTAGTGTCTTGTTGTGGCGGCTCTTCTTTGCCACCCAATTTCTTTAAAAAATTAAAGTTAATTTAATACTTTTCGGTTGCTTAGTATCTTTTGGAATTCCTCGAACTTACCTTCAGCAATTCTTCCCTTTGTTTACGCCTCATTTCAATAATTTTCTCTTCGTCATCATCTTCGTCGATATCAATGTCCAAATTAACATCTTCATCACTGCTTGAATCGATTTGTTGTGTTTTTTGTCCTTCGCTCAATGAACCCCTATACCGATCTTTATCAGTGCGTTCACTACGATCTCTGGTGGAACGATGACGATCCCGTTCACGTTTCCGGTCTGATTCAGCTTTGCTACGACTGTGTGATCGCTCACGCATCCATCTGTCACGATCTCTATCACGTTCTCGTTCACGTCCACGATGAATGCCACGATCATGTTGCCGCATTCGATCTTCACGACCTCTATTATCTCTATCACGACCAGCATCATTTTCACGTTGTTTGTCGCGATTGATCTCCTGTCTTAGATCTTCCATCTGACGATTTTGGTCGTAATGTTCGCGATGCCTTAATCTGCCGCGATCTTCTTCAACATCGACAGGCCGGCGTCTCTCCTCCCTTGAATATCTATCATTTTTATCCCTTCGACCTGATGAACGACTGCGGCTTCTAACTCTACTATGGCTATGGGACTGTTGTGGCTGCTTGCTTCTAGAATCCCTTCGTTCTCGGGAACTTTTTTGTTCTCTTGTCTGTGAGGAAGAAGATCCTACAACATCACGTTTTACTTTACCACTCCGATCGCGCTCTTTTGAGTGACTTTTCTTGTTGGCACGACGATCCACACTTCTGCCATCTGGACTTTCACTAGAATCATCCAATAATATAATATCGGTATCATCATTCTTTTTGTTATTATTAGAAATTTTGTCATTGTTTTTACTAGTATCAGGAAGATGTGCAGGAACTACATGAAAACTATCATTTTTCTGGCCCTCACTGGGTACGACTGCTTTTTTGGGTACAGAATTTGGACGGCTGTCATCACCCTCTGTGTCTGACATATAAGCGCCCAGCCGGGCTTGCAAAAGTGCCTTTTGCTTCATGAGTTCCTCCAAGTTTAGGTCATCTTCTATAATTGTTACAACGGGGCTGGCGTCTTCAACGGGCCTAAAGTGATTAAAATGGTAAGTCTATGTATTTTTGGAACATCTAAATTACTTACACTTCGCTTTCTGATCCAGATGATGCTACTTCCATTGTGGGTAAAACTTTATTTTGAATCGTCTTGGTTATTTCTTCGACCAGACTGCACGGATCTGTTGGTAAGTTAGGCTTTGTAATGAGAATTTTATTAGTTTTTGCATCGTGTTCCACGCGTAATGCACTATTTGTATCCTTCTTCACTTTCTCCATTATCTCCGTGAACTTTTCATTTAATGCTCCGGTTTTTTTCTTCTCCACAATAGCTTCCCTTTCCGATTCGGAATCCGTCGACGATCCCGAATGCCGACGCGATCTTTTCTTTGACGATTTCTTATGCTTTTTGTGAGTTTTTTCACTTTTATTAGACTTTTTATGTTTTTTGTGTTTCTTAGACTTTTTGTGATGGCTCCCAGACGAATGTTTAGAACGCTTCTCCTCCGGACCATCGTCGTTGGTAGAATCATAGCTGCTTGGGGGTAAACAGAAAAAAATTATGTATACATTGCACTCTGTGCACAAACTAAACGTTTATTGCAAATCTGAAATATTATTCATACCCATTTTCATCGCTGGTCATTTTGCTAAGTTTTTTCGCAAAGCAAATAAAAAATTTAACGCACTTACTGTAATCCGATAATTAATAAATTGAATAAATAAAAACTTTCCAACAAATTCACAAAACCACGAAGAAACTCAATGAACTCAGCGCAGAGAAAATGTTGGCAACTACATTGCATGTGACAAATATAGGTGATTGGCAACACCTAATATTTTTTCCTGTAGTCGTGGTTGAGTTTACCAACTAGCAATTTTAATCACAATTGAAATATAATTGATGAAAATATTTGCTCTGTTCAATATCATAATGAAAAAATCGGCTTATACCACGGCATAATTACAGAAGGCTGACCAAAGCTACCTCCTAAATACATTTTTTTCTTTTTTGCCCTTTTTCTGTTAGAACATACACACATTTTGTGTATGTGTGTGTATTGTTTTGAATAAAAAATACAATAATTTGAAATTATTTCAAATTTAGTTGCAAAAAAAAAATGCAAATTTTTGGACGAAATGGGTAACAAATGATAAAACTATATTGTCTTACTATTTTAGATTCATCTTGTGGAATAACCCCGAAATTTCATTCTTCCATTCTCTCGCGGGTTTTCCCAGTATAAGAAAGTTCTTAAAAAAAATAAACTAAAAAAAACTTATTGTTTCATATTTAAAAGCCTATTTGACACTATAAGACTCCAGCACAGAGTTTCATTTTTCTACTTTATTTGAAGTTGAGAAACCTTTCTTATTGAGCCATGGTTTATACTATTGCTCTTTTCCAGACCTGTAAACATCTGCTAGTTTTCACATTTTTTTCAATAATATTATAATTGGCTAGGTTTCTGTACTAATTGAAAATAAATAAAAAAAAATACAAAATTATAAAATAAAAATCGGCAGTCACAGAAAATTTGCACATCTGAAACAAAGCAATTGTTTTTTTATATAATACCTGTTACAGCATAGTAAAATAATTGCAATGTATTGCAGATTGATTAAATGTTGAAATACTAAACTCTGAATCTGGAGTCTAATAACTTCAAGTAATAAAAACAAATGCAGTATTGTGTTTTGTGAATATTACATTTTTCACAATATTTTAATTTACGTGAAAAAAGCGAAAAAGGAATGGAACTTAACGGATTTTTCACAATATCATGTTTCTAACATGACAATTTCTTTTATTCCAAGACGCTAAAATTCATTCTCACCCAAAGTTGTAATATTGATTTTTTACAAAAGAGCATGAGGAACTCATGACTTCATATTTACAAATACCAATGGTTTTATTTATTTATTTCTTTTTTACAATATTTTTTGTTGCGGTGGCGCTCACAATAAGTAAATGCCATGGCGCAATAAAATAAACAAGCCGGCATTAGTTTTAGCCGGCAATGAGCGAACGCCAAACTGAAAATGAGCCGGATATGCAGGTCTCCTGATTTGTGAAAAAAAGGTAGTGCCAAGTTTGTGTTGATTTTTGCTGAGTCGATTCTTTTAGATCGGCGTTGGAAAAATGCAACTCTGTGCGTATGATTATGTTTAGTAGAACAGTGAAGTGAAGAAAAGTAAATAAATTTGGAAAATTGTGGGAAAATCGAGAAGGGGAAATTAGTCTTGGCGTCATTTTTCCCGTATAAAAGCGTAGAGATAGCAAAAAGAAAACCAGATTTTGTTGGTGCGCTATAGAAAAAACAACATTTTTATTTCGTTTGCCAAAATCGACAATTTGGAAAAAGTCGGCATTTAACAACGGTACAAAATTAAGTTTTATTGACGGGTTTATACGGCTGCGTGCCTTGCATTTATTTTTATATTGGATGAATAAAAATCATAGATGTAAGTTTAAATTGTGGTGTTGTCTAATGTTGGTCGTAACAAGTGTTGTGTCCCTTCCATTTAAGATTCCATCAGATTGCGAGCCATTGCGAGGCCTTCCAACGGTTTACGCGGAAGGTCGCCTTGTTTAAACCAGCCATATGCCATAGAAAAATTTGTTTCGACATCTAAGTTGCAGAAAGCCAGCAGATTGATGCGACAGTGTCCGTTGTGCCAGAAAAGAGCCATATAATTTCCGCCGACATAAGTTCCCACAAGCCAATTAAGTATCTGGCCAACCAGGTAACGAAGATAAAAAAAAAAAAATTTTTTAATAGTTACCTCATGTTAAGTGGAACCGGCACCGTAGCGCTTTATCGACGGGTGTGAGGCGACCGTTAAACATCTGAAATAAATTAACAAGGAAATTAAAATATTAATAATTGATGTGACATTAAGTCCACAAAAAAACTAACCTAAAATCAAAATTAAAAAAAAAAAAAGAGAAACTATAGTATTAATATAATGTTTTAGAAATAAGTTGTGTTGTTTAGGAGTTAATATTCGTTTATGTTTTAATTTAAGTATTATTATTGTGAGGAGAATTAATGCCACGAAACTCGTTCGACGTGAGTGAAGGAACACCCTCAACGTTCAACTAGGTTTAGACGAAACGTTTTTTCTTTTAGACAGGTTAAAGAAATGTCTAGCCCTACCTAATCGAGCTCCATTAGGCAGAATACCTTAGATTAGTAAAAAAATAGCCCGAATTGGCCGAATACCTAGTGTGAAGATTGTTGTCGTCCCGAATATTGACTCACATTCCTCGTGTTGTCTGGTGTTAATAATCCATTAAGAGACCATGATAAAAGCAATGTTAATAAATGTATATGTTTGAATGTTAAGATTAATTATCATGTCTTTCTAACTTGAGTGTAAGAGAGGGAAGGAAGGGTATGTTATAGGGTGAAATAGTGTGTGTGGAAAATGGGGCCCTTGAAACAAATGAGAAAGGATACGAAGGGTCAAGGTTGGGTGGGCAGAGTGGAGGAGTCATAACCACCAAGCTCCTTTGCCATGAGTGTGTGTCGTGTTTGTGATCGTGTTGTTTTATTTGTGTTTTCCCCGTTTACATTGATTGTTAGTCCCCTAGGCCTGAAGGTGGAAGGGTTGAGAACCCCCTGAGAGTTGCACTCCTGAGCTAGATGGAACCCCACCTGAAGCACCACTGTAGGCGGTACATAACAATATGGCGCCCAATTTTGAAACTAGAATGTCTAATCGCCAAAACATAATTCCAAGAATTATAATAGCCGAAAGTAATAACCCCTGCTTGAGTTCTGGGAAATAGAGGCAAGACTTAAGGCGAAGACATGTAATGCAATTCTGTGATATAACATCTACTCATAGAACAATAATCCATAGGATGAAATAGATACAAACGAGTGTCACATTTTCTTACCAAGCTAGCTTTTATTGCAACCACCGTTTCAAGTAACTGTGATTAAAGTGCAATTTAAGTATAGATAGGTAGTAAATTAGGATAATCGTTTCAATCAATAGGGTCTGTGCAATAACTCATTGTTCGTGATGTGTAACAAAGAAAGTATTGTTTTTATGACCTGTCTTTTTTTTTGTATTCCGTTTTGTTAATGTAGTATAAATAGACCAAGGATAGTATAGGGAGATAGCGATATCTGCTGTGATGCAAACAAAAAAAAATCATAGACTGTATCGTGAAATATTTCTCGTTTCACAAGATCTTTTTCCTATAGCTTTCTTAGGAGAATGCGTGATACTAGCCTTTCAAAATATGTTAATTCTTTTGTCAATCAATCCTATTCAACGCACTGTGGCAACCCATATGGGACACTAAAACTATAATAAAAAAATATCAAAAAAAAATATATTACCCACACACAAACCCCTGATAGCTGAGAATGCCCTTCACGAACTCTCACATAGTTGAATTGTTTTTCGTATAACTTGTTTTTATTGTTGTATTTTTTTTTATATAATACCTGTGTAATTGTTATAAACGCATATTTCATTCAGTATATTTGTTTTAAAAAAAAATTTTAACTCATAGTAATTAGTTTTATTTCTGTTACTTCTAAGTATTTTTTTACCTTTGTTTAACCCCTGTTGAAAAGCAGTTACTAATAGTATAAATCGATAACTTAGATTAAAAGTAGCATTAAATTATAATTTATGTCCACTAGAGTATACTAATCAAACCATAGATTTGTTAGGATCTTATAAGTGATTTTTATCCAACCTAATGAGCGAATCTACGTCTAGCAAAAGGCGCAGCAAAAGAAACCGATCGATAACGTTTGACTTAAGCCGATCTTCTATACAGTCCCCAAAGAAGAAAAAAAATACGCCCAAGGGAACAAATTCCAAAATGCAAAATTCAAACGCCAACGTCGATCCGAGTTTCTGCGATATGTCCTCTACCATAAATAATCCGAATCCCAGCACAAGCGCTGCTGCAGGATTACCTCCGAATAATGCAACACCTAATTTACCACCCATCAATCCACCGGAAGTAGCCCAGCTTGTAAGGAGTCTAGTTCAAGAGAGTTTGAATCATGCCCAGGCAAATTTACACTCCCTAGTACAGGTTAGCGTTACAAAAGAATTAGAGAAGGTATACTCTGGCATAGACAAATTAAATAACGCAGTAGCATCCCTAACGATAGGCAGACAGACATCTCCACCAAACCCCCAAAACATAACCCAACAAAATACCAACCCACCAAATACCAACCCACAAAATACCGACCCACAAAATACAAACCCACAAAATACAAACCCACAAAATCAAAACCCACAAGCCATCCCGGCCAACGATTCGTGGCACCAACAGCTACCCTCGAATAGGAATCGCAGAAACACTGTGACACCATCAGTAATGAGCAATGTCAGTAGTCAGGGTATAAAAATTGAACGATTCGGGATTAATTTCTCGGGTAGGCCTAACAGTCTGGCTGTAGAAGACTTTATATATCGTTTAGAATATTTTCAAAAGCAGTACAATTTGGAATGGGAGGATATCTTGGGAGAGTTCCACATATTAGTCTCAGGACCTGCTCACGAGTGGTATTGGCTCCAACTAAAAAATGATAATATTACCACATGGGAGTCATTAAAATATTCCTTAGTTGAAAGATTTAAGACACGGCGAACATGTTTCGAAGAAATGCGTGATCTCTTAGAACGCAAGCAATTGCCGGGAGAGTCGATCGACGCGTTCTTTCATGATATTAATTTGATGAGGTCCAGGTTGGAAAAGCCCGTCTCTGAATTCGAAATGATCTCTCTCGTAAAGAAGAATTTAAGAAAGAATCTGTCAGGTATAGTTTATTCTATGAAAGTCTCGTCTTTAGAGCAATTAAGGGTAGAATGTCTGGAAGTGGAAAGGACCTTTTTTCGCAAGGATCCTGTACCAATCCAGCCCCCAACAAATAACAGACCTATACGTGTCAACGCTATACAAGAGGAAGAAGAAGACGTAGATAATTTTCCCATTCTAGATGACTCAGATGAGGTGGTAGAGCTCGCCGCTATTAGTATCCAACTAGTATGCTGGAATTGCCAAAAACCTGGTCATGGGTTTAGGGATTGTCCTTCTACACAAAGAAATTTATTTTGTTTTAAATGTGGTAAACCTAACACTACTTCGCCAAAATGTGTGAATTGCAGGTCGGGAAACGGGAGGAAGAACCTGATTGCAGCGGGGAATCAGCGTTCATCCGAGCAGTCCGCGCTCCAGAACTCTCAAACGAGTCAGTAATTGGTAGTGAGTCAGCCCGTTTTTCCAAAATTCGCCACTATATCCCCTTAGAGATCAGGGAACAGAATTATAATGCAACAAAAGCCAGAATTTTTCATGAAAAGTATGTTGGGGGTACTAACAAAAATCCAGCTGCTAACTCAAACCATGAGCTAGTAACTAAAAATAAACTAAGAATCGAAAAACTTAGACTAAGACACAGGCAAAATAAGGCAATAAAAAAGGCTGTATCTGAAGCCATTGTAAGAACCCAATATGGAAAAGATCCGAGACCTTATGTCTTAGTCCAAATACAAGGCAAGGAAATAAAAGGTCTGTTAGACTCAGGAGCTACCGTAAGTTTATTAGGTAAGCGTTGTAGAGAGATTGTAGAAGACATAGGAATAGAAGTCAAACCCTATACCTCAAACGTCAGTACTGCCTCCGGGAAAATCCATCGTATACTGGGAATAATCGAAGTGGATGTTGAGTATCAGCAAGAAATTTCAAGAATGTCCCTCTTTCTGTGTCCAGACTTAGAGCAAGACCTGTATCTAGGCATAGATTTCTGGAAGTTGTTTAAAATTGCACCAGAAATCTTCCCAGTGGAAGAAATTGATATAGCAATACAACAGAAAATTCGCGGAGATGCTAAGAATGAAAACACGAATATGCACCAGTTAAATGAAGACCAACAACAGGCACTTGCAAACGTGGTAAACAAGTTCATAACGTTTGAAAAGAACGGATTGGGCTGCACTAAATTAGAAAAACATAGCATTAAACTAATGGAAGGTGCAAATCCGGTTAAGGACAAGCACTACCCTTTGTCGCCTGCCATGCAGGAAATAGTGTACAATGAAATTGATAATATGCTCGCTCTGAACGTGATCGAGGAAAGCGATTCGCCATGGAGCAACAGAACTACAGTTGTTAGAAAACCCGGCAAGAATAGATTCTGCCTAGATGCGCGAAAACTTAATGCGTTGACGGTGAAAGACGCATATCCTCTACAAAACATAGACGGCATATTGAGTAGGATAGACCAAACACATTACATAAGTAGCGTCGACCTAAAGTATGCGTTTTGGCAGATCGAACTGGAGGAAGAGGCCAAACCATATACCGCGTTCACGGTACCAGGTCGACCGCTTTACCAGTTCCGTGTAATGCCATTTGGTCTATGCAATGCTGCACAGAGGCTATGTCGATTAATGGATCGAGTGATACCAGGCAGACTAAAATCTAATGTATTTATTTATCTGGATGACCTCTTAATCATAGCAGATGATTTCGACAATCATATTCGATTACTTGGTGAGGTAGCTGAATGTCTCCGGAAGGCCAATTTGACCATTGGTTTAAAGAAATCCTTATTTTGTTTTCGAGAATTAAAATATCTTGGCTTTATAATTGGTAACGGCTGCTTAAAAACGGATCCTGATAAAGTAAGCGCCATTCTAAAAATTCCAACACCAAAAACTCCAAGGGAAGTCAGAAGTTTCCTGGGTACCGCCGGTTGGTACAGACGATTTATAAGGGACTTCGCTAGCATATCTGCTGCACTTACAGATACTTTAAAAAAAGGACAAAAGTTCACAATCACTCCTCAGGCCATGAAAGCGTTTAACACCCTGAAGAGAGCATTAACATCCGCACCGGTACTCCGACATCCGGATTTCAAACGAGAATTTTATATACAGTGTGATGCCTCCGATTATGGAATCGGGGCAGTATTGTTCCAAAAGGACGATGATGGATGTGAAAACCCAATCGCCTTCTACTCGCAGAAATTTAACGCATGTCAGAGAAATTATTCTGTTACGGAGAAGGAGTGTTTGGCCGCGGTATTAGCCGTCAAGAGATTCCGACCCTACGTCGATCTCATGAAATTTACTATAATTACGGACCATGCCAGTCTTAAGTGGTTGATGTCGCTTAAGGATTTAAGTGGAAGGCTAGCCAGATGGTCGCTGCAACTGCAAGCGTTTGACTTTACGATCGAACACCGCAAAGGTTCGGAAAACGTAGTAGCAGATACTCTTTCTAGGATGCCAATAGAATCAGATGCAACAGTAGAAGAAATCACTGCGGAAGATATTCTCGACTTTGAAACCACCGCATTTGAAAGCGAAGAATATGTCGGATTGCGAAATACGATAGAGGAAAACCAAGAGCAACTTCCAGATTTAAAAGTGGACAAAGAGAAAATATTTATAAAGGTGAAACATTTTGAACCAGAAACCACTGAGTTCGAATGGAAATTATGGATACCTGAAGAAATCACATATGCCCTAATTGAAAAGGCCCATAATTACACTGGATCGATCCATGATGGTATACATAAAACAGTAAACCGACTTAAGACTTTTTATTATTGGCCAAAAATGACCTCCCAAGTAAGGCAATATATAACCAATTGCCAAATATGCAAAGAAACTAAGCCTGCAAACCAAATAATGCGCCCCAATATCGGAAATGAAGTAATTACTGAAAGACCCTTTCAGAAACTATATATAGATTTTCTTGGTAAATACCCAAGATCTAAAAAGGGAAATGCATATATCTTCATTGTGGTCGACCACTTCACTAAATTCACGTTTCTGCATGCAATGAAAGAAGCTACTTCCAAAAATGTAGTAAATTTCCTAGAAAATCAAGTGTTTCGGGTATTTGGAGTTCCAGAGATAGTACACAGCGATAACGGTAAGCAATTTACCTCAGCAAATTTTGAAGAAATGATAAAAACGTATAAAATTACCCACATCAAAACAGCTTACTACTCCCCGCAGTCGAACGCGTCAGAGCGAGTCAACCAGTCTGTACTGGCAGCGATAAGGACGTACGTCGATAATGATCACCGCGACTGGGATTTGTACCTGTCTGAAGTTGAACAAGCACTCCGAACATCGGTTCACACTGCCACAGGTGTCAATCCGTTTTTCGCATTATTCGGGTACAATATGTTCACGAGTGGAACCGATTATAATTTAGCAAAGAAACTTAAATCTCTTACTGATCATCAGATAAACCAATTAAATACCACAGATAAGCTAGAATTGATAAGGGAAAGGGTTAAAAATAAATTGCACGAAGCATACCAATCCAGTGCTAAACGCTACAATAACAGATCACGAAATATCACTTTCCGACCGGGACAAGAAGTGTACCGTAGGAGTCATGTCTTGTCAAATTTTAAGAGTAACATAAACTCTAAATTTTGCAAAAAATTCTTAAAGTGCCGAATAGTTAGGCCGGTGGGAAATAATATATATGAACTAGAAACTCTTCAGGGGAGACCTCTTGGCCATTTCCACACTAAAGATATAAAGGCTTGAATAATGTGCAATAATATCTGTGATAAAGTCAAATAAGTGCAATATAGATTTATAAATGTTTGTCATTCATGTACATTTTTTTAATCTATGTTGTATTTGTTTTTATTATAAGATAATTATTCACAAATATAAAACATCCTAATAAGTTACCAAGCGAACTATAGCCCGGCTGAGAAAAAATCTCAGGGCGTGGGAATTCCCCACGTTGGGACTGAAGAATGAAACGTACCAAAAGTTTTTAATAAATAACGAAACAAAATGAGGGAACGAAATACTAGCACGAAAAAAAAAACACCTGTAAATTTCTGGTAATATTATCTCAAATACAAAACATCTATTCCCCCCAATGTCAAAAAGGAGATACGATAACTTACAAAAAAAGCAATAAATAATATATAAGGAACGAATTAAGGTATAAATGCAATATACATTATAATCAAATAAAAAAGTCAATATGTGAGGTTAAAGCATGCACAGGTTGGCAATGTGAACTATACCAAGGTAGTCAAAATAATATTAAATTGCCATATCAAGTCACCAATGAATAAATTCTGAGGAAATCCCATGTTTAGATACTTTTCAGGAAGTGCATTAATTATAAGTATTAAATTTTAGGCAATAATATACGAAGATTATTGGTTCCCTCTTCAATTTGTCAAATGACTTTCACTTTCAAGCACCAATATGTTCATCCACAAATTATTATTATTGTAGCATGCTATAAACTGTAAAGTGACCATATCAAATATTGATCCATTGCCCAATATGATCTGACATTGATTTAATTTTTTTTGGGTGGATGTCAACCTTTCATAAAAAATTTAATTTTTATACAACCGCATGGATTTTATTATACAAGAACGATCCATAAATTATTCACACATATATTATTTATTCAGCATAAATTTGTATCTTTCCATATTACCGCATACGAAAGAACCACAATGTGTTTTTATCGCATGCGATAAAAAAATATCCACGCACAAATGCCCGCACAGCAAAGACACAGCTCCGAAGTCGCAATACCAAAAACAACCTTCTTGATATATTTCACACACTAAACCTCATATTGACCACTTGTGACAAAAAGAAAATAAACACTTACCTATTTGGGTTGGTAAAACTTTTTCCACGATGTGTTTCAAGAATGAGAAATAGTTGACAATCCTCAGGTATAAAAATATTGCGCTGTTTTTCGCAAGGTATGTTCCTACTCCAAGGGGGTGACGCCGTTAACTGTCCATATACTGCTGTTACCAAACAAAAAAATACCTAAATAAAAAGAAACAAAATAACATTAATAAATGGGCAATAAAAAATTCTTCAGCGATTACGATTGTGTGCATATAATGGTAAACATAATTTTCTCTAAAATGCACACACATCTATTACCGATGTCTTGTATCATTTTTTTGTGATGGCAGGTAAATAAAAGAATTTACTTCCCATAAAATATGCTTTGTCCAACAATTTAATTCCAACTATATAAACAAACATTCAGGTATATACCTATTGGGTAATGATAATTTAAACCCTTAAATATTTTAATATCGAGCTAATAATGTGGTTAAGCATGAAGCAAATAAACACTCACCTATCCCAAATATCAGGCAAAAAGGATATATAAATTTGTATTCCTCTATTAAATTTATATTCCAAAATTAAATGGTATACTGCATCCATCTGGGAAATCCAAAATGATACCCTTATAAAGCGATCATAAATATCTGCATCAGGAGATGTGATCTATGTTGAAAGGTTCGTGGCGTATCGTTGGGGTACCTAAAAAAATTTAAAAACAAACAATTAGAAATAGGAATAAAATCAACGATAGTTTAGATTTTACCTGTACGTCACCTCATTGAGTTATCGGTCCAAGCTGTGCAGATAATTTGGGCACAAAGTAACAAGAACCATAAATGACATGTTTGCGTCCAATATGACCTCGAACGGAAAATACCTGTGTGCCCCTATGGTATACCGTGATGAGCAGTATGCTTTTTGTGTTCACTTGTTTTCCAATGTCCCAATTGATTCAAATAATGCGTTGATAGTAGATGAAATCCATTCTGAAAAGAAAACAAAAATATTAACAAACGAAATATTCGTATGGAAATAACAACAGTCACTTACCATAACCTCAGTCAAATGCGTTCGCCAAAAACCGTTCATTCATTGAATACATACATGTTGCGTTTACGAAACTCTAATTGTAGTAGAGTAATGTAAGCAGGTATGTGTGTGAATGAAACGACCATCGTCCGTAGGTTCAATGGTATGCATGTGGTGAATGCACACATGCTGCGTTAACGAAACTCTAATCGGAGTAGAGTAATGCAAGCAAGTATGTGTGTGAATGAGAAGAAGACAAATGGGCACACACACACACAAGATGATGCAGATTATGTGGCGCCGACAGCGCTTCATTGAATGAAGCGTGGGTACATATACACGTATACCTGCATTAACGGTGATAGCTGAGACACCACATGGTAATTGAGACACCACCAAGTCAATGAGACACCAAAAACATTGAATATGCGTCCCGAGGGTAATCTGATTAGTTCCTGCATAAAAAGATTAGCGGTAAAAAAAAATGTGTCATGGAAAAATATTTGTTCTTATCAACTTACCTCAGGTCCACACATGAGTTTTCACAGAAAAACGAAGATTTTTCATAGTTCCATTTTTATGTAGGTAAAAGAAAATAGATTGGCAAGAACCGAAATCCCGCACATCGAAATTTTCTGCGATAAACTTGCTAATTTCGAAGTTTTGTTGCGGTGGCGCTCACAATAAGTAAATGCCATGGCGCAATAAAATAAACAAGCCGGCATTAGTTTTAGCCGGCAATGAGCGAACGCCAAACTGAAAATGAGCCGGATATGCAGGTCTCCTGATTTGTGAAAAAAAGGTAGTGCCAAGTTTGTGTTGATTTTTGCTGAGTCGATTCTTTTAGATCGGCGTTGGAAAAATGCAACTCTGTGCGTATGATTATGTTTAGTAGAACAGTGAAGTGAAGAAAAGTAAATAAATTTGGAAAATTGTGGGAAAATCGAGAAGGGGAAATTAGTCTTGGCGTCATTTTTCCCGTATAAAAGCGTAGAGATAGCAAAAAGAAAATCAGATTTTGTTGGTGCGCTATAGAAAAAACAACATTTTTATTTCGTTTGCCAAAATCGACAATTTGGAAAAAGTCGGCATTTAACAACGGTACAAAATTAAGTTTTATTGACGGGTTTATACGGCTGCGTGCCTTGCATTTATTTTTATATTGGATGAATAAAAATCATAGATGTAAGTTTAAATTGTGGTGTTGTCTAATGTTGGTCGTAACAAGTGTTGTGTCCCTTCCATTTAAGATTCCATCAGATTGCGAGCCATTGCGAGGCCTTCCAACGGTTTACGCGGAAGGTCGCCTTGTTTAAACCAGCCATATGCCATAGAAAAATTTGTTTCGACATCTAAGTTGCAGAAAGCCAGCAGATTGATGCGACAGTGTCCGTTGTGCCAGAAAAGAGCCATATAATTTCCGCCGACATAAGTTCCCACAAGCCAATTAAGTATCTGGCCAACCAGGTAACGAAGATAAAAAAAAAAAAAATTTTTTAATAGTTACCTCATGTTAAGTGGAACCGGCACCGTAGCGCTTTATCGACGGGTGTGAGGCGACCGTTAAACATCTGAAATAAATTAACAAGGAAATTAAAATATTAATAATTGATGTGACATTAAGTCCACAAAAAAACTAACCTAAAATCAAAATTAAAAAAAAAAAAAGAGAAACTATAGTATTAATATAATGTTTTAGAAATAAGTTGTGTTGTTTAGGAGTTAATATTCGTTTATGTTTTAATTTAAGTATTATTATTGTGAGGAGAATTAATGCCACGAAACTCGTTCGACGTGAGTGAAGGAACACCCTCAACGTTCAACTAGGTTTAGACGAAACGTTTTTTCTTTTAGACAGGTTAAAGAAATGTCTAGCCCTACCTAATCGAGCTCCATTAGGCAGAATACCTTAGATTAGTAAAAAAATAGCCCGAATTGGCCGAATACCTAGTGTGAAGATTGTTGTCGTCCCGAATATTGACTCACATTCCTCGTGTTGTCTGGTGTTAATAATCCATTAAGAGACCATGATAAAAGCAATGTTAATAAATGTATATGTTTGAATGTTAAGATTAATTATCATGTCTTTCTAACTTGAGTGTAAGAGAGGGAAGGAAGGGTATGTTATAGGGCGAAATAGTGTGTGTGGAAAATGGGGCCCTTGAAACAAATGAGAAAGGATACGAAGGGTCAAGGTTGGGTGGGCAGAGTGGAGGAGTCATAACCACCAAGCTCCTTTGCCATGAGTGTGTGTCGTGTTTGTGATCGTGTTGTTTTATTTGTGTTTTCCCCGTTTACATTGATTGTTAGTCCCCTAGGCCTGAAGGTGGAAGGGTTGAGAACCCCCTGAGAGTTGCACTCCTGAGCTAGATGGAACCCCACCTGAAGCACCACTGTAGGCGGTACATAACATTTTATTTAAGAGAAAATTGCGAAAAAAAGAATAGAAAGTCACGGATTTTTTTACAATATTGAGTATTTTATATTTGTTCATCTCTAAAAAGCACAATTTGAAGAATTTTAAATTTTTTTGAAAATTATAAGCAACAAAGTACAAACATTTTTTTACATTTAATATGATTTTTAACATTTGCAGAGGGTCCTTTTTTGCGCCATGCAACAGCGTGGTTTATAAGTTGATGTAAATACGCTGTTATACTGTCATGGCAAAAGAATACAGGTATTGGCATCAACACAGCTGCTGGGACAACGAACTGTCAAGCCAATTTTAAAATTTAAATTTTTAAATGAACAATTATTAAAATCTATAAAAATCGTTAAAAAATAGCATATCATAATTATTTTTGAAAAAATTAAAACAACATTGACATTAATGTTCCCAAGCATTGATGCATCTACCTGTATTCTTACACCATCACTACAGCTAAAATTCCATTAATCAATTTATACATCCCTAATTCGACAGCGATGCCAACCATTTGTCGTTTTGACGTTAGTTGTTAGTTAACGCAGCACGTCATTTTGCTCATTTTTTCCTTTTGAAAAAAATTCTAACCGTGCAGGACACTTTTTTCTAAAATCTTGTAAGAAATAAATAAAACTAAGTGGTAAGTTAGATTGTAAATTATCAGAACAATTGGCGTGCTAACAATACAACATTCTGTTCTACACAATTCTCTCACATGTAACAGTGTTTGCAAAACGACGTCTCTCCCCCCAGAAGGCAGAGAAAGACGAAGAAAAGAACTTTTGTACTTCTTCATGGAAAAAAGTCAATAGTTATGGTGGTGGTGTAGGACTAAAGCTGAATACAAAAACAACCGCACTGAAACTAAAAGCAATCGGAAGAAAATTTGCATAGTGCAGATTTTCTATTCAAATATAACAACGAATTTTCAATTCAACAGAGGGAGTGAGATTTTCATCTTTAATATACAATTTAAACCTCTAAAAGAATAATTAAGAAAAGAAGAGCAGAGTAAAAAACAATGTCAGCTGTTGAAATAATGCAGGAACAAAACAATAATGAGGACCAGAAAGCATGTGGTTCTAGCGATGGGTCACAAACCACACCAAATGCACCTGTCACCACATTACCCCCATCAGAGGGTGCTAAAGAAGCGTCTCAGGATGAAATAATTGCTTTAGCTGATCATTATAAAAACCAGGGAAATGATTATCTTAAGGGTGAGTGAGAATAGCATGACTGGCTAATTATAAATTACTAATGGCCGAACGGCTTACAAACTCAAATATTTATACGCAAGTTTTCTATTTTATACAAATCTTTTAAAGATGGTAAATATTGAGATATGTTTATAAACACTTTGGTAGTAAGGACGATGAGACACTGTTGACTTGATAATTTTCCCAAATGCACGTGCGCTGTTAGTGCCCATATTGTGGCCCAGCTGATTCTAACATAAAATTATTACAAAATTACGAATCTGTTATGGAAAAAATCATTGTGCCATATAATCCTACGTAAAAAATATATATTCATTATCCGGTCATTATCATAAAGTTTTAAGACATTTATTGGATGGTTCAAATTTTTTATAAACGATAAAGTATCTATGCCTAGAAAAGAATATCGTTATGTTGACTGTTAGTCATCGTCCAGATGAAATAAGAAAAGGAGGATCTAGCAATTTAGCTTAAAGTGAGCTTTAAGTTTTAATTATGAAAAAAACTATTGGTGTGTAGATTTTATAAAAAAGGAGTATTCAAAACTCATAATATGAGTAAACGAAACGAACTGTATTTGGAATCATTGGTATTGGTTGAACGAATGGAGCTGGAACTTGGCTATTTGATGTGAAAATCACAGTTGGAACACGAAGTTTACATAAAGAGATTTAGGAAATGTACCATTAGTATGCATTGTAAGTGTACGAAAGAAAGAGAAATGAATAGAAAGACAATTATCTAGTAAGAATAATAAGTTCATTCTAGGAAGAAATGAGAAATATAAGGAAAGGAGAAATATGGAAGCGTGGAGAACAAGAACAAAAGATTTTTAGAATAGTATAGGGATTGCTAATTAGTAGAAGATGATGGGATCTATGTATGTCTGAGAAGAAAGTTAGAGTTTCTATCCCTCACCTGCCAAATAGTCGATGTATCTTATTGGATAACATGGGACATGAGCAAAGTAGATGTTCAATCATAACTACCTCTTAACATAGTCTACGGAAGTCAGGAAAACTTTTGTCCCACGTTGAGGTCAGATATCTGATACTGTAGTGACCAGTCAGTATATTCACCACGATTCTTAGATCAGACCTACTAAATGATAGAAGGAAGATTGCCGGCCAGGTGACTTTATATGCCCTGCCATCTTCTCCACCTACTTCGATGAGAAATTTCTCGAAGAAGCTAATCTAATAGGTTATTAGTGGTTTAACAATCTCACCAAACGACTGGGATCCACCTCGAGCTAATTTACCGCCACTTGTTTTATTACAATATTGCTTTCTGCTGGAACCAAACAAAGCAGGGTAAGTTCTTGCACTTTTTGGCATTTGAATGGCTTTATCCCGAGCTCATTTTTCAATATTTGCCGAATGGAATATTGCGATATGTTCAGCTCACTAGCCATTTTTCGATCAAGTCGTTTCTTTACTTTTCGAACCATTTTTGCTGATGTTGCTGTTTTCTTCCGTCCACTTCCTTGACGTCGGGCTACGCTACCAGTATCACTGTAACGAGCGATGGTACGAGAAACAAAAGATTTATTCACATTTAAATGCTGGAGTGCTCTAACGATAGCTACTTGTAGTTTTCTAGCAAAATATAAGTAATTTTTTCTGGAAAATTATCAACAAAATGCTTTTGTACGCTTGTAAACAATATAACGAGCTGTCACTGGAATAATTTTAACAACTGTCGGACGACTGGCTTAGAAATCACAGCAGTCTGAAGTTGTTTGCAGTTGATTGCCAGATAAAAAACTCCCACATCTCTTCTGATCTGTCACTGCTATGCCTTTAAATGAGGCAAATGTCCAATCATCCTTTTTCGGGCGTTCGAGAGCGAATGATGTTGCAATGCATTTTCTACTTTTTCCGCTTAAGCTCGCCAACTGACTTGTTTACCTTCTGCTGTGACCTCATGATTTTTAAATTCTTGTTGGTTGAAGACTAGCTCCATGTGGCGGTTCTGTCCAATTAGCCGGTTTTGAAGGTCGTAGATGCATCTTCCAGCAAGTGTTTGAAGTTTAAAAAAATTAATGGATATAACACCTCCTTAGAAACATAAATGTTTAATGTGGGTCAGGTGAGGGAATGGTTTTAAAGATCCTAGCCGAAATTTTAGCGATTTAGGTCAACTGGAATTGCTACAATTTAAGTTCTCGATTGGTGAATAATAAAAAAGTTCGGTCGGGTCGAACTTAACGCCTTTTAATCTTTCTTTCTTTTTCTATTGACAACTATAGCATATAACAAACAATTTTTAACATTTCTAATCAAATATATTTTAAAACTTTCATTCAATTTCCCGCATGTAAGCATATCTAGCTGCAACATTACTAAATTTTTATTATCATTTTGTCATTGTAACCAATTTCAAAAAAAAAAAAAAATATTGAACGCTATTATTGCATATTTATTGTCCGTAAAGCTAAATGTTTCAGTTGCATTTATTTATTTCGATAGATTGCCTCAAGATTTGTAACATGCTTGATTGCCATTCCAAAAGATTTTCCTAAACTTAAGTGTTGAAACTTGAATTATGTATCATTTTGAGGTTACAAAAAAGCCAAAAAGTGATCAAATTCCAAGTTCACCAAAAAAAAAAAATAAATAATAATAATAAATAGGTGTTATTCTACTGAACGATTTGATTTAGATGAAGTGGTAGTTGACATAAGCTACTTTCCTATTTCTAGAATATATAAATTGGTGTGTGTTAAAACCCGATTCAATTAATGAATTTTTAAACAATACCTTTTTATTTAATCGAGACAAAAATGTGTCTTAACAAATCTTAATATTTTTTATGGTTTCTTACACGGCATTTTTAATTCAATTATAAAAGGAATCAAAGGCCACTGCAAATAAAACAAAAGATCTAGTAAGCCATAGCTTAAAATCAAACTACTGGATCAATATCATTTTTATTTAATAGCGGTTGGCATTAATTAGCTGGGTCTTCATATCATCAATTCAGTTTTTGTTTCTTCAAAATATTGAATTCCGTCGATATAAGATCATATGAGCCAAGAAATCAAGTTGCAAGGAAATATAAGCAACCCATAAAATTAAAATAGGATTACTGAAAAATCATATTTCAGACCTACATAGCTTCACGGGTATTTTCTATAAACAATTGAATGTTGTTGAACGAGTGTTGTGGCAAAAGCTCGAGTCTATGATCCAAAAGTACCCTCTCGGCCTTCCCTTAATATAGGAATAGGAATATCTTTTAAATAACGTTTTATTAGCATGTTCAAAAAACCAAAACAACTTCATTCCCTTTTGACACTAAGAAATTTTATTTTGATATGAATATTACCTAAATAACACCCTAACAGAAGGCTATTCCCTCCCAATGTTTTATTTTTATTTAATCTTTTTTTTTTTTTGCTCTTTATTTTTTTATAGAAAAGGATTTTTCGAAAGCTATTGAAATGTACACCAAAGCCATAGAATTAAACCCCAATAATGCTATTTACTATGCCAATCGTTCATTGGCCCACTTAAGGCAGGAAAGTTTTGGATTTGCTTTACAAGATGGCATTTCAGCTGTTAAGGCTGATCCAACATATCTTAAAGGCTATTATCGCAGAGCGGCTGCTCATATGTCTTTGGGTAAATTTAAACAAGCGCTTTCTGATTATGAATATGTGAGTATAGCGACAAACAATACCCTACAATCCATCAATCAGCCTCTGCCATTTAATGTCACATTCACCCATTTTATTTGAAAACACTATCATAGGTATCGAAATGCCGTCCCAATGATAAAGATGCCAAATTGAAGTTTACAGAATGTAATAAAATTGTAAAAATGCGGGCATTTGAAAGGGCCATAGCAGTTGACAAGCCGGAGAAAACCCTAACTGAAATGTTTAGAGAATTTGAAAATATTGGTAAGTAGTTTTTATTGCTTTGTATAAATCATAATCATAAATCAACTCACCCTTTCTGTAGCAATTGAGGAAGATTACACGGGACCTATGCTCATAGATGGAAAAGTTACTTTACAATTTATGTTAGATTTAATGGAAAATTATAAGCAACAAAAGAAATTGCATCGTAAATTTGCTTATAAGGTAAGTGTTAAAAATTTCCATTTTATATTTGAATATACCAAGGCTTCTGAGACAAATTACATGGTGAGATAAAAAAACTGCAACAAAGTCAAACGCAATAATTTTTACCTTTTTTTTCAAATTTTATTGAATGAAAGCAAAAGATGTTGGAAATGGCATCAAATTTTAGAATAAGTTTTGACATTTCGCATTTATTCTGATGCTGCGGTCGATTAATACGAGCGGAGAGCGACCATCGGCTGTTATGGCGGCCCACACCATCACCATGACCGGCGCTTGAGTTCTGGTAGCCAACCGAAAATGCACATTTTCAGCTGACCTCTTTGGCAAGTAAACACGATCATTTTATTTGTTTAAAAACTGCTGGACAACGAATGATTTCTCATCGGAGAAAACCAAATTCGGCAGTTCACCACTTTTGGCCATGCGAAGCAACTTATTTGAGTCTATTTTGTTTCTGTTGCGGTATAAGTTCTTGCACTTTTTGGAATTTCAATCGCTTAACCCCGAGCTCATTTTTCAATATTTGCGAATGGAACATTTTTCGGCCACTGCGAAGCGGGTTTCGATAAAGTCACTTCTTTACTTTTCGAACCATTTCTGCTGATGTTGCTGTTTCCGTCCACTTCCTTGACGTCGGGCTACGCTACCAGTATTACGGTAACGAGCGATGGTACGAGACACAAAAGATTTATTCACATTTAAATGCTGGATCGTCTAATGATAGCCACTTGTGGTTTTCGAGCCAAATATAAAGAAATCACACTATCACGCTTGAATTCCATCACGAATGCTTTTATACGCTTGTAAACAATATAATGAGCTGTCACTGGAATAATTTTAACTGCAGTCGGACGAGTGGCTTAGAAATGGCAGCACTCTAAAATTGGTTGCAGTTTTTTTGATCTCAGTCAATATGATGTTATAAAAAGTCTATTAAATTCTAACTTTTATTTTACAGATTCTTTGCGATATTGATGCTTATATGCGTACCCAAGATTCTATGGTAGATATTACGGTACCCGGTGACTCCAAATTCACAATCTGTGGTGACATTCACGGTCAATTCTATGACCTTATGAATATCTTTGAAATTAATGGTCTGCCATCGGAAACTAATCCGTATTTGTTCAATGGTGATTTTGTGGACAGAGGCTCATTTTCAGTGGAATGCATATTTACATTATTTGGTTTTAAATTATTATATCCCAATCACTTTTATCTTTCACGAGGTATTTATTTACAATATAAATAGTTTGGTAATTTATAAGATATAGTTGTGTAAAAACAACAAATTTCAGGTAACCATGAAAGTATAAACATGAATCAAATGTATGGCTTCACTGGCGAAGTCACAGCTAAGTATACCAGCACAATGGCTGATATGTTCACCCAAGCTTTTAATTGGCTGCCACTGTGTCATTGTATTAACAATAAGATACTTGTCATGCATGGCGGTCTCTTCTCTAGCGACGATGTGACTTTGAAGGATTTGCGACGCATTGATCGTAATTGTCAGCCACCTGAGGATGGTTTAATGTGTGAACTGCTATGGTCCGATCCCCAACCATGGGAAGGCAGGGGTCCTTCAAAACGCGGCGTTGGTATACAATTTGGTCCCGATGTAACTGAGGCTTTCTGCAAACGCAATAATTTAGACTATATTGTACGATCGCATGAGGTGAAAAATATGGGCTATGAAGTAACACATGATGGCAAGTGTATAACGGTATTTTCAGCACCCAATTATTGGTGAGTATTTTTTAAGATATTTAAAATGTTAAGTAATTGTTATTTTTTTATTGTCATACATTTCAGCGATGCCATGGGTAATCAGGGTGCATTTATTACAATTAAGGGCAATGATTTAACACCCAAATTCACATCGTTCAAATCTGTGGTAAGTTGAATTAAGCATTAATTTTGACATCATTTAAAAAACATATTTGAATATTAGGATATTTTGTAAATATCTTCAAATTATACAGTACAAAATGTAAACCCCTATAAAGAAATAACACATTGATGCAATACAACCTAAATGAATCTAATTTATTTTTACTATATTTTTCTTAATTACAGCCTCATCCCGATGTCAAACCCATGGCATATGCAAATAGACTAATGAGTTTATTGGCGTAGTCATTTTAGTCTTGTTGTTATCTTCTCTTCTCTACGGCTCTAATGTTTTCCAAAAACAAACCGATTTGTAAAACATACGCGCTAATGTAATTTTATACAATAAAGATAAACAAATCATGCAACAGCAGCATAGCAAGTCACGCAAGGATGTAACATCCTCGAAAAAACTTGTTTCTCTATCTCCCGCCCTCTTACTTGTCCCTCTCAACTACACTAGCAGTCAGAACAGCAGCGACGGCAGCAATAACAGCTATTTTAACAACATAGCAAAAGCAACCAGAAGATTGGTAGTTTACAACGCAAGCTTTACATCAACTATGAACAAACTTAACAGCATACAACAATCCCGGCAACAGAACAAGTTATTTAGTCATCCGAACTTTGCAATCAGAAGAAAACAAAAAAATTATAAATAATATTCTTTATAATCAAAAGAACAAAAAAAAGAAAAGGAAATTGTTTAAACATTTACATAACTTTAATTACTCGATAAGATTTTGTTTCTATTTTCTTGTTTGATTTGTTTGTTGACTTTTTACAAAAGCGTATTATTTTAAGCATGTTTTTTTCTTCATGGTATATTTTAAAAATAGAAGTCGAAGCAAATTTTTATTTGATGCCATTACTTTTTGTTGTAATCTATTTTATACTCCTTTTTAAAGTTTTTTTTTTTAATTAAAAAAAATATTTTCTCAATAAAAAATAAATTGTACACATTTTCTGGGAAATAAAACAATATTCTCCTATTTGGCTGTAAATAAATAATTCACCATTCACAAAAGCTATTTTATATTTATACATATAAAATGTGGTATCAAAAAGAAAGCATAACCCTATTTCTGACCCTTCACAATCATGTCTCATTAACAAAACCGAAAACAAGTACTATCCCATTTAAGGTATTATGCATATATATATACACACACATAATATATATACATATGATGAACAATAAACAAAAAAGAACATCTTAAAATATTTTTATCGTAAGAAAGAAAAGACATTTATTAAATAAAATGAAGAGATTTAGTCAATAAAGAATTACAAATATCTTCTGTAAGAAAAGGAATATTTTAATTTATAAAGCATATATACCTGCGTACATTCAAAATAAAACTACAAACAGCAAATATAGAGCAATTACTAAAGTGTAACAAAACGAAATGTGTAACACAGAAAATACCATCAACATCATCATCATACTATGTGAGAGTAAATCCAAAAATATGTATTTAATAAATAAAGAAAAATTTTTATGAAATGAAAATGTTTTTTTTTTTTTAATCAAAATCACCGTGAGATGAAAAAACTGCAACCTACTTCAGACTGCTGTTATTTCTAAGCCTCTCGCCCGACAGCAGTTAAAATTATTCCAGTGACAGCTAATTATGTTGTTTACAAGCGTACAAAAGCATTTTGGGGAGCATTTTCCATAAAAAAAAAGGATATTCGTGATGGAATTCAAAAGGAATTCGTGATGGCTATCGTTAGAGCACTCCAGCATTTAAATATGAATAAATCTCTTGTGTCTCGTACCATTGCTCGTTACCGTGATACTGATAGCTACCAACATCAGCAGAAATGGTTCGAAAAGTTAAGAATCGACTTGATTGAAAGCCGCGTCGCAGTGGCCGAAAAATTGTTCTTGCGCTGAACATATCGCAATATTTCATTTGGCAAATATTGAAAAATTGGCTCGGGGTAAAGCCACTGAAATTCCAAAAAGTGCAAGAACTTATATAATAATATTCGGCATTTATTCTGATGCCACGGTCGATTAATACGAGCGGAGAGCGACCATCGGATGTTATGGCAGCCCATACAATCACCATGGCCGGCGTTTGAGTTAAATACTACAAATAATTCTGGACTACGTGATCCATAGCAGCAGCTTGGTCCATGTCATTGTCCAGAAAGATTTCCTAGTGATGTTATGTAACAAGCAAGTGTTCGTGTTGGATCTGTTGCACATGAAGTCGTAGTTTTTGCAGGCAAAACCCTGATGATGAATAATGAGGTAGGTAGTAGTTTTGAAATAACTTTGATTTAATCCAAAGCAGAGTTATATGGTCCAGCCCTAGGATCTCGTAATAATTAATCGGTTAGGTTTTTCAATGCATTTGGGTATGTTTTGGACTAGTTCTTGTCTCTTATGGACCACATTTTACACGCGTGTATGGTGTAGTCATATTCTTTACATGGTTACATACTTGTCGACATATATACTTTGAAAAACTGTGCTATAAAAATCACATAAAACGTTTTTTCGTAGCATGTTTCAAAAAATAAAAATTGAAAATAAAAACTTTTAGAAAAGTTGCAAAATCAATCATATTTAAATATATTTAATTATTTTTTTGGAATTTCGCACAAAATCATAAGTTAAAAAAAATATACATAAATATTAAGTCCAACGCGTTTGATCTCTTCAAGAAATGAGGTAAGATAAAATTGACATTAAAAAACTAACCATTTAAACTCTTTGTATAATCCATTTTTAACCTATTTCACAAACATATGCAGTGCAGGAGAACGATGTTCATCTTTGGATCGAGGCATGCGTCATAAACCATCGAAACCACCACGGTATATACCTGGTAAATCGCCAAATCGGTCGCCGACAAGAAATCAATCATGTAGTCCGCAGCATGTGCCAAGTTCTCCAGAACCATTTCGTTATATGCCAAGTCCTGGTACTTTGGTCCATACGCCGTCTTATGCATTGGGTCGTTATAATGCCCACACCGAAGACATATTAACCAGACCCGAGGAACATTTTTGTAAGTAGTTTAGAAAAATCGTTGCCCATGAATTGACCTATTATCAGATTTGTTGTTCCTATTAGTTTTCTATAACAAATCATATGGGCCTTCCATGTGAAAACCTATTAGTCTTCATTGAAGAGAAATATTGTTTTTTTTTTTTATAAAAAACAAGTTAAAGAATATCAGTCGGCTTAGTCGACAGATGTATACCCTCAACCAATGTTCTATCAGTCAAATTGTTGGCCCTCTATGGAGTAGGATCGGAAGGAATGGACCAATATTTTTCGCATCGGGACTAAATAAATATGATATAAGAATATTGCGATGTGCCAGGTTTGGACTATATTTGTAACTTTCTTCACTTTATATGAGATATGCGATAATTTCTAGAAAATGTTGAAATGTGCGTGACGTACAAGATATAGTCGACCGAAGTATTACATTTTTCATGCAACATCTAATATATATAAAAATTGATATGGGCAAAATTACAAGAAAATCGAACATTTATATCCAATTTATGGGAAATCATAAATTTCCATTTTCATCTCAGGTTTGTTGTTGAGAGACATTTATTTAGATATAGCAAGTTGTAAAGAATCGCTGAGTTGTTTCACAATTTATGACAGATACATGGTATTGAAAAGTATTGAAAATTGTGACCTTTTGTGGGTGAGGTACCAGAAGGGGTTCGCAGGTATATATAATCTTCACAACAGACCTTGTGTTATCAAAAATGTTTGTACGTGTGAAATTTGAAGAGAGTTGAATGCTTATTTCGCCTTCTTCGAGCGTTTTGTTTGAACCCGTTTCAACCCTATGTGGGGCAAGTATCAAAAGAAATGGTCCGATCTCTACCATCTTTATAACAGATATTGTGTTGATGGATATATTGAGATGTACCAAGTTTGGAATGGAATCGGATGTTGATTTCGCTTTTTATGAGCTTCATAAATATTCAAAATTTTGATCCTTTGTGGGGGAGTTACCGGAAGAAGTGGTCCGATATATCCCATCTTCACAGCAGATCTTTTGGAAATAATGAGATGTGTGAAATATAAAGAGATCCTGATGGGATTTGGGATTTTATAAACGTTTTGGTTATTCAAGTCTTTGATTCTTTATGGGGGAGGTACCAGAAGGAATGTTCCGATCTCTACCGTTTTTATAACAGATCCTGTGTTGATAAAAAATATTCTAAATGGAATCGGACGTTATTTTCGCGTTTTATGAGCTTAATGGATATTCCAAATTTCGACCTTTTGTGGGGGAGGAGTGGACCGATATATTCCATCTTTACACCAAATATTGGGTTTATAAAAAGATTGGGATGTGTGAAACATTAAGACAATCGGATTCTTACATCACATTTTATAAGAGTTATTATTATTATTAAAAATGTTTACCCTTTATGGGGGAGGCACTTCTTGGAGTGGACCGATACTATCCATTTTTGCACCTGACCTAGAACTGATGCAAATATTAGGATTTGCAAAGTTGGAGCACAATCGGATTATTGCGAAAATATATTTTTTTAATATTTCGACCTTTTGTGGGAGAGGTACCAGAAGGAGCGAACCGATGTAATCCATCTTAACACCAGACCTTGGATTGATAAAAATATTGGGATGTGTGAGATTTGAAGACAATCCGACTCTTACATCTCATTTTATAGGAGTTGTAATTCTTCACCAGAAGGAATGGAACGATATTGCCCATCTCCGAACTCGATCTAAGTTTGACAAAAATAAGTTTGGACCAAATCGGTTACTCCCTTCGAGAGTTATCGTGCGCACCAACCAGACAGACAGACGGACGGACATCGCCAGGTCGACTCCAAATGTCTTGAAATGAATTTGGTCCAAAGAGACCCAAGGTCTAAAACTGTTATTGCGGATAAGGCACGTTTTATCGTATCAAATGATATATACCCTCTCTAGCCATATGGCTGAGGGAATAAAAATAATGGGCTTTTGAATGAAGGTTTAGGTTTTCTTCTCTTTTGAATGAAGAAGAACTCTTGGTCTCTTCAAGACCAATAGGTTTTCTAAGAAATTATCTTTTGGTTTTCTATAACACCTGTTGGACTTCTACAGAAGAAGGGATGTTTATTTGTATTCTAAGAAAATATAATTAGCTTATTATTTGGTCTTTCAATTGAAGACCCTATAAAAATCAAGAAGAGAAAAAAACAGATCAGACCAGACGAATATACCTCCCCATAAAATATCAGCGGATATTCTCATTCAAGGCTAATATGAAATATGAAGGAACTATAGAAATTGAGAGCCTCCATAATGATCTTTAAGACGTCCAAGAAAATGTCTTACCTATTTAAATTAGCTTATCGCTCCAATATGATTCTCAATGTTCAGGCTTTGCGAATGGGTTCATTAGAATAGAATGAATGAATCTGCGTAGATTCTAAAAAAATACTATCAAGTGAGATAAGGTCTGAAGCACTTAGATGAGATTTTTGTATCCTACAAATCTTAAAAAAATTTCGCGTTTCCAGTCTTATTTCTTCACCCAATACCAAATTTGTCATTCCGTTTGTTACACCCCTCGAAATATACATTTTAGACCCCACAAAGTAGATGAAAAAACTGCTACAAAGTCAAACGCCATAATTTTTACTTTTGTTTTTAATTTTTTAAATGAAAGCAAAAATGTCGGAAATACTATCAAATTTTAGAATAGGTTTAGATTTGTACGAATTGATCACCTTTGGCACGAATTATGGCCTTCAAACGGCCAATGAAACCGTCACACGCTGCCCGAATTTTGCTCTGACGTATTTTGGCCCATTGCCGGCGAAGCGCTTGCTTGAGGCGATTGATTGGGTATATTAGCTTTGTCATTCCGTTTGTAACTCCTCGATATATTCATAATAGTCCTACAAAGTATATATATTGTGGACCAGCGTAAAATTCTAAGACGATCTAGCGATGTCCGCCTGTCGCTTGTAATCACGCTATCTTTCGAACGTATTGAGGTAGAAGGCTAAAATGTTGCATACATGCATAGTTTACCAGTAGGCAGGTTAAGTTCGTAAATGGTCCATGTCGTTCCACGTTTTCGTATAGCCCAAATTTAACGGTACCTGCTGAAAAATTATTTCAAAATTCGTATATGAAGTTCGTAATGGGTACTACAGCCTATGACAAAAGTTTTTGTATGCAGGTCCACGTCTTCGTATAACCCCCATATGACGGTACCTCCCGATAGTCGGTATTTTGATGATTTCAGCAAGTTGAAGTTCGTAATGGGTACTGCAGCATATGACAAAAGGGTTGATGTCTTTGTACAGTTCTCATATAACGGGTTTCAATTAAGTGGAAGTTTTCAGATTTTTTTCTTTAATTTCAAGTTTCTTTCAAATGGTGGAGGGTATTAAAAGTTCGGCCCGGCCGAACTTAGCTGCTTCTTTACTTGTTCTCCCTTAAGTCATTCTTGCTATCGTTCTATTCTTTTACAATAGACGACTATAATGATCAAATAGATAATCAACTTGCCAAAACTCCTCTTCGAGAACCTTCGCATGGCATCAGAGGTCGTCGTCGCATTGAAAATTTACCCGAAGAATTACTCGAAGAATTTGAAGAACCTTCTTTCTACGAACCACCGGAAAATGCTTCATTTGATGAATTAATGTGTGTCTTTCCTAGTCCGGTGGTTACCGGTGCAAGAACGCCTATGACAATGGAACCCAGTAGCCCCAAGACAAAATCACCTGTCACTAAAAAAGTTCAGGCAACTATAGAGGAGGTGCCAAAAAGTGTTTCAAAGAAAAAAGTCGTGTCCTCCAAAGGACAACCTAAACAACGTCCCGTTCAACATCCTCCCGATTATATTGATCCGGAAGATGCGGCAGCAATTTTGCTAGCACGCCAATTGGCTGGCCTCAAAACAAGTAATCCCAAACTACTACCAAAACGAAGTACACCACCAGGAGTCAAAACTCTTCCGGAGAAAATGGCATCTCCGTCTCCTCTACCCACATATGAAGGAATTATAAGGAGGATGGAAGCTATACGTGCTGCGGCAAATGCAAAAAAGGCTGAAACTCCTACAAGAACGCCAGCATTATTGTCAACTTCTGTACAGGATCAGTTAGACGAATTTGAAACGTTGGAGCAATTATATGAGGCCCAACCTCTACAATGTCCCAGAGATGCCGCAGAGCCAGGTTCTGAGATTGGTCATTCATTGGTGGAACGTATCGAACATTTACAGCGTCAACTTTTGGATTCCCCTAAACCACCAGCAAGTCCCGCTTTTGAGTTACCACCTATAATTCGATATTATGATTTACTGAGGCAACAAGATGCATTAGCCAAAGCCCAAAGATTGCAACACCCAGAAGAAGAGCATGGGGTGGAAACGGACTCATTGGAAGTTGATGTTGATTTAAACGAAATACAAAATATAGCCGATTGGGAATTGGCTGAATTGTCTCAAAATCTCGGTCCAATTCCCGAATCGCCGTTAAGAGAGAAAACTCCCAAACGGCAAGATATTTGCATCCCAATGTCCCTTGCAACACCGAAGGTACCAGAATACTTGTTATCCCCTAATTTATTGGCAGATTTCGATTTGGAAGAAGATCATGATATGTCCTTGGTTAACATTTCAATGCCAGCTGAAGTCTGTCTACAAGATAGCTTTGTCGATGAACCGAGATTGGATGATGTAACATCGCCAGATCTAGATGACTTATCTATATCTGTACCAGAAGCACTACAACCTGATTATCCCTTGGATTTGTCTAGTCAAGAGCAAGATAAATCATCGGCAGGATTCTTAACTTCTGTGGTTGGGGCGGTGGTGGATAAATTTCGAAATATGTTTGTTGGTTCTGCCTCAGAGGGAGTTGAAGATGAACAAAAGGCCACGGAGGTTGATCGTACTATAAATTTAGACTCTTCACTTCCAAATATCTTTAAATCTACTCCACCGCCAGCAAAACCTATAACTTCCCAAAAATTAGAAACAGTTGCATCATGCCCGCCAAAGGCCAAAGAGACAAGTCCAGAATCGCCAATTGTTATACCCACAGATCCCATACATCCCAAAGATTATAAAGCTATGGTAAAGAGAGCCCAGCTCATACATAAACTCAGGGCCAGAGAGGCAGCTAAAGCCAAGGCGCAGGTTGAAGTTAAATCCGAGAAAAAGCCTGAAATAAAATCCACGATACCAAAAAGAGCTCCCGCACCCAAGAAACGCCCAGTGAAAAAGAAAAGCCAAACAGAGTCTCCACAAAAAATATATCCACCGGGTGAATATCCTCCGGGCTATGTTGAAGCCGTGGCCCGGGCCAGACTATTGGCAGGCTATAAAAATAGATCTGCCCTTTTGAATCCTCAAAGGGCAGCTAGGTTGGCAGCTTTAAGAGCTCAAAAAGAAGCCGAACAAGCAGCCGAAGCAGCTTTGCCTCCCGTCGAAAGGATGAAGAAACGTATTGCTCGTATACGGGAAAAAAGAGGAAAATTATCCACGCTTAGGCCTTCCATAGATACCTTGGCAACTCTGGAGGCAATAAGGGAATCTTTACCCAAACCCGAAATACCAAAACCTCCTGGCCAGGGAAAATGGAAACCTATGCCGCGAAAACTTAAAACCGGCGATGAGGTTTTTTCTAAACAATACCAAAGAGCTGTGGAGCAAATTCAACCCATGACGCCCATTAAAGAAGAGAGCTTTGCCCAAGGAGATTTAATAAGCTTCTCACCACTGAGGCCGCATGAAATGCGTTTGAGATTGGAACATCTTAAGAAGCAAGCGGAGTCTAAAGCCATTTCTAAATCGCCTATAAAGTCAATTGAAGAATATGAGGAAGTCCAACCATTTCAGTATACTCCCATAACCTTGGATAGTCCGGAGAGACCTAGAACGAAAGAAACCCTCAGGGAAACAGTTACAACTAGAATTGATGACCAAAGTGGGTTGGAAGAGAGAATTCACGAGGAAATTCTGGAAACATCCATTATCGATAAGGGTGAGGTGCATACAACGACTAAGAAAATTACAACAAAAACTGATGCATTCGGAAATATAAAATCCCGTCAAGAGGAAGATGTTGAGAATATCGACGCCATAGGGGTTCCAGTTTTTCTTGATATTTCGGATACAATGCAGGCGCCACCAGATAGGGATTCAGTATTACCAGGACCCTCAGAGTTAATAGAGAAAATTCGACAACAGGCTCAACAAAGACTTCAAATGGCACAGCCAACCCCCTTCCCAAGACCAATGGAAAGTCCTCTGAAAATTCCAATGCCCACAGATTTACCTGATGAAGATATATTTGAAATCGATATGCCGCAAATGGATTTTATTTCACCCATAAAACAAATGCCCATTTCGGCACCACCAGCTACGGATCCAACAATACGAACACCCTCGGAGTTAATAGAGAAAATTCGACAACAGGTTCAAAAAAAACTTGAAATGACACTACCAATCCATGTTCCAAGGCCCATGGAAAGTCCCATGAAAATTCCAATGCCCACAGATTTGCCAGATGAAGACATATTTGACATTGATATGCCGCAAATGGATTTAGTTTCACCCATAAAGCAAATGCCTACAAGTCCACACCTACAACAACCAGCGGATGTTTCCTTACCATATCTATTTCCTGACAGTCCACAGAGGATTAAATCCCCACACGTTTCCCCCGAAAAACCTCAAAAACCCATATGTCCTGTCAAAGTATTAACGCCCGTTGTGGAACCCAAGAAAGAAACCATTATTATACCACCATACCCTAAAGATCCCAAAGACTATGTTGGAATGGTGAAACTGTCCAGAGCTTTATACCAACTACAAAAACAAAAGGAAGCCGAGGGGGCTGCGTTGGCAGCAAAACAACCTCCTGCGGCTGCTCCTACCAAGAAACCGTTAAGTAAAAAACCCAAAGTATCCAAAGAAAAACTGCCTCCCAAAAAGAAACCGCCCAAAGAAATCCCGCCTGATGAATATCCCGCAGAACCCCCTCCACTACCAGCTGATTACGTTGCTGCGGTGGCAAGGGCCCGGCAACTGGCAGGTTTAAAAAATACTACAGCATTACTTAATCCCGCATTGGCAGCAAAAATTGCTGAACAAAAGGCTGCAGATGAAGCAGAATTGGCAGAATTTGAAAAGCTAAGTGCCTTTGGACAGATTCAAAAGAGAATGGAGAAACTAAGAAATATTCCCGAGAAACGAAAACTACAACCGTCTGCTGAAGTTTTAGGTATGATTGAGGCCATACGTGCTAATTTGCCGGAAATAGAAGCAATAGAATCTGAAACGCAAGAAGAAATGAGAGAAAGGCCTGTCTGTCCAATGTTATCACCAGAAGCAACAGAAGCATTGGCACGAAAACCCATGGAAAGTACAGATAAACAGTACACGTCCCTAAAACAATTTGAAGACTTGGAAAGGCAATTACTGGCTTCCGAAGAGGGCAAAACTGTAGTGGGTGTCACAGATACATCATTGAAAGAATTTGAAGCTTTACAAAGGCAAATGGCAGCCTATCCTAAAGACACTTCTTTGGATGAATTTGAAGCTTTAGAAAGGCAAATGGCAGCCTATCCTAAAGACACTTCTTTGGATGAATTTGAAGCTTTGGAAAGGCAAATGGCAGCATGCCCCATAGATACCTCATTGGATGAATTTGAAGCTTTGGAGAGACAATTAGCAACCTGCCCCAAAGATACTTCCCTTGAGGAATTTGAGGCCCTAGAAAAGCAAATGGCAGCATGTCCCAAGGATGCATCCCTAGACGAATTTGAGGCCCTTGAAAGACAGTTAGATGCCGATGACTACAAAAAACAAGTAGCCAATGCATATGCCAAGACCAGAGAAACTCCTAAGGGAATCGCAGGCTACCGTAGAGTCAAAAAGAGAAATTTAATGGATGAAATGACTGAACCAAGACACGATCCAGAATTTTATCAACAACTAATTGGAGAATTTGTTCAACAACATCCAAAGGAACCACAGCCAAGGAGGATAAAACCATTTGAAGATCTAATTATTTCAACACCCTTAAGTGCTAAGGAACGTTTTCGCAGAATCAAAGAAGCTCAAGCTAAACAGATTTTATCCAGCGAAATAAAAACACCCAAAGGTTCTCCAACACCAATTGCACTAACTCATTATAGTCCCATTACTTTATCAAGTCCAAGTGGTCCACCATCTGGGGATAGGTCTAGTGTTACTTTGGCAATGAAAACAATAGAACGTAATGTACCTTTGGTCAATCTTCAAAGTCCCGACCAACCTCTGCATTTTGGAAAGCAATTCGCCCAACTTGAAGACATGCCTTTGGATGATATCGAATATGAGGATTTGCCCACATTTAGGGATGTCTCTTTTGATAAACCATTAACGCCACCACCAAAACCAGCGGAACTTATTGCCAGAATCAGGCAACAAGTACAACAGCGTCTGCGAGAAGAACAAATGGAAGAGACCATAGTTCCACCACCGCCTCATACTAAGTTTCCTGATAACCTACCGGAGGAGGAGTTACTTGAACTCAGTGCTCCATCTTTTGCTCAGACTCCAAAAACCGGAACTCCCAAGAGGCCAACAACACCCAGACATTCCTTACCATATGTTTTTGGTGAACCACCTGCAGCCACTCCGGTGGAGGCTAGAAAAACACCCATTACAATCCCAGAACCTGAGTCTCTGCCGAGTCAAGTTACGGAAACTAAGCCAGCGACTCCGAAAACGACTATTGGCCAAATATTTCCACATAATTACCCCAAAGAATATGTGGCCATGGTTAAGAAAGCCCAGGAAATGTACAAATTACAACAGAAACAAAAAGAGGCTGAAAAAGCAGCGCCTAAAATTAGGCCACTTTTATCGAAAGCCCCTTTGAAAACCAGAAAAACTGAGTTAAGGAAAAAACTTGGCCAAAAGAAAAAAACAACCGGACAAAAAGCCGACAAGAAAGAAGACAAATCTATGGAATACCCTGAGGAGTTGCCACCACTACCTGCAGATTATTTGGCTGCTGTGGCTCACGCTCGAAAGTTGGCTGGCCTCAAAAATACCACAGCTGCACTAAATCCCGAAATTGCAGCAAAAATTGCAGCAGAAAAGGCCAAAGTTGAGGCCGAGGCTGCTGCCTTTGAAGCTATGACTGAACACGAAAAACTAAAATTCCGTATGGAAAAATTGAAACAGAAACCCGGATTCAAGGTGACTACAAAACCAACAATGGATCAACTGGCTTTTCTGCAACACATGAAAGAAGTGTGTCCTCGTGCGGCAGAAGAAAGTCAAAGGGAAGCTATTGTCGGCGAAGAGCCCATACAAGGTGTAATGTTAACTCCAAAATTGGTGCAAGATGGTCGGGATGAAACTTTTGATGAAATGGCTGAATTTGAAAAGCTCGAACAAATAGAATGTCCCGTACGACCAATGCCCGCGGCAAAGTTAAAAGACACACCGGCATTGGAAATCCAAGACTTAATAACAAAAATGGAGCAACAACAACTGGGCACACCTTTGCCACCTCAAGAACGTTTCAAACAGCTTTTGGCCCAAAAACAAGCTACACCTATTGCCCCACAAACACCGCAACTTAATGAATTACCAATAAAGCCTTATAGCCCCATTTTGCTCAGGCATTCACCCACCACTCCGAAGAGAGTAACGCTTAGTGAAAAAGCAACAACACAAATCACCAAGAAGGGTCCTGACACCATTAAGGAGATGATGCGAGAAACTTCTGAAATAGTGAATGGAGAATTGCAAGAAACTAGCGAACATATTACCACAGCCACAGATTCTCTGGGCAACATAATCTCACAAACTAAGGAAACCAAAAAGTTTATAGGCTTTGATACACCAATAGAGGCGGAACCCCTAGAAGCTGTCGATGAACCAAGTTTCCTTGACATTACACCCGTATCTCCCATCGAAGCGCCACCCAAGCCCAGAGACCTAATCGAAAGAATACGCAAAAAAGTTCAAAGTAGACCGCCAAGACCTGAAGTACCAATGGGCCAACTTATAGAATTGAGAACACCACCGAAAGCGCTGCCACTACCGCAAAATGTTCCCGACGAAGACTTACTGCAGATAACTCTGCCAGATTTGCCAAAAACTCCTCCTACAAAGATGACCGATGATTTAAGAAAGGCAAGAAAATCTCCGGAACGTGTACTGAATGTTTCGCTTCCTGAAATGTTTGTTGAGACACCAAAACAATGTAGGGGTCTCACATCCCCCCAAACGGAAGATTATACCCTGGAAGCGCCACCATTACCTGATGATTATGTTGAACAGGTTGCCAAAGCCAGGCAGTTGGCGGGACTGAAAAATACCACTGCTGCCCTTAATGTAAAAACTGCAACAAAATCTGCAGATGAGCTCCACTTTGCCAAGCTGATGACAAAAGTTGCTGAAATGAGGAAGCAAGGGCAATTACGACAAACGGAAGATTCCATAGTACAATCAGAGGAGGCATCTTTGGTGTGCCCCAAGGCAAAAGAAATTTACGAGGAAACACCCAAAACTCGTTTGAAGAAACTGAAGGAATGGGCAGCAAAGACTTCTAAAGAAGCAACTGAGGATCGCATAGAACCCAAAACACCTAAAATTGATGAAATTCCCTATGAACCTATAACCTTGGAAAGTCCATGGGTAAAAGCTGGAGAAGCATGGAAATTAGATGCAAGTCGATTTAAAGAATTACGGGATTTAAGTGCTCTCATTGATCTGGAAGAGCCAAGTTTTCTTAACAAAAGCCACGAGCAATACTCCCCACAACCAACCCCATCGCGTTTGATTGCAGAAATACGTCAACAGGTCTATGACCGTTTAAGAGAGGAAAATATCCAACAAACCATTGTAGACGTATCCCAACCTGACCTTAGAGATGCATCAATGCCTAGAGAATTATTTAGTTATGATTCGCCACAGCATCATATCCATCGTATGGCAAAATCAGAGGTAGATATTGGCGATATTTCAATGCCAGCTGATTTGAGCATAGTTGGAGGAAAAACACCAGATTTCTCAGAAGCTGCAATTGGCGACATATCAATGCCTAGCGGACTTTATAGTTCTTCTTGTGCCCAACAGGATGCCCATGTCGTAGACAAATCTGAGCTGGATATTGGCGATATTTCCATGCCAGCGGATATGAGAAGAGATTTAAGAATGTATTCACAATTGCAAAACTTTCGAATTCATAATATATCCGAACCTGCCCTGGGAGACATATCTATGCCTCCTGAATTATATAGTATTTCTTCTCCACAGCGAGATGCCTATTTACCAGATAGATCAGAGTTGGATATAGGCGATATTTCCATGCCAGTGGAAATGAGCAGGGATGAAAGAATGCTATCGCAAATTCCCCATCCGCAAGATATCTCAGAAGCTGCTATTGAAAACATATCAATGCCCTCCGAACTATATAGTTTTTCTCCTTCTCAGCAACATGCATATTTAGCGGATAAATCAGAGGTTGATATAGGCGATATTTCAATGCCAGCTGATATGACCAGAGACGATAGAATGGTATCGCATTTACAACAGTCCCGTCTACAAGATATCACAGAAGCTGCAATTGGAGACATATCAATGCCACCCGAATTATATAGCTTTTCATCACCTCCACGATGTGAATATGTACCCGACAAGTCGAGGTTGGATGTAGGCGATAGGAGAATGGTAACGCATCTACAAAGATCCCGTTTGCTTAATGTATCAGAACCTGCTCTAGGCGACACATCAATGCCACCTGAATTATATAGCTTCTCCTCTCCACAGCGGAATGCTTATTTATCGAATAAATCTGAGGTGGTTGATATAGGCGATATTTCAATGCCAGCGGATATGAGCAGAGATGGAAGGTCCCACTTGCACGACATATCCGAACCCGCTCTAAAAGATATATCGATGCCACCTGAGTTATACAGCTTCTCCTCTCCACAGCGGAATGCCTATTTACCGAATAAATCTGAGGTTGATATAGGCGATATTTCAATGCCAGCGGATATGAGCAGAGATGGAAGGTCCCACTTGCACGACATATCCGAACCCGCTCTAAAAGATATATCGATGCCACCTGAGTTATACAGTTTTTCATCTCCACAGCGGAATGCCTATTTACCGAATAAATCTGAGGTTGATATAGGCGATATTTCAATGCCAGCGGATATGAGCAGAGATGGAAGGTCCCACTTGCACGACATATCCGAACCCGCTCTAAAAGATATATCGATGCCACCTGAGTTATACAGCTTCTCCTCTCCACAGCGGAATGCCTATTTACCGAATAAATCTGAGGTTGATATAGGCGATATTTCAATGCCAGCGGATATGAGCAGAGATGGAAGGTCCCACTTGCACGACATATCCGAACCCGCTCTAAAAGATATATCAATGCCTCCTGAATTATACAGCTTCTCATCTCCACAGCGGAATGCCTATTTACCGAATAAATCTGAGGTTGATATAGGCGATATTTCAATGCCAGCGGATATGAGCAGAGATGGAAGAATATTATCGCATTTACAACAGTCCCATTCGCAAGATATCTCAGAAGCTAATATTGGAGACATCTCAATGCCTCCTGAGTTATATAGTTTTTCTTCTCCTTCTCGATGTGCATATTTTCCAGATAAATCTGATTTGGATATAGGCGATATTTCAATGCCAGCTGATATGACCAGGGACGGAAGAATATTATCGCATTTACAAAGATCCCGCTTGCATGACATATCCGAACCTGCTCTAAAAGATGTATCAATGCCTCCTGAATTATATAGCTTTTCGTCCCCACAGCGGAATGCCCTTTTACCGAATAAATCCGTGATGGATATAGGCGATATTTCAATGCCAGCTGATATGTCCAGAGACGAGAAAATGGTATCGCATTTACAACAGACTCGTCTGCAAGATATTTCAGAAGCTGCAATTGGAGACATATCAATGCCTCCCGAATTATATAGACCCTCTTCTCCAGAGCGATGTGCGTATTTGCCGGACAAATCCGTGGTTGATATAGACGACATTTCAATGCCAACTAATATGAGTCGAGATATAACGATGTTATCTCATTTACAGAGCTCCGGCTGGCTAGATTCTCCACAGCTGATTTCACCTCCAACAAGGCAAAAATTTGCCCAGGAAATACCCGTTTCAATAAAAAGAACACCTTTGCGTTCAGTTGATAAAAGGATGCAAATTTCCTTTACTCCTCGCGCTGTCACAGCAATACCTGAAGATTCCTTAGCCGAATTTGAAGCTCTTGAAAAATGTGAAAGAGAAACACCTACCACAGGGAGTACACCTCACTATCTACCCAAGACTCGCATCAAAGCACAAGCAATTCCAAGATCTTCAAAAGGAAACGAACAAGTACCAACCGTAGAAAGAATGCAAATCTCACTAACACCTCGAACAAATCTAAGTGCAATGCCAGATAATTCTCTGGCAGAATTTGAAGCACTTGAAAAATGCGAAAGAGAAACCCCAATGATGAGGGAAGGAAAACAACAAAAGAAAACACCTTTAAGCTCAAGCAGAAAATTATCCATCACACCGACTATACCCAAATTAATTCCAAGGTCTCCTGTTTCACACAGACAAACACCACTGGGAATAAAGAAAGTACGTCGTGGCCACAGACTACAAATGTCCTCTACTCCTCACTCAATTAAAGAAGATTCTCTGGGCGAGCTTGAAACCCTAGAAAAATACGCTGAGAGTACACCAGTGTCAAGAATGCATCGTAGTCCATATCGAAAAATTCCCAAATCCAGCGAAGACAAAAGAATGCAAATGTCCATAACACCACGTACAGTGGACAGAATGCCCGAGGAGTCCATGGAATCACAGGAATTGGCCGAATTTGAAGCTCTCGAAAGGCAAGGAAGGCAAACACCGTTGGCACCACGCATGACCTGCCCTATACCAGATGAATCTCCTACATTGGCCGAGTTTGAAGCATTGGAAAAATATTCCCAGGGCACACCTTTGGCACGCATGGCCCTTAGCCAAAATCTGAAGAAAATAAAAGCCAGGGAAGCCGAATCACATGCTGATAAAGAACGGATGCAGATGTCCATAACACCACGTACAGTACCAAGAATACCAGAGGAGTCCATGGAATCACAGGAATTGGCCGAATTTGAAGCCCTCGAAAAGCAAGGTGGACAAACTCCTTTGACACGGTCAGATTATAAACGAATGCAAACTTCTATGACACCACGCATGACCTGCCCTATACCAGATGAATCTCCTACATTGGCCGAGTTTGAAGCATTGGAAAAATATTCCCAGGGCACGCCTTTGGCACGCATGACACTTAGCCAAAATCTTAAGAAAATAAAAGCCAGGGAAGCCGAATCACATGCTGATAAAGAACGGATGCAGATGTCCATAACACCGCGTACAGTACAAAGAATTCGAGATGAGTCCATGGAATCACAGGAATTGGCCGAATTTGAAGCCTTCGAAAAGCAAGGTGGACAAACACCTTTGACACGGTCAGATTATAAACGATTCAACACATCCATTACACCACGTGTAACCTGCCCTATACCAGATGAATCTCCTACATTGGCCGAGTTTGAAGCATTAGAAAAATATTCCCAGGGCACGCCTTTGGCACGCATGACACTTAGCCAAAATCTGAAGAAAATAAAAGCTAGAGAAGCGGAATCACATGCTGATAAAGAACGGATGCAAATGTCCATAACACCACGTACAGTACACAGAATACCCGAGGAATCCATGGAATCACAGGAATTGGCCGAATTTGAAGCCCTTGAAAAGCAAGATAGACTAACACCTCTAATATTATCAGTTAAAACAGATAGACGAACATATATGACACCACGCATGGCATGTTCAATGGCCGCAGATCCTTTCAATAATACAGAGCTTAGAGAATTTGAAGAGTTTGAAAAAAATGCCATGACAACGCCTGCCTCCTCTAATCATGACAACATAAAATCAAAAGCAAATCTAATCAGACACTTGGCAAAACAAAAAATGCAAGTTTCCATAACACCACGCACACATTGTGCATTATCTGCAGCTTCGAAAGAAGAGGATGCGGAATTTGAAGCTCTAGAACGGTATGCTTATGCAGGAACTCCCGCAACACAAAGTGATGGTAAAGGAAATCAACGAATGCATATGTCCATTACACCCCGCATGGCAGACATAAACATACGAGAGAGTTCAATGGAAGCTGCGGATATGGCTGAATTTGAAGCTCTCGAAAAGGGTGCTATGGAAACACCCACCATCGGAACCACAAAATCACCAAGAGAACATCAAAATGTTGTAAACTATAGTGCTGTACAATCACTTGAAAGAGAGCCAATGAAGAGAGAGCAATGTAGACGCTAAGCTTAATAACATTTTGTAAATATTAAAAATTGTATATTTGTGTAAAATTGTGTAAATGTGGAACGTATATGAATTGCAAATAAATTGAAATAGTGTTTCAATACAACATGCTGTCCATTATTATTTTGGCGCCCAATAGTTTTGAAATTATGAACTGAAGAATAACCAATAAGTAGTAATCTCTGCAGTTCTCAGTTTCTACTACTTACTACACAAGCTTTTTACTAGTAATAGTACAATTAAGAAAGTTTAGTCATGCAATCATATGTTTACATTTTTTTTTTCAAAATTATTAACTTGATCACATTTCATTGTCATAATTTTACCCTACAACACTTTGTGTTGGGAGTATTATAAGTTTGATTGGACCAAAAATTATGTAACACCTCGAAATATTGATTTCCCACATAGTACATGTGGATCTTAATATCTCGCTGAGCTGAGTCGATCTACCTATGTATGTCTGTTCGTCCGTGTTTCCGTCTGTCCATGTTAATTTGTAATCACGCCACAGGTCGCAATTATGGACCGATCCTCACGAAATTTTGCATGGAGGTGGGGTTTTGATCAGAATATAAGCCTATTGCTTTTGGAGATGTTCGCACAATATTTGGGGCGCGGAAGTTTGCATGGAGCTAGAGCTTAGGGCTGGGCAGAAACCTTCCAATTTGGATGGTCATCGGGTAACATTTAGTGGGTGTAATAAACAATAAAGGCCAAATTTTTTATTAAACCGCAAATATTTTTAATACCGGAGAAACCACAAATAGACGAAAAGGTAAATTCTGACCGTTACGTAGATGCTGATAGTAAATACATAGACAAATGAAGATATAGACAACGAAAAGTTAGTTTTGTTTTTTTTTCCAGATGGCTCTCATCATGTTTTGCATAGTCAACATGCTGATTTACGCGTTCAAGCCACTCGACTTCGAAAACACATTTTATCGTTTTTCAAGAATTTCACTGGAATATTCCCATATTTTTCGATGTCATCACGTACTTTTCACATTTCTTTTATTATAAAATAATTTTCAGCTGACAAATATCCTACAGTTTTTATTATTTTTAACATTTTTGAATTGAGTGACTTCAAAATTCCCACTCAAACCCCTGAAACGATATGGACGACATCTGCTGATCCGGTTTTTTTCGAAGATAAACGGTGAGAGCATTTCGTTGTCTATATTTTCATTTGTCTATGGTAAATATATCGGATATATGCACCAAATACTGAAAAAATGTCGGATTTTGCCGTCATCGGATAATATTTAGCGGGTAAAATAGACCATATCTTTTTTATTGAAAAAATTCAAAATTTTTCATTAAACCGCGAATATTTTAAATCCCGGCGAAATCCAAAGCCATGACAAGGTTACTTCTGATCTCCACATTGATGTTAAGATCCAACAAATCGGATATATAGCAAAATATGTGCGATATATGTCTATCAAAGAAGATATGCTTGAAAGATCTCTTATATGTCGAGAACGGCTGAACTGATTTCGACAGTTCTCATTAATTCAGAATGGCCTCTTGGCAGGGAAGAAAAAACGTCTAAAAAAATCGCATAAAAATGTCTCTCTAAAGATGAAAATATTGATTTTGTAAAATTTTCTCATATTTTTTCAATTTTGTCATATTTTTTTGGCATATTTTCATTTTGAATTAAACATTTGGTAATATTTCTACAGCTAACAAAACTAAGTAGTTAGGATATCAGGATATCATATACAGATCGCATTTATGGCCTTACGAAATTTTGCATGGGGATAAGATGAGGGTCAGAATAGACGCCTACTCTTTTTGGAGATGATCGCCATATATTTAGGGGTTCAAATGGACCAAAAACTGCAAAATTGTCAGTAGGTCGTAATTATCGCCCGGTCCTCACGCACATTTGAATGGGGGTTACCGGACATTGCAAAAGCCAAGCAGTTTTGGATGGCCATCCAAAAATATTCAATGTCTGAAGGAGTTTGCAAACTTTTGTAGACAAAATACGAAAATGTCCATTCCAGTGACTTTTTGGAGTATTCACAAATACAGGAAAGACGCACTTCTGACTATTTCGTTAACGCTGATTTCGTTGAAGAATATAGTCAAATGTCTGTATCTCATATAGATGCGTTTCAGTCAAAAACCAATAATAAATGTTAATCTTTTGCCACTTCTGAGAGATTATAGGTCTTTGGGAAATATTGGTTCCAGATCTAGGATGACCATTTACGTACAACATCTACCAATAAATTGGAAATGAGCAAATTAGTTTATGTTGCTATTATTCGAAAATTAGAGAACGAAACCTGATGGTTTTCTTTTATTATTTGTCACAATATCTTGTGGAATTCTTTCGAGTATCTCGCCTATATAAACTGTACCGTTTATTATAGTGTTGTAGGGTATTCAACGGTCGGCCCCGCTCGACTGTAGCCTTAGCTTACTTGTTTTACTTGTTTTTAAAGTAATATGTAATATTTGTCATTGAAATTGCTCGTCTTTTAGCATAGTATAATTCAAAGACGAAGGAGGATGGATGGAAGGATGGTTTCTTCCCAAATTACCAACATTTGCCGAAATTAGTATGAAAATATGGTTAAAATGTAAGATATACTTGAAATCGGGTTGAATCCTTATGCGGGGGTTACGACCCATATTTTGAACTGCAAAAGCGATTTAAGGTATCGTGAAAGTTCAGGAAGAATTTCTGAAAGAGTAGAAATCCTTTTCCCTCTCCTTTTTTGCGCTTACATATTCGGCATTTCACTGATTGCAGTCCCAATGAATTTTGCATATTGAGTTCTCATTGGACGGATTATTGTCATGTGAAAGAAGTAGGTAGGTGCACGTTTTGAAATGAGCCCCATAACGTTTTGTCGTTTATTTTTGTATGTTTAAATGTGTTCGCATTTTCCAGCTGAAGCACCATGTAGATTCTGGAGTTGAAAGCTAAATGCCAATTTCAGACATGAATGATCGCCATTTAACATCGTATTGCGTACTATTTCTTTTTGATATTATTTATTCAGAATTCAATAAATTAATAAATAAAACAATGTACACTTCTGTATAGTTTTTAAATTGAAAAAATTTCACCCCAAAAAGATTTTTTCTTTTTTATTTTTATTGGCATATTTTAATTTTTTTTTTTTTGCCAAGATTCCATTCCAAAATTGTATGAATTATAAAAATCCTTCAAAACGTTCTTGAGTTATAAGCATAGTAACTAATAAACAAATTGAAAAAAATCTTCAACTTGTTCGCTGGTTTTTTACAGCGAATGTTTAAAGGTCCTTACGAAGTTTGTTCTTTACTATTATTTTGAAATTTCATTCCACTGAAAAAAATGCTCTCTATTTTCCCCCGAAATGCAGTAGTCTTTTTGATTTTTTAGCAGCTTGGAAAAATTAATTATCTTTTAACTTTGGTTTGACCACGTTAAATTATTTTGACATAATCTATTCAGGTCCGCCACTCCATAATTGTCGTCGCTTTATACTACCCAAAAAGACTACACATCATATTAGAATTCAAAAAAAAAAAAAACACTACAAATGTACATTCCAAAATAGTAAGTCAAAATGGAAAAAATCATGCAAAATAAAACATTACTAATGTACACTTCAGAAGTCAAAATGAACATTTTCAAAATTCACAATTTTACGCGATTTTTTTTTTTATTTTATCCTTTTCTGCCAAGAAACAATTTCGAATTTGTGTGAATCGTTAAAATCAGATCAGCGGTTTTTGAGTTATAAGCGTAGCAACTAACACAATCGTATTTTATATATATAGATAGATTAGAAGTATGCGTTGTCAGTTCTTCGGACCCCAAATAAATCCCTAGGGTTGGAGGCAAAGTCAGCAGTATCTCGTGTAATAATTTTCAAACCGATATCTTCATTATATGGCAAATATAAGGATTTTAGATAAATCAAGACAGTGGGCGTAAAAGTATGCGTGGTCAATATTTTTTTCTTTAAAAATCTAACTCAGGGTATGACGAACGTTTGTACAAAAAATTATGCAAATCGGTCCAGCCGTTTTCAACTGATTCCGTTACCAACAAACAACAATTGATTTTTATATATATAGAAGAAGAAGATATTGACTTGGGGATCGTAGCCCTTTTTACTTTTCAATGTAGATTTTCAAAACGTCGATACAGGTTTCTTATTTTTTTAGTTCTACTTTCTTACATAATATACTGGATCTTACTCTTTTTTACTATACAGTGTTTTTTAGATAAAATGTTAAAATTTGTTTTACACCTTTAAAAATATATATTCCTCGCTAAAAAATTGTCAATTTTGATTTAATTTTATTTATTTATTTATTTCAATTCATTTGTAATACAAAGCCTCCAAGGCCAATAATGTGTATCAACTTGCATTAAATAATATAACCTGAGCTTAATTTATTTACAATATAAAGATTCTTAATTTATTTAAAACTATTTCTACTTTTACTCCAATTAAAAAAGAAAAGAAAAGTTGGCTCCCCAGCCATTAAAACAAATTAAACTATTTTACTACATAAAATATTCAGTAAGCGGCATATTAATTCTTAAGTTGTGTATTATATAATATATTTACCATTTAGACACAACTAAAATGTGTTTTGAAATAATTGCAAAATCTTGAGGCGAAAAGCATTGTTACTTTGGGAAAATATGCGAAATTCGAGCGTTTCTCAACTATCTAAATGTAGATCGCATTCATTGCTCGAAACACCGTTTTTTTTTTTGCAAGATGTTTTTCGATAACTTTTGGACATAAGAGAGAAAATTCTCTCGGTAGACTTAACTGAGTAATTTTTAATAGAAAAGTTATCACCTATGCCTAATCCTATGACAAGATGCCAACCAAGATTCTTTCTTTTACCTAAAAAGCCAGCCCATGAATTATACCATAAAAATCCTTGCGTAAAGCTTTTCCACTAATAAATAATCCTTATCTAAATGATATGGAAACAACAACACTGAGAGTACTGCTCCCAATATTAAAATTAAACATGACTACTACATCCTCCATAATAAAAATCCTGCTCATATAGTTTTTATACCCACCACCTTGGAAAGGAGGGTATATTAACTTTGTCATTCCGTTTGTAACATCCTTAAATATTCGTCTTAGACCCCATAAAGTATATATATTCATAATCAGCATAAAATTCTAAGTCGATTTAACGATGTCCGTCTGTCTGTCCGTCTGTCTGTTGAAATCACGATACAGCCCACATTATTTGACGTAGAGCGCCAAAATTTAGCAGAGCTATTTGCATTGTGTCTAGGATGGTTGGTATTGAAAATGAGATATATCGGTCCACGTTCTGGTATAGTCCCCATATAACGGTACCTCCCGATATTCGGTATTTTGATGATTTATGCCACATTTTTTCTCGGATTTGTCTGGAAATTGGTATTTTTAGGTCATAACGGGTCCCTGAGCGTGTGGCAAAACATTGCATGTATAGGTCCACGTTGTGGTATAGCTCCCATATAAAGGTACCTCCCGATATTGGGTATTTTAGTTTTTTTGAAACATTTTTTCACGGATTTGTCTAAAAATTGGTATTTTTGGGTCATAATGGTTTCCAGCTCCGGTGGCGAAACATTGCATGTATGGGTCCATGATTTGGTATAGCCTCCATATAATGGTACCTCCCGATATTCGGTAATTTGATGATTTTTGCAACCTTTTTTCACGGATTTGTCTAAAAATTGGTATTTTTGGGTCATAATGGGTTCCAGCTCCGGTGGCGAAACATTGCATGCATAGGTCCATGAGTTGATATAGCCCCCATATAACGGTACATCCCGATATTCGGTATTTTTATGGTTTTTTGTCAAATTTTTTCACTGATTTGTCTAAAAATTGGTATTTGTGGGTCATAATGGGTCCTAGTTCGTGTAGCTAAACATTGTAATTATAGGTCCACGTTTTGGTATAGCCCCCATATAACGGTACCTCCCGATATTCGGTAATTTAATGGTTTTTGCCACATTTCTTCTAATGTTTCTTTTACCCTAAGGTGGAGGGTATTAAAAGTTTGGCCCGGCCGAACTTAATGTTTTTTACTTGTTAATTTTATTTTATACCAAATGTTAAAAGAATATTTTTTACATTATCTTCATATAATTTTAAATGTGATTTTTTAATTATTATCAAATACACCATGGGACCATTGTATAAATGAAGTGTTTTGAAAAAGGATACAGCATGCCTTTGAAGTTCTTTAGGCTGATCGTTGGATAAATACAATGACACAATTTCTAGGATATCATTAAGATGTTTTCCATCCAAATCTAGACATACAATAAGATTTGGGAATGCTTCCAGGAGTTTAAGCTGCAATTTGTATTCTTGTGTTTGTCTATTTAGGAAAAAAATAACAATAATATATTTTTCAAAGTATTTAATTAAACTGAAGTTAGTACTTACGCTGTTATTTTCTCCTTGCTTGAATATTGAGCAGCCTTTTGAAGAAACGACTTAAGAAAAGGTATGACATCGCTAGAAAAAAAAAATAGAGGTACACATAGAAATGACGAAATGTGTAGAAATAAAAAAAAAAACCTACTCCAAACTTCTTTTTGTAATAAAATCCTTGGCACATTTAGCCAGTATTTCTAGTAATGCAAAACAACGATTTAATACCAGGGCATTTCTTTGGCGAAATTTCTCAACCAATGGTGACCAAATCAAATGCACCAAAGGAAGTAAAACATTTTCATAGCTTGTCAATAAAGGCAGACCACATGCCAAACATTCCAATGACAGAATTTGTAGACGTTGGTCAGATGAATTAATAAATTTTACAACTTGTTCCAATATCGTTTTAATTATATCTATATGGCGTGGTAAACATTTTTCAATGCTTTCTTGGTCATATGTTTCATTTGGATGTTTTTGTTCTTGCTGTATTAAATTTTCATTGGCTTGTTTCTCATCTTTATGGGAAATTATGTCGTCAGAAAATGATGGGTCGTCTAGTAACTGCAACCATGTAGATAGTAAATTATTCTCTTCAGACTTGATTTCATCGGTTTGCATTGCATTTGCACCCTCCAGCTCTTGATTGCAAGTCTCCAACCATTTTTCTATGTGCCTTAAAAAAGCATTGAACACCTTAAGATAAGAGATTATATTCCGTGTTTGGTGAGCCTTGGAACATTCATTGTATATTGTTTGAAATATCGTTTCCATGTGAGGCAACGTACTTCGGGATGAAAACTGCAGAAGGACGCTAAGTATATCAACAGCCGATTTGCTATCAGGTGTCTGAAAAGTATTTCAAAAACTATAAATAAGATAATACAGATGTCGTTGAAGACTTACTCTTTTCAACAATGTGTTTAAATGGTAGGCTATATAGTCCGCATGGCTCTCTACCAATTGCGTGGCTGTTTTAAAACGAAGGGCTTTTTGCATGGAAACAAGTGCGAATGTTGCAGCTTTGTAAACTAGTGTATTGCTATGGGCTAGGAATAAGGGATTGTTTCAAAAGGCTGGGATCACATTCCACATTCCATTTCTTCGGCTTTTATACATACCAATTTTCAATAGCACCTTATGCAACGCTTGAAATACATAACTATCAAACCTTTCACCTATATACAATGCGCAATGTCCCAAACAATCCATAGTGATGCATGTATGCAAAACATTGAATTCGGCGTCAGCAATTGTAACATTATTGTCACATAAATCTAAGAGCAAATTATTATGATTCATAAAGCGTATAATAATTTATAATGAAGGATATTGTCAAAGATATTACCCTCAGTCTCATCATCAGAATCACAATCTTGAGTTCGAATTTCCACTGCAGATTCATAAAGTCCAGGGGTTCGATCAACAAACCAATCTACATACTAATGGCACAAAACCGATAATTTGGTCAATAATAGACCCGAAAAATATAGATTAGTTCAAATAAATATCTTACCTTATTACTTTTTATTTTCGTTACATTATCTGGTTCCAGAGACAGATGCCAATGTTTATCATTTAACACCTCTTCCAATAACTTTTTAACAAAATCTAAATCGCTATACTGAAAGTTTTTGTCTTTTTCCTTGGCCGTCGATAACCACAACAATATAAGAAAGATTTCATTTATAGCTGGATTTTGTTGATTTAACAAATCCATAAGGTGGTCTGTCACAATGCGATTTAAAATGACGATACGACCCACAATGCAACAAATGTCCTGTAAACATTTTGCACATCTTTCAGAGTTCATATTTTTGAAATTACGCCAAGGCAATTTACACGCTTCCATATAATCACCATCTATGTCTATATTACGTAAAGAATACTCTTCGACGAGAAAATTAAATGAAATATTTAATTCCACAGCCGACAACAAACACATACAAAACATTTCCAAATTTTTCGGAATGGATAGAAGAAATTGCAATTTGTTTGCACTCACTGACTTAAGAAAGGCTTTTAAGAACATAAATTCGGTGTACTGCTCCGAATCATCGCCCCTTTGTATAATTCGTGGTAATTTTGCCAAATGTTCATCGAAAAGTAGTTCCGAGTTTTCATCAAAAATGCCGCCATTTATATATAACATCTGCATTTGATCAATACAATTCACGCAAAGTTTTCTTATATGAACATCATCATCTTCTGTAAAGGCTACCACATTTTCGAGCATAAAAATAAAATTTTCTTTGAGATTGTTATAAGCACAGTTCTGAATCAGTAGACAACACATCTGTGCATATTCCATACGTATTTTAGTCGATGTGTGCGATCTTAAGATATTGGTTTCTGTAAATATGGTACGTAATTTTTTCGATGATGCCTGTATCCATTCTGCTGTTCTTCCTTCGGTTTGCATTTTGTTCATACGCTCTTCCAATTGCTCACGGTTCTTTTTTATGGCCAAAATGTCATCATCGTTGTTTATGGAATCACTGGAATATGCATGATAGCTCGATATAAGCTTTTTAAAAGCATCTGCATCATATTTTGCATTTATTACATCTTCCATTGTTTCTTCATAGATGACACAAAGTATTCTGCCCAAAGCTTTAATGGCATTCTAAAGCAGACAAAAATTTGAGAAACTCAAATATTTTTGGCCTAGAGGAACTTACAATTTTTATTGTCTCTCCAATTTTGTCGTCAGATAGTGCAGATTTATATAGAATAGTGACAATTTTGGGTAGAAATATAAACAGTACGTTGGCCACTTGGTTACGTAAAACAACATCCATGCGATCTGCTTCATCGTGTACATAAAACACAATCATCAGGCATTCCAATGACGCAATGCTAAAATACAAGGCATATAGAAACATAGGTATCCAAATACATTAAACGTTGCACAATCTTACACAAGTTTCTTGTACTTTTCATGTTCAACAAGATCTACTAATGTTAACAGAATTTGCCCCAGAATCATGGAGGAGTCTTTGCAATAGAACTGTTCCAACACATCTGTTGTGGAACGACGTAAACATTCAGACATACATTTTACAGCCGCCAATTTAATATCTTCCGAAACGTTTGGTCTCATTATAGCTTTATCCATTTCACGAATTTGTTTCACAATGACTACAAGCATTGTTCGCAATGCGGTTAATTCCTTTAAATAAATTTTGGAAGTTACCAATGTCATGCAGTCTAAGCAACCAGTTCTTAAGTCTTCATTAGCACTGCAAAGAAATTGTGGAATATTTAATGTATTGTAAACATTCGGAAACACTACTAGTTCGATTAACACAAAATATGGTAGCTTTAGTTAAGGATCACTTTCAATCTTAAATTCATCTTACTTGCTCAACTCATCCAGCTTTAGGACCAAAGGAACTAGAATATGTACATTGAATATATTAATTTGCATCCAATTGAATTGTACCAATTCATTTTGCAATTTCTGTAAAGTTTCTTTGCTGGGTAACGCAAAAACATGTCCAGTGCCGGCTTTATTGAATTTACAAAAGGTTCCAGAGAAGACATGGCCATGAAATGCTTGAAATTCAAGGAATAAGACGTACTACTCTCCTTTAGGACCGGCACTTCGTAATCAGTTGTTTTTTTGTTTACATTGACAAATTTGGGTCGATCTATAGATCCCATGCAAATTTTAAAGCAAAGACCATGGCAGAAGAATACTCATGAGCTTTGCCTGTATTTTTAAATCAGCTGTTACCGTCTCACATTCCCCTCCTTGTAAACAAATTAACAAATAATAGGTGTGTCTGGTTACTTTTCCTGCAGGAATTGTCCAGCAACATCTTTCTGAGAGAGTAAGGTAGTTTTATTCTCTTTTGCAAGGAAAATGCGAAAAGTAAACAGACGGTATTCCTGCAGAAGCTTGCAACTAATCAGCTGTTTTGTCAAAACAAACCAATTTGTCCCCCATTAAAAGAATTAAAAGAAAGGAAGTACCACCAATTTTAAAAGTTTTATAAATAAAAAGAACATTAGCAATAAAATACAAACATGAGCAATAAAAGAAGGATAGATTTTATGTGTTCCCCGGAATCCTTTAAATGTGTTGCTAATGGTGATTGTCTAAAAATGTTGGAAATAGTCTTTTATTTCCTTATTACATATTAATATTTACGTTTTCCACGTTTTTTAAAGTTGTTCTCCAAAAACAATTACAGCCTGTTCCACGATCTCGAAAGAAAATTTGTGCGAACGAAGGCTACTCACTCACTTTCGTATAAGAATGCGTTCCACTAACTTTCGTTCTTTCTTTCGCATAGCCTTACGTGATTCAGTGTTGCTAAATATTTTTTTTGGAAAAATTAATCGCGAAATAAAGCAAAAAAAGCGTCAAATGTCTAATTTAAACGCGAAAAAGCAGCAGTGGCTCTGTCTCAACTGACATTTCAGTTGTAAACAAACAAATTGTAAATAAACAAACAAAATAAAATTTCTAGTGATTATGTTCAAACTATTTGTGCTCTTAGAAAATAAAAAAAAAGAATATTTCCGTAGCCCTATTTTTTATGGAGGAGGTTCGAAATGTGCCACGGAGGCATTTAAGAGATGCTTCGAATTTATTTGAAGTACCTAACAACCAGTAAGTATGATTGTATTTTTACATTTTTCAAATAATAAAAAATGATTTTTTCTAGGTTTGTGGCCAACTTTCGTGTGTCGAAGGAAGTTTTCGGGCTCTTTTGGATATGATGGAAGAGAAGTGGGTGCCCGGTTGCAGAACTACCCAAATCCGCCCCGATTTAAAACTTCTTCTGCTGCTTCCAAAAAATGGCATTCCTCTGGCGAACACAGGATTCTCCTCCATTTACTCAACTAGTGCCCGCAGCTGTGTAGTTGATGATTTTTTCGTGCTGGAATTGAGAAAATAAAAAAATATATATTTGTTGTTCACATATTAAATTGCATTTATTATTTTTACTTACATTTTTGTTTCCATTTTCAATCAAGCAATGTTTATGTTAAAACAATTTTCCTTAATTGTTATTATACGATAGCAAACACACAAGTGACTGATTTTGACATTTGTGTTCGCATGCGTACGAAAGAAAAAAGATAGTGGAACGCAAAATTACACTGAAATGCTTACGTTTTCGTTCGCTTTGATTTTCGTGCAAATTTTCGTTCTGATAGATTTTAGTGGAACGGAAATCAGCTGTTTGTCGTGTAAAAGTTGTGCGAACGTGTTCTTTCGATATCGTGGAACTGGCTGTTAGTCTTTCAAATTCCAAAAAAAAACATTTTCAAATAAAAAGTACAAAAATAAATAAACAAACAATAGAAAACATCTGATTGAATGTCGATAAACGAGAAGAAGAAGAGTTGCAAGTGATTGCAAGAAGAAATTTGTCCAGCAAGAATTTGCAAACTCTCACTGAAGAACTGTCAAAATTTCTCTCTCCAACCGCTCTCTTTTGCAGAACTTTCGGGTTAACAGACGACTTCCAGTAACAATTTGTAACAATTGTTACAAATTTTATGGTAACCAGACACACCTAATCACAGTGGTATAATAGAAGAAGCACAGTTAAAGCAGAACGCATCCTGTAGCAATTCTAAAGCACTGGCTAAAAATAAATTAATTCTAACAATCAAGAGGTCCGTGGTGCGGTGTGTTTCAATTGGTGACTATTTTTTAAAAGAGCAAACCTGTGAGTTTTTTACAGAAATCATGAAACGTATCTGTGTTTTAAAACCAATGGAGCCAGAGCATCAAACCATACATTTAAACTCTGGCAAAAATATAATTGGGCGCCAAAAAGAAACAGGCATACGGGATGGCAAGTGTTCCAGACGACAAATAGAATTAGATGTAGATATGGAAAATGGAAAGATTAAAGCTAAAGTTCTTGGACTTAATCCATGTGGTATAAATGGTTTGATGAGCCTTCAACACTCAGAATGTGAATTGCAACATGGTGATGTATTGGAAGTTGTCTATGGTAGGCATCCCTTTGAAATACATTTTAAGCCTCCTCCAGAGAAGCCTGTAATTTGCGAAGAGGTCGAAGATTTTGAAATGAATAATAAAAATATTGAAGAAGCGCCTGCAGATTTCTGGAGTGACGTTGAAAAAGGCAAAATGTTGGTGTTTACAAGCAAAGGCGTTAAAGCATCCGAAAAAATTGCATCATACGATATGGACGGCACAATAATAAAAACTAAATCGGGTAATGTTTTTCCTAAAACCTGCGATGATTGGATGCTTAACTACCCGGAGGTGCCAAAGAAACTCAAAGCCCTAAAGGAAGATGACTTTAAAATTTGCTTTTTTACAAATCAAGGAGGTATTGCCAAAGGCAAAACCGACTTGAATGAATTTAAGCAAAAGATAAAGCTGATTATTGCAAAATTGCAGGTGCCCGTGCAGGTTTTTATAGCTATTACAGACGGTTATTACCGTAAACCATTGCCTGGGATGTGGGAGCATTTAGAAAAACATGCCAACAATGGTATACGCATCAGCAAAGAAAAAAGTTTTTTCGTTGGGGATGCTGCTGGACGGCCGGAAATCGGAAAGGGAAAAACAAAACGTAGGAAAGATCATTCTCTGGCAGACCGCCTTTTTGCATATAACGTAGGTTTGCGATTTTATACTCCAGAAGAACATTTCTTGTCAGAAAAACAAGAAGACTGGATTAGACCTGAATTTGATCCAACCAAAGATTTTTCATGTCTTCCATTATTGGAACCCAAGGATACTATTTTGCCAGCTGAACAGTGTGAAATGATAATTATGGTCGGGTTGCCTGGATCAGGTATGTAGAGAAAATGTACACTCCTTTTTGCAAGATTGTTTTTGTGATATTACTTTTTAAAAATGTCTCTCTCACTTTTTCCTTTTGTACTCTGCAGGAAAATCACATTTTTGTAAGAAGAACTTGGCCACAATTGGCTATACGATAGCTAATGCCGATACAGTTGGTAGTATTCAGGCCTGCTTGAAAATTTGTGAAAATTCATTGATATCATCTAAGTCTTGCGTAGTAGATAATACAAACGTTGATGCTGGAAGTCGAAAAAAATTCATAGATCTTGCTAAGAAATTTAAAGTACAATGTCGATGTTTTGTGATGAATATAAGTGTGGCCCAGGTTAAACATAACATAGCATTTCGCCAACTTACAGACTCAAGCCATACGAAAATAAATGAAATGCTTTTAAACATGATGAAAAAGAAATTTGCCCAACCTCAGCTGGAAGAAGGATTTACGGAAATAATTAAGGTCAATATAAAGCCAGTATTTGATCGAGAAGATTGGAAACGCCTTTATACAATGTATTTGGTAGATAAATAAAAACTAATATTATTTGATAATTGTACGAAATTGAGATTTTAAAATGGAAATGTTTGAAACAAATACACTAGTAGTAGCATAGATTTGGTTAATAATACAAGTCTTCAGTCTAGAGTGAAAATTCGTTTTGCTATATCATCAATTAACCAGTCAACGGCATTCAATAGCTTTTCGCCCGTTACAGCACTTACTCCAACAACCAACCAATGATGTGTGGTAATGTTATCCAATTGCAAGGCCTAGAGTTATAATGTAAGAAGTTATTACCATAGTAATTGGACAGAGCTGATTCTACTTACCTCTTTAATTTCATTTGCTGTTAATGCGCCTGGTAAATCTTGCTTGTTGGCCAATACCAATAAGGTAGCCCCCGCCAGTCTTTCTTCTTGTAGTAAAATTTCTAATTCCTGCTTGCATGTCTCCAAACGCATTCTATCTGCGCTGTCAACGACCCACACCAAGCCATCAGTACATTCGAAGTAATTACGCCAATATGAACGCAATGATTTCTGGCCACCAACATCCCACATATTTAAAGTGTATCCATTATGCTCCAAGGTTTTTATATTAAATCCCAATGTTGGTGAAATTGTATCAATGGGTTCTCCATTGAAACGTTTCAATATGGTAGTCTTGCCGGCATTATCCAAACCTCTAAAAGGAAACAAACATAACAAATGATTCATCTGTTTGGGGGAGGAGGAGTAGACAAATTCTGCTTAACATTTATTTCATGGGTTTAAAATCAACTTACAGCAGTAATATACGCATTTCTTTTTCCTTTTGTCTCATTTTCTTTAAAACTGTTAAAAATCCCATTCTTATAGTTTATATTTATTGTAAAACCCAATAAATTAATGATTTTAAGAACAGTTGTTGATTTCGACCAAGATTGCCCGTCTTATATAAAAACGCTCCAAATGCTGCGAATCGAATACAGGGGGCCATGCCATGGTATAAAAAATCAAGGTAACATATGATTTTATGTTTTAATTTTCTTTGTTTAATATAGTTGTGTTCCAGTACTTTTTTAGTGGTAAAACTAGCAGAAGAGCGAACAGTACAAAATGACATTCTCATTTAGGTGTGCTCAAAAAATAAGGGAACGGAAAATTAGCAGAAATGCGATAAAATGTCAACATTCAAAATTCCAAAAGGAAACAGTCTAAATCGGACTGGTGAAACCTTACTGAAATGGACTTCAAAATTTAAATGACTATTGAAAATAAGTTGAAATTAATAATTATTTTTGAATGCTGTTTATTTCGAAAGATTTGTTTCAGAATGCGTTGAAGAGTATTTAGAGGTGGAGTTTTCTCAAATCCCAACCCCGGAGAAGCTGACATGGTTGGAGCCGCCGGTTTAATTAATGTTAAGTCTGCTAGAAGACTTAATGCCACAAGTTGGGAAGACAGCCAACCTAAGAAATAAAAAGAAAATGTTCAGTAATAAGCGAACATCATTGATTTTAAGCTTAATTTTTCAATTAAATTTCACTAACTTGGCACTGTTTTCCAATACGTTTTCTTCGTCTGATTCCTCATTCAGGTTGAAACATTTTTCAACCTTGTTAGCCCTGCCAATTAAATGTCAGATTTACAATTTGCACATTTCTGCTCGGCCAAATTCATGTAGCTAAAACAAGCAGAAATGTGCACCACTCAGCGCCATTTTTTTTATCGAGAGAGCTGCAAGTTTTGCTAGTTTTTGGAGTACGGGAACGCGTTGTAGCAGAATTAGCACTAATTAGTACTAATTTGTAGGTTCTGGAACACAACTTATGTCAACTTTATTTGTTTATGTGTGTGTATTCTTTTCAAAAATAAAGAAATATTCAGAAAATATTTTGAATATTTCGAATGTTTGCAAAATGCCTATTGCTACGAAATGAATCTTTAGAGAAATATAGAACATGATTTTGAAAAGAAATTTTGACGTTTCATACAATTTTAGCGTTGATTGTTTATTTATTAAAAATTAATGCATTTGATACAAAAAAACTTGTTGCTTTTGTTTTGATAGTAATTCTGACGTAACCATGGCAGAAGAATACAGGAAGCATTGATATGTCAAAAATATTTAAATGTTTTTTTTTCAAATATAAGTGGATTTTTATATGTTTTCTTATACTACGTCATTCGGAGGCTATTATAATTCGCGATTTCTACCTGTACAATAAAAAACAAAACAGTGCAACAATGATTTTGAAAACCCCCGAATTCGAAAAAAAAGTTGAAATATTAAGTAAAGAAAATAAAAAATTAAAATCAGATGATATCATAGCCTTACCTTAAATTTATTGTACCATGGGTGGGACTTTAACGATGTATTAATTTTTTAAACGATATTATTTTATAGATTTTAAGATATTTCCCCGGAGGTATTTAGGCAATACGGACGTACAAAACATTTTACCACCGAGGGGAGTTTGAATATTTGTGTACGCTACGTCGAATTCATGGCAAAAAAAATACAGGTAGATAAATAAACGCTTGGGAACATTGATACGTCAAAATGTTGGTTCAAAAATAAGTAGATTTTTATAAGTTTTCTTATACGAAACCTATCGAAAATTGTTATAATATGCATTTTTCAACAATTTTTACATATTTGAATAATTTTTCTTTCAACATTTTCAATATCAAAATTGTTTTAACAGTTCACTGTTCCAGGTAACGCCATGGTACAATAAAAAGGTAAGGTAGAGCTACCAGCTGATTCAAATTTTCTTCTAAGTGTGCTCGACTTCTGTCAATTTTGTGTATGTATTTAATGTTTTGAAAAAACAAAAGTAAAATATTTTCATTATCAAAGATTGGAAGAAACGTGTTTTGCTGGGCGCGATTTAAAGATACCAAGCAGTTTTGCCATAAAATTTAAAGGTTGAATAGTTTAGATGATATTTTTAATAGAAAATCTAGACATTTCGTACATTTTTCGCGCTTTTTTATTCATTTTAAAAATGAGGAAAAATATTAAATAAATTAAAACAAATTGTTGAGTATACAATTTTGAATAATTCTGACAGGAAGCGGACATAGCCTCAGGACTGTATTTCTGTACTTTTACGAAGCTAAAACTAAGGGTTTTTGAAAGAAGACGGGCAGTTTACAATCTGTTATATTTGAAACTCAGTTGCCTTTATGAAATTCCTCAATTCAATAATCAAGCTGTACTCTAATTTATAAGACTTTGTGTCTTTTTGTGCAGTAGTAGACAAATAAATAAAGAAATAAGGATAATAAAATGCAGCTATGAGGCTTCGTCCGCTCTCTGTCAGAATGGTTTAAATTATATTAAACAAGTTTTTTACTTATTTGGTATTTTTGCTCATTTTTAAAATGAGAATTTTAAAAACATGATACAAACTCATGGTAGAAGAAAAATGTAAGGTAGAGCTATCAGCTGTTTACATTTTTTTCTAAATGTGCCCGACTTCTGCCAATTTTGAGTATGATTTTATTGTTTTGAAATTGAAAAAAAAAATATTTTCAAGGCCAATGATTGGAAGATACGTACATTGCGGTTCGCGCATTAAAGCTATTTTGAAATGAAATTTAAAGATTGAACAATTTGAATCATTTTTTGAGATAAAATCCGGGCATTTCATTCATTTTATGAAAAAAGTGAAAACAACTTGTTTCATAAAATTTTGAATGAGTCTGACAGAAAGCGGGCATAGACTCAGGGCTGTATTTCTGTAGTTTTACGAAGCTGTTCCACCATAGTCCAAACTGTTTAATCTTTCCATTACATGAATAAACTGTATAATATCTTTTATGCGAGCGTTTATTTTCTTTTAAAAATATATTTTTGTTTTCAAAACAATAAATGCGTACACAAAATTGGCAGAATGTTTAATATAATCTATGCGAGCCCCGCAATTTGCGTTTATTTTCTTTGGAAAATATTTTTTATTTTTCGTTACGCACGAGGAAAACCAATAAATGTTGATTTTGCTTCATGCATTATAGGTGTGACGCATACATAAACATTTTCACTAACACCTCAAAATGCATGTCATGCATGTTGACCGTGTACGGGGCACTGGCTCTACCTTACGAAACCTGAGTGGTACAATAACATCAAGGTATGGCTATGATACCATATGGTTTTAATTTTTTTGTTGCTTAATATGTAAACGTTATTTGTTTATGTGTGTGTGCTATTTTCAACAATAAAAAATTGTACAGGAAAATATTCAAATTCGGATGTTTTCAAAATGCTTGACGACAAAAAATACAGTTTTTGTAGCAAAATTAATCTTTACAGATATATAGAACATGATTTTGAAAAGAAATTTTTACATTTTCATTCAGTTTTCGCGGTATATTTATTCAAAATCAATGCAACAAGTTGCATTCGTTTTGATTCTAATTCTAATTCTAGCCAAACATGTAGACCAATTTCGATGTAAACGTAGTCTAAGCAAATGCAGCAATTTTTATTTTGGTGAGAAGCGTATACAAAACTACAACCCTGTTCTCCAAAAACTGTCAAAATTTCTGACATCTTTTCCATCACTTCCATTGTGAAGTTTTTGCTAGTTCTCGATAGCCGACGTTTTTTCCCAGCAAGAAGCAATCCTCTCGTGAAAATATCAAGACATAAAAATGAACTTTTCCAGAGTGAGTAGAAAATTTAAAACACTTTGCAATAAAGAAGTGTTATATTAGTAATATTGTCCATGTTTCAAACAAAATTTATAACATAGGTATGCATTTTTGTGTGTTTTGGAAAAATGGACAACATTACGTAAGATAGGTTATATTTTAGGCAACATTTTTTACTAAAATAACTTTTCTTCCTTTTATAGGTAATTGTTCGCAGCCTCACCACCTCCGGCGCTCAACGTGCTGTCGCCAAGGGAGAAGTTGAGAAGGGCTACTTTGAATTGAAAAAAGTACAAGAACATTTCCAAAAGAAGGACGGCAAACCTGTGTTCTTGAAAGGTTCCACCTTCGATCAAGTTTTGTACCGCGTTACCGTTGCCCTCGCTTTGGTTGGCGTTGGTGGTATGGGAAAATTGTTTTATGATTTGTCGGTCCCCAAATCAGAATAAATACAGAATATGTGTTTAGAAAATGTTAGTCATTGTAAGAACCTTTGTCGCCCTAATACCGTAGCCTCAATTCCTATATTTCTGTGTTAGAAAGCATTTGTAAGTATTTGATACTTGACTATTGCATTTTTGTTTTCAGTAGAGCATTTCTTCCATTTCAGAAATTCTATGGACAACTTGTATGCCGTGTGTACCGTGTTGGTTCTGTTAACGATTTTTAAACATTCTTTAAAAAGCATTTTTAAGAAACATAGAAATATATGAATGTTAAGCTAAAAAGTGTAAATTTTCATTTTTATTTGGGATATTGCTGATATGATGAATTACCCATTCTCAGCGAAACTTCGTTTAAGATCGAGAATCAATTGAGAACGTATAGTTCTGGTTTTGAAATGTACACTATTAAATTACGAATATTGGAAGGGAATCCTGTTTCTGATAGGGTCCTATTAGTAAAAATATACTCGTATCCGCATACGCCATATTTGAACAATATCAACGTGTGGAAGTGGGCAAAGATGTACATACAACTAATTATCCTTATCCTATATATCTCCTCAAACAGTAATTATTCTTAATAGAAATAAAGCTGTAAGATATAGATGTTAGGAACAATTAACTACGTTAAAACGAAAATGTAACAAATGCAATGTATTTATTTTGGTCTTCAAAAACCAAAACAAAATTTCCATTCCAATTGACACTGTTTTAAAGACAAAAGTACTGTTAAATTGGTTTTATTTTCCTTTTAATATATTTTTATAAAATTAAAGATTACGCGATTTAAATGAAGATACGTTGTTAAATGATAATATTACAAGCTCTATTATGTTGTTCGTATTACACTAAGCATAATAGTTCAAATTTGCCTTCTTCTTGGCCTGTACTTCCATAATAGCATCCATAAAGTCTTCATGTGTGACTTGGGTAGCGGAGCGTCTCAATGCAATCATACCCGCTTCAACACATACCGCCTTACATTGGGCGCCATTGAAATCATCTGTGGAACGAGATAATTCCTCGAAGTTAACATCGCTACTCACATTCATTTTGCGAGAATGAATTTGCATAATACGAGCACGAGCTTCTTCATTAGGATGTGGAAATTCAATTTTACGATCTAAACGTCCTGAACGCAAAAGGGCAGGATCCAAAATATCAACACGATTTGTTGCAGCAATAACTTTAATATCCGCTGTTGAACTGAATCCATCCAATTGATTTAGCAATTCCAACATGGTACGTTGTACTTCTCGGTCACCAGCCTTTTCTGAATCAAAACGTTTTGTACCAATAGCATCCAATTCATCAATGAAAATAATTGCTGGAGCTTTTTCTTTGGCCAGAGCAAAGGCATCACGTACCAATTTTGCACCGTCACCAATAAACATTTGCACCAATTGTGGACCAGCCAACTTTAAGAATGTAGATTTTGTTTGGGCAGCACAAGCACGAGCCAGTAGTGTTTTACCAGTACCGGGAGGGCCATACAAGAGAACGCCTTTTGGAGGTTGAATACCCAAATTCTTAAATTTATCCTTATGTGTCATGGGCAGCACAACTGCTTCTATCAATTCTTGGATTTGCTTGTCCAATCCGCCAATATCGGAATATTGTTCGGTGGGTCGTTCATCGACTTCCATAGCTTTAACGCGAGCATCGTATTCAGCGGGTAGTGTTTCCAAAATTAAATATGAATCCTTATTAACACCAACTAAGTCGCCAGGTTTTAGTTTCTCTGCATCGACCAGACCAATAACCGGTAAAAAGTATGCTTGACGTGTGGACGTTTTTATGACTGCACATTTGCCTTTACGTTGATTGTCCAAAACTTGTACAGCACCGTCGTCTTCATCTTCTTGGGCTTCCATATCCAAAAGTTCAATAACGTTTGACACCAAATAAGGCAGAGTTTTATTTACCTAGGTGATCAAAAGAAAAAACCAATTAGTGCTGCACTACCTTAATTCATACAATATACACATACCTTAATTTTTTCGGTATTATCCTTAATTTTATCATTTTGGGCTTGAATTTCATGGGTAATACGCATAACCTCACTCTTCATTATTTTGATTTCATTATCCATTAGACGAGTCCTGCTGACAATTTCATCTGTGGACATACGCATCACTTCCTCGCCCAGTTCTTCGCCATCTTCCCAAATCGATTTATCTTCCAACGTTGCTGCCATAGTAATGCTATTGAATATTACTTATTATTAAATGAGGTCCGAAAACAAATTGCAACTATTGTATTTAGAGTCAAGCCTTTATTCAATATTTTCTTTGGGAAACAAAATTAAATTTTGCTTACTTTACCGATGACTTGTAAATTTGCGTTTTTTGACAAGAAGGTTAGGGATACTTACGTCGAATGTGTACTAACACAATATATGCAGTTTAGTGAAAACACACAAAGAATAAATATGAAACCCTGTCCACACAACAATATTTTTAATATGAAAGTCAAAGGTGATGAAGGAACGAAATTTAATATTTATTTGTTTTATTTATTTTATCTTTAATATGTTTTGATGAAAATAACAATAAGTTTCCATATCTTACATACTATTTTTTTATAGATATAGATGTGTGTTTATTTGCGGGCTTTTGGATACAGTTATATCCGTAAATTAATTGACTAGGTAATTTAGATTAGTTTAGATACAAATACAGTTATATCTATTTGTGTCTGATAAATTCATAATTTCATTTGTGTCTGGTAAATTTTCAACTAAGGCAATAACGAACGTTCAAGTTACTACATTTTCCTATTCGGATAGAATCAAAAACATTTTTTGAGGTAATTCTCCAAGTCATGTTAAAATTATTAGATGGCATTTCATTTTCCATTTAAAAAATGAGAAAAACTGATAAATAAATAAGAGAAAAAAATTTTTTCTTTTGGTGCCCTTATTCTGTCAAAAATATACATATTTTGTGAATGTGTGTATCGTTTAATTAAAAAAAATGCAATAATATAAAATTATTTCAAATTCGGTTGATAAATAAATGCATATTTTTGACGTTAATGGGCAACACATTGTGCAATTCTGGGATAACACTGCATTGCCCTACCATTTTAGATTCAATCTTGTGTATTAACCCCAAATTAAATTCTTGTTTCGCGGGGTTTCCCCAATATAAGAATTTTGTTAAAGAAAAATGAAAAACAAGCGAAAGCAACTGTTGCTTATTTTAAAGTTTAGAAAATAAGAATATTAAAATCTTCAAAACTTTATTTGTTTAAGTGTGTAATCTTTTCAATAATAAAAAATTGCTCAAAAAATATTCAAATTCGGGTATTTTTAAAATACTTATTGCAACATGTGCATTGACAAAATCTACAGTTTTTGCAGCGAAATAAACCTATATAGAACATGATTTTGAAAAGTAATGTTGACCATTCATTGAGTTTTCGCTGTTTTAAAATTTTTATTCAAAATCAACGCAAAAAGTTGTTTGGTTTTCTAATCGTTTTGATAGTATTCTGACATTACAAAGCTAGCCTACCATGGTAGAAGAATACAGGTAGATGAATCAACGTTTGGGAACATTGATGTCATAAAATTTTAATTTTTTCAAATATAGGTAGATTTACGTCATTTGGAGGTTATTATAATTCGCGTTTTTTCAAAAAATTTTACAAATTTAAAAATTTTTTCATTCAACATTTTCAAATTCAAAATTGGTTTGACAGTTCATTGCCCCAGCAGCTATGTCGATGCGACTACCTATATTCTTCTACCATGTAGCCTTCCTTGTTTTCATTGTACCATGGTTGAATCTTATTTTGCACCATGTATACATGTGCAGGGTGAGATAAAAAACTGGCATCAAATTTTAGAATAAGTTTAGATTTGTTCGAATTGGTCACTTTTGGCACGAATTATGGCCTTCAAACGAAACCGTCACACGCTGCCCGAATGTTGCTCTGCTATATTCTGGCCCATTGCCGGTGAATCGCTTGCTTGAGGTGATAGACACTTTGGTGTTTTTTAGTGCCAACCTTGCTTCCCCAAATAATCTAGACACAATAGTCCAACGGATTGGTATCCGGAGATGTTGGTGGCCACTGCAGCTGGAAATGAAGCGAGGAACCTCATTTTGTAACCATTCTTGGGTGACGCGTGCTGAGTGCGATGGTGCTGAGTCTTGTAGGAGTCCAAGGTCTGCGGCCAAAATGTTTGCGTGCCCAAGGCTTTAATACACCCTCCAGAATATTTTCGCGATAATATTCGGCATTTATTCTGATGCCACGGTCGATTAATACGAGCGGAGGGCGGCCATCGGCTGTTATGGCAACCCACACCATCACCATGACCGGCGCTTGAGTTCTGTTGGCCAACCGAAGGTGCACGTTTTCAGCAGACATCTTTGGCAAATAAACACTATCAATTTGTTTGTTTACAAATTGCTGGACAACGAATGTTTTCTCATCGGAGAAAATCAAATTCGGATAGAATCAAAAACATTTTTTGAGGTAATTCTCCAAGTCATGTTAAAATTATTAGATGGCATTTCATTTTCCATTTAAAAAATGAGAAAAACTGATAAATAAATAAGAGAAAAAAATTTTTTCTTTTGGTGCCCTTATTCTGTCAAAAATATACATATTTTGTGAATGTGTGTATCGTTTAATTAAAAAAAATGCAATAATATAAAATTATTTCAAATTCGGTTGATAAATAAATGCATATTTTTGACGTTAATGGGCAACACATTGTGCAATTCTGGGATAACACTGCATTGCCCTACCATTTTAGATTCAATCTTGTGTATTAACCCCAAATTAAATTCTTGTTTCGCGGGGTTTCCCCAATATAAGAATTTTGTTAAAGAAAAATGAAAAACAAGCGAAAGCAACTGTTGCTTATTTTAAAGTTTAGAAAATAAGAATATTAAAATCTTCAAAACTTTATTTGTTTAAGTGTGTAATCTTTTCAATAATAAAAAATTGCTCAAAAAATATTCAAATTCGGGTATTTTTAAAATACTTATTGCAACATGTGCATTGACAAAATCTACAGTTTTTGCAGCGAAATAAACCTATATAGAACATGATTTTGAAAAGTAATGTTGACCATTCATTGAGTTTTCGCTGTTTTAAAATTTTTATTCAAAATCAACGCAAAAAGTTGTTTGGTTTTCTAATCGTTTTGATAGTATTCTGACATTACAAAGCTAGCCTACCATGGTAGAAGAATACAGGTAGATGAATCAACGTTTGGGAACATTGATGTCATAAAATTTTAATTTTTTCAAATATAGGTAGATTTACGTCATTTGGAGGTTATTATAATTCGCGTTTTTTCAAAAAATTTTACAAATTTAAAAATTTTTTCATTCAACATTTTCAAATTCAAAATTGGTTTGACAGTTCATTGCCCCAGCAGCTATGTCGATGCGACTACCTATATTCTTCTACCATGTAGCCTTCCTTGTTTTCATTGTACCATGGTTGAATCTTATTTTGCACCATGTATACATGTGCAGGGTGAGATAAAAAACTGGCATCAAATTTTAGAATAAGTTTAGATTTGTTCGAATTGGTCACTTTTGGCACGAATTATGGCCTTCAAACGAAACCGTCACACGCTGCCCGAATGTTGCTCTGCTATATTCTGGCCCATTGCCGGTGAATCGCTTGCTTGAGGTGATAGACACTTTGGTGTTTTTTAGTGCCAACCTTGCTTCCCCAAATAATCTAGACACAATAGTCCAACGGATTGGTATCCGGAGATGTTGGTGGCCACTGCAGCTGGAAATGAAGCGAGGAACCTCATTTTGTAACCATTCTTGGGTGACGCGTGCTGAGTGCGATGGTGCTGAGTCTTGTAGGAGTCCAAGGTCTGCGGCCAAAATGTTTGCGTGCCCAAGGCTTTAATACACCCTCCAGAATATTTTCGCGATAATATTCGGCATTTATTCTGATGCCACGGTCGATTAATACGAGCGGAGGGCGGCCATCGGCTGTTATGGCAACCCACACCATCACCATGACCGGCGCTTGAGTTCTGTTGGCCAACCGAAGGTGCACGTTTTCAGCAGACATCTTTGGCAAATAAACACTATCAATTTGTTTGTTTACAAATTGCTGGACAACGAATGTTTTCTCATCGGAGAAAATCAAATTCGGCAGTTCACCACTTTCGTCCAAGCGAAGCAACTCTTTAGCTCTTTTGAGTCTATTTTCTTTCTGTTGCGGTGCACTTTGCACTTTTTGGAATTTCTATGGATTTACCCCAAGCTAATTTTTAAATATTTGCCGAATTCGAACCATTTCTGCTAATGTTGCTGTTTTCATCCGTACACTTCCTTGACGTCGAGCTACGCTACCAGTATCACTGTAAATAACGATGGTACGAGACTAATAAGATTTATTCACATTTAAATGCTGGAGTGCTCTAACGATAGTCATTTGCGGTTTTCCAGCCAAGTATAAAGAAATGACACTATCCCGCTTGAATTCCATCACGAGTGCTTTTGTACGCTTGTAAACAATATAATGAGCTGTCACTGGAATAATTTTAACAGCTGTCGGGCGAGCGGAGACAGCAGGCTGATCTCACCCTGTATTTATAACAATATTGCTGATATACTTAAATCGTGCAAAGCAAGGCAGCAATTTGACAATACACTTAATAATGGTTTTTGCACTATTGTGATTTGACTCTCATTGAATTTCAAATCACAATATGTCATTTGACAGCAAACTTAGTTGTCAGATGGGCTTACTGGTCGACCTTATATAGACCATGGTACAAAATTTCAAAATTTAATAATTTCTCTGTTGTGTTGTACATTGGAAATAAAACCCAACATACCAAAAATACAATACAGCTTGAGAACAATATTATAAAAATATAATTTTTCAACAATGCTTGAGAAACACTTATGTTCCACAAACATTTCTCAAATCTGTCCCTTGTTGACAAATTAGTTTTGATTTTTTGTGAAAATTGTCAGCAAGAAATTATTTTCTTTGGCAAAAAACAAAATCATGCGAATTTAGGACCCATTTCTGGACCGAACCCTTAAGGTATGGATGAATAATAAATCCGGGAATCTTTCACATAAATTATTCCAATCCCATTTCAGATTGGAAGCATCAAAAAGTTGAAGGAATTCAATATATGTGTAGTCTTAGTGGAAGAGATGCAGAAGTTCAAATAAGGGAGAAGAAAGCGTCAGGGTATCAAGGCCACATGAAGGAGTGACTACTGGGATGTCCATCAAAAAAAAAAAAAAGGTGAAAAAAGATTAAATATTAAAAAAAAAATATATTATATACTATTACAAAAATAAGCTTATTTTAATATTATTTTTGTAAGCTTATTCTACAATTTCAAGTATAAGCTTATAAATAAGGGTTCCGTTTCGATTATTCTATACTTGTTACACAAACATTTTTCAATGTTTTCTCAAGATTTTCTCAAGCTTAAGGCTTATGTTCATAAGCTTATTGTAATATTATTCTCAAGCCATTTTGGTAAGTTGGGAAGCTAATATAAAAAATTGTGATTGTGTGCAATTGGAAAATATAAAATTTGGCACAATTTTTAAAATGTTGATGTGGTGCTCTTTTGTTGTTGAAGATATGGCTCTTGCGTATTTCAGTAATACAGCCATGGAATCATTTTACTGTAGTGGTGAAGGTAATTATTTTTGTACGGCATTTTTCATTCCAAATTTTACGTTTCAAAAGCATTTTAATTTAAGTTTATTGTATCACCAGCTACGCTCTTGGACTCCCCGTATTATTGTGCCATGACTGCATCTGCAAAAATTTTGCACTCTCTTTTACACCGTCTTTCTAAACAAGCAGAGCAGCACTGTTGGCGCCAAAAGTATTTTTTTTTTTGGAACAGGGTTCGATCCACTTACTTTTTAATTATTTTAATTTTAAAGAAAAGTTACAGGAATATAATATTCTTCCAAAAAATACAACTAGAATTGTGTAGAACACAATACTTGTGTATATAAAAACGAATGTAAAAAAATAGTAATGGAACCTAGCGGTGGCAAGAAAGTCCTTCAAAATACGGGAAAATATGTGGCTGAAACAAGAACAGAGGGGTAAACATATATTTATTATATATTTCCATATCTCGAATTTATCTCCGGTTTATATTCTTTTGTACAGCGATGATTTCTATAATGAAGCTGGATATCGTCAATCTCGAGAAAATGATAAAATCGACTCAAAGTATGGATTTGATCGTGTCAAAGATGGATTGGAAAGAACTGGATATCTTATTAACATGCATACGGTATTAATTCGATTTTTAAAATTATTAATATTCTTGAATAATAGCTTATTATTTCACAGACTGAAATATTGGATGAAGATCGGCGTTTAGTAGCCGCCCTGGATTTATTCTTTATACAAATGGATGGTTCGCGTTTTAAGTGCACTGTCGCTTATAAACCATATTTATTGGTAAAGCCCGAAGAAAGTCAAGCATTAGAGTTGGCTCGATTTTTGAGTCGGAAATATGCAGGTCAGTTAGCAGGTGTTGAACACATTTACAAGGAAGATTTGGATTTACCCAATCATTTGGCCGGAATAAAACAACAGTATCTAAAACTATCATTTCTGAATCAAACCGCCATGACTAAGGTGCGTCGTGAAATTATGGCTGCTGTACGTAAAAACACAGAACGTGAAAAGTCCAATACATTTTATTTGCAAATGTTGGCCAACTCTCTGGCTGCAAATGCCTCAAATGATGGGGAGGGATCTAAAAAGCAACTTGATTATATGGATTGTGTTAAGGAATTAAGAGAACATGATGTCCCATATCATGTACGAGTATCCATTGATTTGAAAATATTTTGCGGTCAATGGTACAATATACGTTGTCGCAGTGGTGGTATGGAGTTGCCAATAATAACATGTCGCCCGGATATATTAGAACGACCTGAACCAGTAGTACTTGCTTTCGATATAGAAACTACAAAGCTTCCATTGAAATTTCCTGATGCTCAAACAGATCAAATAATGATGATATCATATATGATTGATGGCCAAGGGTATTTAATTACAAATCGCGAAATCATTTCTTCAGACGTAGATGATTTTGAGTATACACCTAAACCGGAATTTGAAGGAAATTTTATTGTCTTCAATGAAGAGAATGAAATGCAATTAATACAGAAGTTTTTTGATCACATTATGGAGGTGCGTCCTCACATAGTTGTCACATACAACGGCGACTTTTTTGATTGGCCCTTTGTCGAAACGAGAGCGGCTGTCTACGACTTGGACATGAAACAAGAAATTGGATTCTCAAAGTCTAGAGATGGCAATTACTTATGTAGACCATCAATTCACATGGATTGCCTTTGTTGGGTAAGTGTAACTGATTTGGGGTTGGGGTTTAAAAATAATAAACAAAAATAGGATTTGTAACTTTATCCATAGAAAGGGACAAAAATGAATGAAATAATTTGTACTCGGGCGCTTGTCCGCCTCCCTCTTTGATGGCTGAATTGAAATTGGGCATAATCGAAAGTTGAGTTAAAGTTAAAACACCATATCTATTGAACAAATTTGAAATTATTTTGTAATTTTTAGATCGTTGTTCTCACTGTAGAAAAAATTTTGTCAATTTAAATTTATAATTGGGGGGACACAAAAACTTCCTCAATATCTTTTATTTAAAAACTTATTTAGTTGAGTCACAAGTGTCTACAGTCACAATGTACATTCTTTTAATTCTTAAAACATTAGTAGTATTTATACAATTAAATATCTTACATTTGAATATGTACTTGTTTTTTAAGGTAAAACGTGATTCTTATCTACCCGTTGGTTCACAAGGTTTAAAGGCCGTCGCGAAAGCCAAATTACGCTATGATCCTGTCGAATTGGATCCAGAAGATATGTGTAAAATGGCAGTTGAACAGCCACAAGTCCTCTCAAACTATTCGGTGTCTGATGCCGTTGCCACTTATTATCTGTATATGAAATATGTACATCCCTTCATATTTGCTTTGAACACAATTATTCCAATGGAACCTGATGAAATTTTACGCAAAGGGTCTGGCACTCTTTGTGAAACTTTACTTATGGTACAGGCTTATCACGCTAACATCGTCTATCCCAATAAACAACAAAGTGAATTGAATAAATTGTCAAATGAGGGACATGTCTTGGATTCGGAAACATATGTTGGTGGCCATGTGGAAGCTTTAGAATCGGGAGTATTTCGTGCAGATATTCCATGTCGTTTTCGTTTAGATCCAAATATGGTACAGACATTGATTGGCAATGTCGATCGCGTTCTTAAACATGCTATCGAAGTTGAAGAAGGCATCCCGCTGGATAAAGTAACAAACTTAGATGAAGTGCACAAAGAAATTTGTCAAGCATTACAAGGTCTCCATGATATACCAAATCGCTTGGAACAACCCGTCATTTATCATTTAGATGTAGGTGCTATGTATCCCAATATTATATTAACGAATCGTTTACAACCCTCGGCGATGGTCAGTGATACAGATTGTGCTGCTTGTGATTTTAATAAGCCTGGAGTACGATGTAAACGTGTAATGGATTGGTTATGGCGTGGCGAAATGCTTCCTGCTTCACGCAACGAGTTTCAACGCATTCAACAACAGTTGGAGACTGAGAAGTTTCCTCCGCTTTTTCCTGGAGGGCCCACCAGGGCATTCCACGAACTTTCAAAAGAAGATCAGGCCGCCTATGAAAAGAAACGTTTGGCCGATTATTGTCGAAAAGCATACAAAAAAACTAAAATAACAAAATTGGAAACCAGAACTGCAACTATATGCCAAAAGGAAAACAGTTTTTATGTCGATACGGTTAGAGCTTTTCGTGATCGGCGTTACGAATATAAAGGCCTAACTAAAGTCGCCAAAGCTGCGGTTAGTGCTGCCCTTGCATCGGGAGATGCTTCGGAAATTAAGGCAGCTAAAGGCAGAGAAGTTTTGTATGATTCTTTGCAATTGGCCCACAAGTGTATTTTGAATTCCTTTTACGGTTATGTGATGCGACGTGGTGCCAGATGGCACTCCATGCCTATGGCCGGCATTGTATGTCTAACGGGTTCTAATATCATTACCAAAGCAAGAGAAATCATTGAACGAGTTGGACGGCCATTGGAATTAGATACCGATGGTATTTGGTGTATATTGCCAGGTTCTTTTCCACAAGAATTCACGGTCCTCACCACCCATGAAAAGAAAAAGAAAATCAACATATCTTATCCCAATGCTGTGCTGAACACAATGGTGAAAGATCACTTTACCAATGACCAATACCATGAACTGGTAAAGAAAAGAGATGAGGGATCATCAGAGCCGCCTGAGTATACAATAAGAGAAGAGAACTCCATATTCTTTGAGGTTGATGGTCCATACTTGGCCATGGTATTGCCGGCCTCCAAAGAGGAGGGTAAAAAGCTGAAAAAGAGATACGCCGTATTTAATTTCGATGGATCACTTGCCGAATTGAAAGGGTTCGAAGTAAAACGTCGTGGTGAATTGCAGTTGATTAAAAACTTTCAAAGTTCTGTGTTCGAGGCATTTTTGGCCGGTAGTACACTGGAGGAGTGTTATGCTTCTGTTGCTAAGGTGGCTGATTATTGGTTAGATGTTTTATACAATCGTGGATCAAACTTACCCGACTCGGAGTTGTTTGAATTAATTGCCGAAAACAAATCCATGTCCAAGAAATTGGAGGAGTATGGGGATCAGAAGAGTACGTCTATATCAACTGCAAAACGCTTAGCTGAGTTTTTGGGCGAACAAATGGTGAAAGATGCCGGTTTGGCTTGTAAATATATAATTTCGCGAAAGCCGGAAGGTGCCCCGGTAACCGAAAGAGCCATTCCTTTGGCCATTTTCCAATCAGAGCCCAGTGTTAGGCGACATCACTTACGACGTTGGCTGAAAGACAATACGATGGGTGATTCGGATATAAGAGATGTTTTAGATTGGAATTACTATATAGAACGTTTGGGCGGAGCTATCCAGAAAATTATTACCATTCCCGCCGCATTACAAGGCTTACCTAACCCTGTGCCAAGAGTACAGCATCCAGATTGGTTGCACAAGAAAATTTCTGAAAAAAATGATGTCTTCAAACAGCGGCGTATCAATGAAATGTTTACCAGCAGACCAAAGCCCAAACCAGCATTGCCGTCTTCCAGCAACGATAGTGATGCTAAAAATGTCGACATAGCTGATATGGAGGATTTGGCTGGATGTGAAGACAATTCTGATGGTAGGCCCCGCGTTACAAAACGACGTAGAAATAATTCGGAGGATGATGGAGACGAAAGTGCACAACCGGAAGCATCGTCTTGGCGCCAAGCATTGGGACAACCGCCGCCCATTGGAACCACCCGTAAAGAAATTGTGGAATGGGTGAAATTTCAGAAACGTAAATGGGAGTGGCAATTGGAGCGACGACAGCGTTACAAACAACAGAACAAACGTATGCGAAACGAAGATTCCAATAATGATCTCCAGAATGCATCCAAAGGGGCCACATCTACCGCCACGCTTGGGGGTTTCCTGCGCAGGGCACAAAGAACCCTACTTGATCAAGTATGGCAAATATTGCAAATTGTTCCAGTCGATGATTTGGGTCATTTCACAGTATGGGCTATGATTGGTGAGGAGTTACACAGAATTAAATTAACAGTTCCTCGCATATTCTATGTCAATCAGAGAAGTCTAGCTCCTCCGGAGGAGGGACAAATGTGGAAAAAAGTTAATCGTGTTTTGCCACGTTCACGTCCGGTTTACAATTTGTATCGGTACAGTGTTCCCGAACAAGTCTTTAAGGACAACTGTCTGGGTATGTTGGCTGATTTAGCTACACCGGATATTGAAGGTATTTATGAAACGCAAATGTCTTTGGAATTTAGAGCTCTCATGGATATGGGCTGTTTATGTGCCGTGCAACGAGAAGAAGCACGGCGTTTGGCCAGTTTGGCCACAAAAGATCTGGAAACTTTTAATATTGAGCAATTGGAACAGAAATCTCAGGCACACATAAAATATCTTCAAGGCTCCAATGCAAGATTGAGGAAAATTTTCCTGTATCAACACAACATACCCACGGCGAAGAAGGAAGTATGGGCTTTGTTTTTAATGGCGAGTAAAAAGGCCATTGTAATAGCCCTGGACACAGTACGTACCAATCAAATGCCAAACATGAAAAATCTATATACTGCTGAACGCTTGGCTCTTATAAAGAATCTTCAGAGTGCCGAAGATATTGAAAAAGTGCCTGCAGAGGACTTTCAATTCGAAATTTTCATTGAAGTTGATGTGAAGCAAGTCTACCGCCATATTCAGAGGGCATTGACGGCATACAAGGAAGAGAAGCGGGGACCATCTTTGATTTGCATGCAGACCGCCTTGGAGTCGCGCAAATTGAGTAATAATATGCCTATTTTATTGGACTTTCCTCAGGCCCAAATACATATATCAGATGATGCCTCTTTACTATCAGGCTTAGATTGGCAAAGGCAGGGCTCTCGGGCTTTGGTTCGACATTTTTTAAATCTTAATAATGTGGTAGAACTGATGTTGGATCAATGCCGATATTTCCACGTACCAATTGGAAACATGCCACCCGATACCGTTCTCTTTGGAGCCGACCTATTTTTTGCTCGTTTGCTACAAAAACATAATTTCGTTCTATGGTGGTCGTCTACTACCAGACCTGATTTGGGGGGTCGTGAAGCGGACGACAGCAGGTTGCTGGCCGAATTCGAGGACAGTGTTACAGTGGTGCAAAATCAAGCTGGTTTCTATCCAGATGTTTGCGTCGAACTTGCATTAGACAGCCTGGCTGTATCGGCGCTTTTACAATCCACAAAAATACAAGAGTTGGAAGGTGCATCTTCAGCTATTACATTCGATGTGATACCACAAGCTTCGCTGGAAGAAATGATTGGTACAGTACCAGCAGCCACATTACCGAGCTATGACGAAACAGCTCTATGTTCGGCTGCCTTTAGGGTGATGCGGTCCATGGTCAATGGTTGGCTGCGAGAAGTCTCAATAAATAGAAATATATTTTCAGATTTTCAAATTGTCCACTTTTATAGGTGGGTAAGGTCAAGTAATGCTCTTCTATATGATCCCGCTCTGCGAAGATCACTGAATAATCTAATGAGGAAAATGTTTCTACGCATTGTGGCTGAATTTAAGCGTCTAGGTGCCACCATAATCTATGCTGATTTTAATCGTATTATATTGTCGTCGGGCAAGAAATCTGTTGCCGATGCTCTAGGATATGTCGACTATGTGGTACAGTCCCTGAGAAATAAGGAAATGTTTCATTCAATTCAGTTGTCTTTTGAACAATGTTGGGATTTTATGTTGTGGCTGGATCATGCGAATTATTCTGGCATTCGTGGTCGCCTTCCCAAGGGCTTGGATGAAACGACATTGGGCGACGTTACGGCTGCAGCATTGGCCGCACAGTCAGAGAAACGTCAAAGGAACACTGATAATTCGGATAATGAGAATGATGATGACGACGATGTAGAAGAAGTGCCAAGGCCCGAAGAAGATGAGGATAATCCAGTCAGTGAAGAGGAACAGCTGTCGTTGGAACTGAATTGGACCATAAGTGAACATTTACCAGAAGAGAATGAATGTCGGGAAAAGTTTGAGGCGATTGTAACGCTCTTCATGCAATCATTGGCTGAGCGTAAGACAACAAAGCAGGCCATCAAAGATATTTCCCACTTGGCTTTTGATTTTATTATAAAATTGCATAAAAACTATGGCAAAGGGAAACACAGTCCTGGTCTAGATTTAATACGCACACTTATCAAGGTTTTAAGTGTCGATAAGGGTCTTATGGAGGATATAAACGACTTTCGGCGTAACATGCTGCGTTTAGTTGGTGTTGGTGAATTTTCCGATTTAGCTGAATGGAAGGATCCGTGTGACAGCTACACAATATCTGAAGTCATTTGCAAGGCGTGCAATCATTGCCGTGATTTAGATTTGTGCAAAGACAAACACAGGGCAATGAAAGATGGAATGTAAGTATTTTAAATGAATATGTCTGCTAATATATGTATCTATAAAAATGTCAACGATGTCCAAATAATTATAGGTATAGGAACATCGTTCCATGATCTTATTTCAAACAAATAATTATATGGCTGTATTAGCAGTCCTTAAAACTTAGAAGATAATATTCATTTATCACTTTGAATAATGATTTGATTTTTTTAGACCCGTATGGCTGTGCGCTCAATGTTTTGTAGCATACGATAATGAGGAAATTGAAATGCGTATTATTGATGTTGTCCAGCGAAAACTTATGTCATATGTCCTCCAGGATTTACGTTGTTCTCGTTGTAATGAAATCAAAAGAGAAAATCTGGCGCAGTTTTGTACATGTGCTGGAGATTTCGTGCCTCTTATCTCGGGAAAGGAAATAGACCATCTGCTGAGAACTTTCCAAAATGTGGCGGATTACCATAAAATGGAATTACTGCATGAAACTGTCCAACAAATAATTGCCACCAAGTAAATTAAATATGTAAATAAATGTCTTTTAAAATGTTGTTTTCCGAATTCGTTTTATTTTGAATAAATTTAATGTTGAACTGAAAAACAAAAGATACACACGCACATAACAGCTCCTCCAATTCTGTTGTTTTTTTTTCTCAGAGCATTAATATCTTAGAACACTGTTGTTGGAATCATTAAACTAAAACTGTTTTACATCATTTAGTTGGTTGATGTGATTGGATCAACTTTAACTTCGGGGAATTTGAAGTCAGGGAATTTGGTCATATCGGTTTTGCCGTCACTGCCGTATTGCTTGGCAACACGTTCCAATTCGTTTTTCATTTCACGTTCAATTTCGGGAGAGGGGTCAACCATTTTGCCACCGCTAAAGAATGAAGAAACATGTTAGATACGATTTGTTAAGCATTATAGCGTAGCATTGTCTTACGAGCTCTTTTGTTTGTATTCACGAACTTTATCCAAAAACAATTGCTGGATGGGATCGGAGGCTTTGCTCAAGGCTGGGGCAACGATACCAATGCTGCGGCGGGCTTCGACGCGCAAAACGCGTACACCACTCAAAATAGATTGGGACAACATCTAAAAAGTAAGATAATCAAAGTTTATTAAAAGATATACTTATTTATATAAACGAATTGTCAAAATTTCCGTTTGCAATTTATTCGGTAACCTTAAAAACATTAAAGGTTATGTAATGATTTTTTTTTTGAGAGAATATCAACAACATTTTGAGGTATGTTCTTTTGTACGTTATTATTAGAGTGATCTGGTGAAAATATTGCTAATCTTTGTAATTTTTGCAATGTTACCTTTTTAGTATTAATTATCTTTTAATTTCTCAAAAGAATAGGAATTCCAATCTCACTCGCTCACTTGCAAAAGTATGTTTTTGACAGCTCCTATTTAGGGATGTGTAAGTGAACTTTCGACTAATCGATTAATCGTTATTGTATCATATTCCATTCTTTCGAATGGACGTGCGCTTGAAATAATAATAATAACACGTTCTCATTGGCAATGACTTAAAACGTTTATTCGATTCAGTATTATAAGTTTTCAAAATTTGGTCTGTTCCAGAACCTGCAAGAATCTAATAGTTTTGCAATTTTCTCCGATATAATAAAGCGAAAGTCGGTTATTGTAGTAAAAACTTATACATTCTTGCAATTCTGGAACAGACTAAAGCTGGGAATACAAAAAGCGCTTATATGACTGGCTTAAGTCATCGGCTGGCTTCTTCGTAAAGGAACAAAGGAGTTTTAGGTTGACTTAGTTCGATTTTGACTCTAGGCTCCTTTGTTCATTTCCGAAGAAGCCAGCCGATGACTTAAGCCAGCCAAATAAGCGCTTTATGTATTCCCAGCTTAATTGATTGCCACAAAATCTGTTCCAACACCAGCAAGTAGTAAAAAGTTGTACATTCTTGCAGTTCTGGAACAGAGCATGTATCTGTTTTAAGTTCACAGCGTTACCTTAAATTCGACGTACTCGGTCGACTTTTTTCACAACACAAGTAAAACAACAAGTTCGAGCTAGTCGGTTTTTATAATATAAATTTAGAAAAGTGGTTCCTATCTATGACGAATTTATAATTTTTAAAGGATTGTAAACTATCATATGTTTATGCGCATCATTTAGATATAATGGTACATCGTACAACAAAAAGGAAAAAATCAGAGCTTTTGGTTGATTACATTTTTTCTAATGTTGACCGATTTTTGTCAAATTTGTTTGGATATATTTTGTTTTGAATACCGAAATTTTATTTAAATGTTTGTTTAAAGTATTAAACCGTTTCAATCGAAAAATGTAAAAGGTTGATTGGCCTAATACGTATAATGTTTCGATTCCTGGATAACCAGTAGAATTTTTAAGTTTTAAGCTAAGGCATCTTCGTACATGAACTAAGGATGTTTAGGTTGACTAAGTTCGATTTTGGCCCTACGCTCCTTTGTTCTTTTGACTTAATGACTTAAGCCAGCCAAAAAAAGCGTTTTATGTATTCTCACCTTTAGACTATGTCCGCATTCTGTCGGAATTATTCAAAATTATATGTAACAAGTTGTTTTCATTTTTTGATAAAATTAGTAAATACGAGAAAGATGAATGAAATTCCTGGATCCCGACTGTTCAATCTTTTAATTCCATAGAATAACTGGTTAGTATCTTTATCACTCGCCCCACAATGTACGTTTTTTCCTATCATTAATTTTCAAAGTATTTTGTTTTTATTTTTGAAAACAATCAATAAGTATACAAAATTGGCACAAGTCGGAAACACTTTGGTAGCTGAAAGCTCTACCTTACTTTTTATTGTACCATGACAATAACAAAAGTTTATTAAAAAAAATATTCAAAACAATAAATACAATCCCAGGAAAGTGTTTATGCATATTTGGCAAAAAAAGAGTTCCTTGAACACAGCGTGTGTCATCATATTGTAGAAAACTTTTAAGTACGCTCGATAGTGTGTACCACATTACCAAAAAATATCTACACGCATATGACATGTCACAAAATTGATATGTTCGCCGAAACCTTTACAAATATCTGTCGCGTGTGATTTTGCGGCTAGGCGACATATCAAATTAAAACGTCAAAATAGTTCAATCGTTTGGAACGTTTGGAAATCAAAATGGGCCGCATAGAGGAGGAATTGAAAACCTATTTCAAAAGCCACAGTAAAATAAGAGAGCAAAAGGCACACACATCTAAGGTAAGTGATGTGACTTGTTATATCATTGCAGAACATAAGTGGAGTATTGCTTTACAGGTTCATTCTGTTGGTTGGAGTTGCGATGGACGCCGTCTGGCTTCGGCATCCTTTGATAAATCCGTGGCAGTATACACATTGGAAAGGGACAGAGTGGTAGGTGTGCTTATGCATATGTTGCAATCAAAAAGCTTTAAACATTCTATTACAGAGCAAAGAGAATACCTATCGTGGTCATAGTGGTTCCGTTGACCAATTGTGTTGGCATGCTTCTAATCCGGATTTACTAAGCACGGCTAGTGGCGACAAAACTGTTCGCATTTGGGATATAAGAGCGGGAAAATGTTCGTCAATTACCAATACCAAAGGTGAAAATATCAACATAACATGGTCTCCTGATGGCAAAACAATAGCTGTGGGTAATAAGGAAGATTTGGTTACATTTATTGATACCAGGACGAATAAAATTCGAGCTGAAGAACAGTTTAACTTTGAGGTCTACAGAAAAAAAGCAATTTGTCATAAAACCAAATATTAATAGATTTTTTTTATTATAGGTCAATGAAATAGCCTGGAATAATAGCAGTGATTTATTCTTCCTAACAAATGGCATGGGTTGTGTACACATTTTAAGTTATCCCAGTTTGGAATTGCAACATATTTTAAAAGCCCACCCTGCCACATGTATTTGCATCGAATTCGATCCAACTGGCAAATATTTTGCTACCGGCTCGGCAGATGCTTTGGTGTCGTTGTGGGATGCTAACGAATTGGCATGTCTACGTGTTCTGTCACGGTTGGATTGGCCAGTTCGTACAATATCCTTTAGTCACGATGGCAAACTTATAGCATCGGCCTCAGAAGATTTACTAATTGATATTGCTCATACAGAAACAGGTGAAAAAATTGCAGATGTTCCAGTCGACGCAGCCACATTTACGGTTGCTTGGCATCCAAAGCAATATCTTTTGGCATATGCTTGCGACGATAAAGATAGTAACGATAGACGCCGTGAGGCGGGAAATCTGAAAGTATTTGGTTTTCAGGAGTAAAACGATTGATATTTAATAAGTAATTCAATGAATAAAAGGTAATACTGTTGTAAGAAATGTTCTTGTTTATTACTAACTACAGGGTGACATAAAAAAACTGCAACAGAGTCAAACGCTATAATTTTTACATTTTCTTTTTAAAAAAAAAAAATATCATAAAATTTTAGAATAAGTTTAGATTTGTTCGAATTGGTCACCTTTGATACTAATTATGGCCTTCAAACGGCCTATGAAACCGTCACACGCTGCCCGAATGTTGCTCTGCGGTATTTTGGTCCATTCCCGGCGAAGCGCTTGCTTGGTGATCGGCACTTTGGAATTTTTTAGTGCCAACCTTGCTTCCAAAATACTCCAAACACAATAGTCCAACGGATTGGTATCCGGAGATTTTGGTGGCCATTGTGCGCTGGAAATGAAGCGAAGAACCTTATTTTGTAACCATTCTTGGGTGGGGCGTGCTGAGTCCTGTTGGAATGTCCAAGGCCTGCGGCCAAAATTTTTGCGTGCCCAAGGCTTTAATACACCCTCCAGAATATTTTCGCTATAATATTCGACATTCATTCTGATGCCACGGTCGATTAATACGAGGGGAGAGTGATCAACGGCTGTTATGGCGGCCCACACCATCACCATGGCTGGCGCTTGAGTTCTGGTGGCCAACCGAAGGTGCACATTTTCAGTTGACCTCTTTGGCAAGTAAACACGATCGTTTTGTTTTTTTACAAAATGCTGGACAACGAATGTTTTAGTCATCGGAGAAAACCAAATTCGGCCAAGCGAAGCAACTCTTTACCTCTTTTGAGTCTATTTTATTTCCACTTTTTGGAATTTCAATGGCTTTACCCCGATCTCATTTTTAAATATATGCCGAATAGAATATTGCGATATGTTCAGCTCACGAGCCATTTTTCGGCCACTGCGGCACGGGTTTCGATCAAATCGCATCTTTACTTTTCGAACCATTTCTGCTGATGTTGCTGTTTTCTTCCGTCCACTTCCTTGACGTCGGGTTACGCTACCAGTATCACGGTATCGAGCGATGACACGAGACACAAAAGATTTATTCACATTTAAATGCTGGAGAGCTCTAACGATAGCCACTTGTGGTTTTTAGCCAAATATCACAAATAACTTTTCACAAAAATGCTTTTGTACACTTGTAAACAATATAATGAGCTGTCACTGGAATAATTTTAACAGCTGTCGGAAGAGTGGCTTAGAAATGACAGCAGTCTGATGTTGGTTGCAGTTTTTTCATCTCACCCTGTATATTGGGAATAATGCTTGATGACCGAATTGACGTTTTAAAGACGGCGTGTGGAACAGTTTGGAGAATTGATATAGAATTATTTTTGGGGTAAACTTGCTATGATATATGACTCCAACATTTCGTATGTACCCATAATTTTATCAAATTCTACACTTTCGAAAAACGCAATAAAATTTCCCTTTAAAAAGTTGTTTTTTAGGTTGTTGGTCAACTTTCGGCGAAGAGTAACATTACTAAATCTCGTATGTACCGTAGTAAACTGATCCGTGGCGTGATCTTAAATTGAAGTTAAACGTTTTAATTTGCAGAGTATGGACAACAAAATATTATATTTGTGTAACAAAATTTAATGACAAAAAATCCTTCCAAAGTTAGTACGAAAGAAATTAGATTTTACTCGGTCGGCCATATAGACCAAATATTTGATCAAAACACCATTGATACAAGTAAGTCACCTCGATACTGTGGATACGGAGTATTTTCCATTCATTATGTTTCTTCTCTTTACAATCAAAATGAAATTCAATGCCAATTTTATGTTCGACATTTGCGAAGTGTTATATTTATGAGTAATTAACACTACATTTAAATGTAATACATTAATAATATTTGAGTTTAAATATACTTTTTTTTAAGTTTTTTTTTTTTTTTTTTTGCTTTCTTAACGAAAGTTGCATGTATGTTATTTGGTAAAATTACTAATATATAGTAAAAAAAGAGAAAACTTAAAAACATATCTTTACTGAAAATATAAAAATACACTAACAAAATAAACAAAGAAATTCGATAGAAGGGGTCGGGTGATGTGTACATTATAAAACAAATTAATTGGAATACATAATGTGTGTACTATAATAAATGGCAAAAAAAAAATAATAGGGAATTCTAACAGAGTATAATTTTGTGGTGAAATAATTAACAGATAAATTGAGAAAATGGAAAGAGTAGAGAGGAACTTAAAAATAAAATAAAAAAAAAACTACTCAAACTAACGGCGATTTCGCCGACGGCCGGAACCCGCATATGCAGAGGAATTCTGTTGCTGGGGATGTTGACCACTGTACAAGTTGTCGAGGAACTCATGCAAAGATGCCTCACTGAAAAAAACGACAAAAAAAACAGACAGATATTTTTACTAATGTTGCATAAGAAAAGAAAAAAAAAAAAAACATTCATCTTACGTTGTTGGTATGTTATCACGTTTAAATTTACCACCTGCTGGTCCACCGCCGGCATAATGAGATCCAGCATTTTGTTGATGCTGTTGTTGTTGGTGATGTGATTGTTGTTTTTGTTGTTGCTGCTGCTGATGTTGTTGCTGTTGAGCTCCACGAACAATACGATATTGTACCATATGCGAATTTGGTTCCAAATGAGCCAAGGCCCCTTTTTGACAGTTGGCCCATTCGGTAATGTCATAAACTTTACCCTCCATCAATGCCAAATATTTCCAACGTAATCCAAGCATACTTGTTTCAGCCCATATGTCTCCCTAGTTAGAATTGAAAATGCATTTGTTAAGAAGCGAAAACTTTTTTTACACTATTCAAAAACGATTGGTCATAATTTATCTATAGTTTTTGAATCGTATAAGTAAATAATACCCCATGTCCAATTCGTATACCCCCACCATACTATTATTAGATATCATTACGTTTGCAATACCTCTAAATATTTTTCGTGATCAGCATAAAATTGTAAGTCTATGTAATAATGCCAATCCGTCGGTTGAAATCAATATTTAAGAATAGGAAGTGCTCGCTACTTCGTCAGTGAAAAGCCCACCTTAAAATTATAGATTTGTTTCAACAGTTCGTATCTGGCCTTTTTAGTACTCAAATTGTACATTTTGCTCAGTTTGACAATATTTTGTAACCAAAACTTCATTTATCGTACTAAACTTTCCGACTTTCACGGTTTCATACATGGTATTCAAGTTTTTCCTTTTTGAAAAGAGTAATAGGAAAATGTTTACTTTACAAAAAGTATTCCAAATCTATGATTTTGCTGTTTACCGGAGAGGATATTAGTAAAACCTTTGCAATATTGATTGACATCCAATTTTTCTGTCAAAAACTATTTCAATGACTCCATCTGCAAACCCTAGAAACCAACATTGACCTCTATAACAAATTTCAGAATTTCATTTTTGTCCCTTCACCCAATACCACATTTAGTACGCACATCCAAAACAATCCACATCAATCCATCCTAGACTCCAACAGTAATTCAAAACTAGTGCCTTTTAGTACTTTTCGAACAATTACAGTACGAATTTCATTTGTAAAACCACCACCAAATACCAACAGAGACCTCATTATCAAATTTTTTGGATTCCAGCTTTATACATTCACTAAATACCAAATTTAGTAACATTTAATACTAATTGTATAATTTAGTACTCATTTACTAAACCGTTCCATATCTCAATCCTAACCGTCCCATATCTCAGTCCTAACCGTTTCATATCTCAACAGCTATCGTAACATAAATCGAACAACTAAAAGGTGAGATGAAAAAGCATCAACCCACTTCAGACTGCTGTCATTTCCGACTGTCCACTCGTCCGACAGCTGTTAAGATTATTCCAGTGAAAGCTCATTATATAGTTTACAAGCGTACAAAAGCGTTTTGGAGGGAATTTTCCCGGAAAAAGCCGTGATGGAATTCAAGGGTGATAGTGTGATTTCTTTATATTTGGGTGGAAAATCACAAATGGCTATCGTTAGAGCACTCCAGCACTTAAATGTGAATAAATCTTTTGTGCCTCGTACCAACGCTCGTTACCGTGATACTGGCAGCGTAGCCCGACGTTGAGGAAGTGGAATAAAGAAAACAGCAACATCTGCAGAAATGGTTCGAAAAGTAAAGAAGCGACCTGATCGAAACCCGCGTCGTAGTGGCCGAAAAATGACTCGTGAGCTGAACATATGGCAATATTCCATTCTGCAAAATTTGAAAAATGAGCTCGGGGTAAAGCCATTGAGATTCCAAAAAGTGCAAGAACTTACACCGCAACAGAAAGAAAATAGACTAAACTAAAAAAGGCTAAGTGTTTCTTCACTTGGCCGAAAGTGGTGAACTGCCGAATTTGGTTTTCTTCGATGAGAAAACATTTGTTGTCCAGCAGTTTGTAAACAATCAAAATTATCGTGTTTACTTTCCAAAGAGGACAGCTGAAAGTGTGCACTTTCTGTTGGCCATGGTGATGGTGTGGGCCGCCATAACAGCCGATGGTCGCTCTCCGCTCGTATAAATCGACCGTGGCATCATAATAAATGCCGAATATTATCGCAAAAATATTATGGAGGGTGTATTAAAGCCTTGGGCCGCAGACCTTGGATATTCCAACAGGACTTACCACCATTGCACGCGCCACCCAAGAATGGTTACAAAATGAGCGCACAATCCGTTGGACTATTGTGTCTGGAGTATTTTGGAAAGCACAGTTGGCACTAAAAAATAACAAAGTGTCGGTCACCTCAAGCAAGCGCTTTGCCGGGAATGGGCCAAAATACTGCAGGGCAACTTTCGGGCAGCGTGTGACGGTTTCATTGACCGTTTGAAGGCCATAATTCGTGCCAAAAGTGACCATTCGAATAATCTAAACTTTCATTCAATAAAATTTAAAAAAAAAATGTAAAAATATGGCGTCTGACTTTGTTGCAGTTTTTTATCTCTCCCTGTACAGCTTTCATACATTACTGTATCAAAGATTTTCGGTCGTTTCGAACATTTTAGAAGGAATTTACAAAACGCCTGCACAGTTACAAGACTCTAAAGCGTAACAATCACTGTGGTGATTGTTGACGAAAAAACTACACTTTTGCCCCACACAAATAAAATGGATGCTTTAAAAATTCCTTAGAAATGTATTTCCACGAATAAAATCTGTAGGAATAACATCAAAAATACTTACCTCTCTTGCCGAGTGTCGTATTTTGCATGATGCACATTCACGAGCAGCATAATGGGGCCGATCGGTTATTTTCCTAGGATGGCGTAGGCCACATGTACTACATCTTGAATAATAATAATAAAAAATATGGTATTATTTCATCAATATAATTATATAACCATCATTTTATTACCTTATTGTATTAGCAGCTTCGGTGATTTTAGTTTGTAACTGTGATAGCAAGTCGTGCAGTTCTGTCCAGGCTTTTTCAGCATGTAATGCTTCCGCTAAACTTTGATCATAGGATAGACGATTTTCCTGTATAAAACCATACAAAATTGTACAAAGAACGGAATATAAGTCAAATGTTTTTTATTGCTTTACCGGTTCCGCAATTAATTCGAATGCCCTTTGCAAAACTTTAAATGCCTCCTCTGCGCCCGGTTGTTTATTTTTGTCGGGGTGCACCAGAACAGCAATTTTCTTGTAATGCTTACGTATTTGTTCTTGTGAGCTATTACGTGGAACGCCCAAAATACTGTAAAATAAATTTATGTTTCAATTCTATTTTTTTAGCCAGGTTTCTTCTCACAAACCTGTATGCATCCTTTCCTTTACAGTTTAATAGTTGGTACATTGCCTCTTCTCCGGTCTGCGGTAAACGACCAGTTTTGGTAGCTTCACTTGAAATATCTGGCGGGCGTTTTTTATAAAATCTTCGCCAAAATGCCCATTTGCTTGTTTTCGAAAATCTTGCATCAAAACGTCGACATGTATTCTTAAACCAAATGCTGGGTTTATTCGAATTCTGTTTTAAATCTTTCCATAATTGTTGGCCATATGTCTTGCAATACTCATAACCGGATGCCAAACGATCGTACAGTATACTACAGCCAACAACAACAATATCATATACCAAATTAAATAGCCATATCAATATTTTCAAAGTATAAGAGTACCAAGCCTTGAGGAAACGTTTTGCCAACTCATAGTTACGATTGTTACCAGATCCACCACCGTATGAGGGTGTAGATGAAGTACCATACGAACTATTGTTTCGATTGCGTTTCGTAGATGAGTATGAGTAAGAAGCATTTGAATTATTTTGATAACGTGATCGCTGCTGTCCGCTACCCGATGTGCTACCATAAGAAGACGAAGAATTCGGAGATTTTGCTGCCTTACGGACATATGTATTGTTTGTACCATTATATACATTAGCCGAAGCAGTTGCATTGTTATTTGTATTGCCTTTGGAAGATCCTCGCGAATCGTTTCCATTTTTTCCTAAGGGAAAATGATTATATTTCAATTATTTAATTTGTAATGAATAAGGGCTGTTTCTGTGTGACGATACGAAAGTGATTCGATATTTTGGACTTTTCTGAAAAAAAAAAACTCATCTGGAGGGATGTTTTTCGTTCGCATTTGTCATACAAAAGCTAGACCTAAGTAAATTAATTTCAATGTAGTTACAAAGTTTCATATAGAACATTAGCAATTTTTGAACATTTTTTAGTAGGTTGAATTCGGCTGTACGCAGTTCTAATTAACAAAATGAATCTAAAAATTAAGGAGAAAAAAAATTAAAGGAAAAAACGCGATTTGCGATCGTTCATTCATTCTCAGTTGATGGCTGGGGTTATGCTCAATTCCATTTTTTCATTCATTTCAATTACAGGGTGAGAAAAAACTGCAACCAACTTCAGACTGCTGTAATTTCTAAGCCACTCGTCCGACAGCTGTAAAAATTTTTCCAGTCACAGCTCATTATATTGTTTACAAGCGTACAAAAGCATTTTGGTCAGAATTTTCCAGGAAAAAAGTTATTCGTTATTAAATTCAAGCGTGATAGTGTGATTTCATTATATTTGGCTGGAAAACCAAAAGTGGCTATCGTTAAAGCACTCCAGCATTTAAATGTGAATAAATCTTTTGTGTCTCGTACTATCGCTCGTTACTGTGATACTGGTAGAGTAGCCCGACGTCAAGGAAGTGGACGGAAGAAAACAGCAACATCAGCAGAAATGGTTCGAAAAGTAAAGAAGCGACTTGATCGAAGCCCGTGTCGCAGGGGCCGAAAAATGGATCGTGAGCTGAACGTATCGCAATATTCCATTCGGCAAATATTGGAAAACGAGCACGGTGTAAAGCCACTGAAAGTGCAAAAATGTTGTGATGCTCGAAATTGGAAGATAATCGGAGCCTTTTTCCAGATTTAAATACAGTTATAACTATTCAAAATATTGACCCTTTGGGAGGCGGTACATGATGAAGTTGGTCGCACTTGACATAGCTCAGATATAAAATTGGATGGTACTTTCTTCTTTTATGAGGTAAATTAATATTTGACCTTTTGTTGGGATGTACAAGAACGATTGGACAGATATTGTCAATCTCCGAACTCGATCTAAGTATGATAATAACGTTACGATGTACCAAGTTCGGGCCAAATCGGATAATTGAACACCTCATATCGACTCCAAACAAATTCGGTCCGAAAAGACGTTTAAAACCGTTAACTCGATGAGACGCGTTTTGGCCGTAACAATTGATATAAACCCTCTGTAGCCATGTGACTGAGGGAATAAAAAGTTCGAATCAACATTTCAACATCCCTCATACATTAACATCTGCAAAAATTCATTGACCTTCGTTAATCTCTACCTTATTCTAATCTCTAATTTTCAAACTTGCTGCTAAATACAAGGCAGGAAAAGGCATATGGAGAAGTAGAATCAAATTATTATTAAAATGAGACAACACGTTGTTTTACAAAAATAGTATCAGATACACTGCATGTCCCGAAGTGTGGTCGAATGAACGAAAATTGTAAACAAATCTTACAATCATTTAAAATAAGCAAGACTTCTGTTCACCAAGAAGGTGAAGTAAAAGACAGTGGAGCGCATTTTTTGGGAGCACGTTAATAACTTTGGGACTTAGAATCAAGAAAAACACCTAAACAATTTGAACGATCATCAATATCAATTACTGATCCATACACCTGTATATTCATAATACTACCTCTTACTTTTGTCTTAATAGGTAAAAACAGAGGATATATATAAGCAGATATGCTTATTTTCTCAATTCCAAAAGGCACATGTAAAGGAATTATATATATTTTATAGCCGACCTACATTATTGTTAACATCAAGTAATCACTTGCTCAAAAGTGTAAATGAACTCTTTATTGGCATCAACATTTTTGCTGGCATACATGCTATGTACAAATAATATATTTCGACTCACCTCCATTAACTTGTGTATCAACATTTTTGTTAACACGTTTCTTTTGCAGATTCTGCGGCTGTTGTTGTTGCTGCTGGGTCTGTGGCTGCGTTTGTTGCTGCTGCAAATCATTAACACTACTCTTCAGATTATTTATGATATTCTTTTGGACAGTTGATGTAACTGTCGGGTTTTTATAGTTTGAACTATTGTTTCCATTTCCAACCATTGTATTTCCAACACTTGCAGAAGATCTCTTGTTCATATTTTTATTTAGTTGCTGCTGTTGCTGTGGTGTTAGGTGTTGTTGATTTTCTTTATTATCATGAGTTGGAGATTTTTTAGATGAACGATTAGAAGCGAACTCTTCCAAACTTCGTCGTCCATTATTATCAGCCGAAGACGATGATGAAGACGAAGATTTTCCAGATGATTTTTGCTGATTTCGAATTAATGCATTTAGTGAACTATTCTGATTATTTGCAACATAGTTAGAAGCATTTTGTTGTGTCTGATTATTGATTTTACTCAAAACATCGGAATAGGTCATACGCATGGGTTTCACTTCAGCAACTATGCGTTTTTTTGGAGCTTCTTGTCGTGGTATCTCTGACTTGTGAGTCAGGGGAGATTGTATAATTTGATGTTTGTCTTTAGATGATTGTACTTTTATGGGAGTATTGATCTGTGTAATTTGTTGCTGTTGTGGTTGAATGGCAATGTAATTGGCAGCATCTACGTTTTTATCGGAGTTCTCAGTATTGATTACGTTTGCATTTTTAGGAAGTTCTAATTCCATATGGGCAAGATATTCAGTTTCAGATTGAATTGTTTGTGAATTTTCAAATTGTTCGTAAAGCGGAGGTGCGATTGAATTTTCCAGCCAATTATTTGAGACATTGTCCACAGTGTTATTTCCTTCCAACATTGTCTGCGAAACTTGTAGTTCAGTTTCTACATATTCTTCAGATACATTTATTGGTTGTTCATCGCGAATATTGTTGCTTGTACCGAGCACCAGCACAGGTGGCATTTCTGCAGTTGGCAATTGTGTGAATGTATTACTTGAAAATAGTTCATAGCTGTTATAAATCTGTGGTGCATTAGTGCCAGTATTAGAGTTAGGTGCTAAATGTGATGGCGTCTGTTGCTGCCCCTGCGAATGTTGCTGCTGTGGTGTTGGCTGGACGCTGGTTGGTTGTTGTTGTATATGATGATAGGCCGCCGCTTGTTGGGTTTGTTGTGGATTAAATGGTGGTGGATGGTGTAGGGGGGCAAATGAAGTTTCTCCAGGCAAAGGACCCATTGCATTTTCGGGGCAGTGATAAATTTTCAAGAAATTACCATTACCCACCCTCAAAACTGAATATGTTTCCTGTTGAGGAGCTGGCGTTTGGGGAACCGATGCAGCATAAGCAGCTTGGGCTTGTATGTTGAATAGTACATCATTAAAGAGCTGCTGTGGAGGATGATGCTGTTGCATAAAGGGAGTACCACCAATCAACGGATTTGGCCAATGCACAAACTGTGGCGGCGGCGGTGGTGGTGGCTGAGCCTGATGTTGTCCGGCAGCAACAGACGTTTGTGGTATACCCAACCCGCTTACATACTGCGGAATCTGTGGCGGCTGTGGTATATTTGGATTAATTCCACCCCTATAAAATTCTTCCGAAGAATTTCCATCATTTGGTGATGGCGTTGACATTACAAAATACAACGAACGTCGTTTAATACGTGTCTGAGTTGATGACAAAAACAATTTTTTTCCTTCATTTATTTATTTGTTTCGCTGCCTTTATTGTTAGTTTACCATATCTTTGCAAATAGTATTTTTATGCAACTTGCAACAAGTTGTTATACTCTTTCAATTATTTTATTAAAAAAATAAAAAAAATCACAATTTCACAGGATTGCTCAAGATAGAGATTTGTAGACAGACAACGAAGCGGAGCGAATTTTTCAGCGGCGGTGGTATGTCAATTGCAAAACAATTGGCGGCGGCGCTTTGTGCATTCAGTGTACTCTGCACACAAACACATTGACAACTTTGACAACTAGAATACAATCGTTGCGAATGATGGAAAAGGCAACACGCCGAATTCGCAGAAAGATTGTATAGAAAGTGGAAGAGGCAACATGACACAACAGCTGTTGTTCTCCTCAGGAAAGGAAGTAATCATGGTAGAATAATACGGAAGGAACGAATGTCGAACATGGTCCAAGCATGGTATAATGAATTCAAGGTAGGGCAGAACTACCATATGATTTTAATTTTTTATTTTTCTGGCTTAATATGTCAACTTCATTTGTTTATGTGTGTGTATTCTTTCCAATAATAAAAATTGTTCAGAAAATATTCAAATTCTGGTGTTTTCAAAATGTTTATTGCGACGAATGCATCGACAAAATCTACAGTTTTTGTCGCGAAATAAACCATAAGAGATATATAGAACATGATTTTGAAAAGAAATTTTGACCTTTCATTCAGTTTTGACGGTATAAAATTATTTATTTAAAATCAATGCAACAAGTTGTTTGCTTTTTTATTGCTTTGATAATAATCCTGACATTACAAGCCAAACAGGTAGACCTCGATACTTGCAATTTTTTAAAAGTTAGCCAACCTTGTATTCATTGTACCATGGGTCCAAGTATAAGGTCGCCCTGCGAAAAAAAACAAAAAAAAATGGTAAAAAAAAACTATAAACAAATTTTGACATTTCATCTGGTTTTTAAAATTTGGAGGAATGCCTCAACGCTTGGGAACATTGATATGTCAAAAATTTTTAAATGTTTTAACAAAAACTTATTGGCTTTTATTACATAAATGGAAGAAATAAATAAATATAAATAAGTAGACTTTTATATGTTTTCTTGTACGCACAAATCGGAGGTTTTTATGTTATACATTTTTCAACAATTTTTACACTTGTCAATATTTTTTTTAAAACAAAATTGGCTTGAGAGCTCATTGTCCTACCTGTATTGTAGTAGTATTAGAAAGAGTTGCAAATTGGCGTTGTTCTACATTGTTACCAGGGTTGTCAGATATGGCGATTTCTCGCCAAACGTGCAATTTTTCTATGCGTTTGTCGACTGAATTTTTGATTTGGCGACGTGTCGATTTTTTGGCCGGATTATAGAATATTTGGCGGATTCGTTAGCAATTGTGTGGAAATTACACACTACACGAAAATCTGTACCTGCGTAGACAATTTTCTGTTACAGACTGCAGTACTCATGGCTCAATAAGGAAGGTTGTTCAACATCAAGTGACTAGATAAATGCAACTTTGTGCTGGAGTCTTATAGTGTCAAGTAGACTTTTATATAGGCAACAGTTGACTTTGTTTATTTTTAATTATTTAATACAATTCTTAGATTGGGAAAACCCCGAGAAACAAAAATGTAATTTCGGGGTTATTCCAAATAATTGCATGGAAAATGTTGGGAAAATACAGTATTATAACAAAATTGTACAATTTGTTACAAATGCAAATTTTCGACGAAATGGAAAATTTGCATTTGTAAGGTAAGTGTGTTGCAGGCCGTTCACATGCGGCGCAAAAAGGCAACAAATATATGGGGCCGTGTTTTTTGGCAAAACCTGTCCACAACCACCGCAGAAATTATCCCAATTCTGTTGGTAGTGCATCCCATAATTGGTCCTCAAATGGATTTGCTCAGTTTTCTTGGGTTTTTAGTGAGGATGGTGAGGATGCTTCGAGATTTCAATTTGCTTGTAATTTCTGCGGGGTGTGTAGTCTGGGTGGCGATGGGATCAAAATGCCGGAAATGGTTTGATAGGGTTCGCTACGTACGAAATTAGGCTCGAACAGGGTTGAGTTAAAGAGTATTATAAAGGTAGTGAATGACAGGGTGACTCAGGCTAAGAAGTGACTAGGCAGCCCTATGATTGCTGAGTAGGTGGGAACCTACTACTACTCCGGGGTGAGCTGAAATGAGAATTCACAATAGAATAAAAAAATGGCTATTGACAGTTGAAAAGAAAAAGGAATGAAAATTGAAAATGGCTCAGGAAAATGGTGTTTCGTGGAAAATGAGCGTCTGGCGGGATTCACTGAGAAGAGGGGTATAAAAGGCTGCGAGCATAAGAAAAGAAAGTTGAGAATAAGACGTTACCGGTGAAACTTAGCTAGAGAGCAGTGAAGAAGTGGAAAAATTTAATTTGTGTGTTGCGATTTTTTTTTATTGTGAATATTCCGGTGGTGTATCAAGCCTTTTTTGGAAGCACCGAAAATTGTCCGGTTTTGGTCAGCACAACGGCGGGAAATTGCCTTTTCTTTTTGGTAACGCAAGGTAGTGGCGAGTTGTCCACAGGAAAAAAAAGCCAAAAAAGTTACATTGAGGGTGTGGGGATTTGAATTGTAAACTGGCCAGCTGCAACTTTGAGCTTTTTGCTGTGCCGGTTATTGATCCCGCCCAGAACGCCGGCATTGTAAAAGGACCAGTCAACAAGTCCAGCTTCATTTGAGGGTTTGCCTGGCGTTCAAAATCTGTTTCCTCCGGAAAGAAGCGTAAACTGGAAGGAGAGATAAGAAGAATTAATCAATAACGTTATAAATCACTGCTCAGGTAAAAGGTGTCGTACCGTTGTGTTGTCCTTGATATATTTATATATATGTGACGTCCATAAAATTTGCTGTCTCCTTTTTTGGAACTAAAAGAAAAAAAAAAAGAGTTAATAATCATAAATTTCGAGTAACAAAAAAAATTATAATATTCAGTATAAAAATTTGGTAATAAGATAGGTTATAGTTCTTAGGATTTAAGTAATAATCAATCTGTAAGGGAAAAATACCGCGTTTATTTTCAAAGGCTAGGAGGTGTTACAGTAAAATTATCTTGAGTCCTTGTGATTCGATCTGATAGTTTAGGCCGTGGAATTTTAGCGGCAATTAGGCCAGTTAAGAGAGCTCTTTTAGGTGGCTAGTAATTTCGTATAGACGCGTGAATATTGCGCGGGAAAAGCAAGGCAAAGGATAATATATTGGTTTCTACCGAGTAATTAAAGCCATAGATTTAAGAAAGCCCGGTATTATTCTTAATTTGTTTTTTTTTATACCATACAGTTTGTCAATTTTAATGTAAGAAAAAAAATAGTAGAGAAAAAAATTAAGAAAATATTTAAAGCTAACTTATTTTTTTTAATAAAATTAAAAATGATTCTTTTGTAAACAGTAGATACTAATATGTGTTGCTAAGTTTGTATAGCTTGGGGGGAAGGTGGTATGAAGTAAGTGTGTGATTCGAAGCGTGTGGCTCAAGGGGATTCAGAGAAACGCAAGAAATGGAAATACTGGATCCAGGTAGGGTGGGCGAGTGTGGGATCGATCCACCGAGATCCCTGTATGATGACTCCTATTTTGTATATCGTAGAGTAGAGCAATTGTAGTAAAGTCCCCTTTCAATGTTAGTGTGTTGGATTCGATTGGCGGGTTGAGATCCCTAGCCCTGGGAGTCTCTGTGACAGTCGGATGGCCTAATCGTATGCCGAGCAAATGCACACATAACAGAGATGGCGCCCAATATTCTAAAATAAAGCTTTATTGTACCTGATACCACTGTCAAAAATGGCGACTCAAACATGGCCGTGTTAAACTGTGATATTAGGTTAGTAACTCTGTGCAGTAACATCGACGCACACAGCCATAGAATGCTAGTAGATTTTAAATAGACAAAAGAAAATGTTTTTGACAAATAATATTCTGTGATATTAGTATGCATCCGAACTTTAGAGAGATGGGTTACGAAGTGCGATATTACTATATCAAATATATTATGGGAACGTTTTCTCCACTGTTCTAAGTAGGGTGTAATCAATAGCTTGTAATTCCGAGCTGGAATAAAACAATTTGTATTGAGAATCCTACTGTTAAAATTTGTTTTTGTGAAATAACCCAAATAAATTATAGACAGGAATAAGTACATCGAGTAGCAGCAATAGCGATTTTGATCTGAGAGATGCAAAAATCTTAGTATTGCATATAAAAACCCTGAGCTTTCATTTATGAAATGTAATAGATATGTCAGGGGTCTGAAGTTAACAAAGCACTATAATTTATTAGAAGAATAAGAATGTCTAAGGGAAGAGTCATACACCTCATAAAGGGCACTAAAATTATTAAAAAAAAATAATAATAATAATAAAAAAATAAATAAATAAAAAAAAACCACACACACACTGCTTCTGAAAATTACACTTCCCCCGTAGATCTATGTTGTAATTGTCAAATTTGAAAATTTGTATGTGTAATTGTAATCGAATGTATTTATAAAAAGTATTTGTTTTGCCGATGTTTCATATTTGAAAAAAAGGTTAACTGAATTTAAAACTTACTTACAAGAAAAGGTTTCTTCCGAGATTCAATTGATAACAAATGAGAAGATAAATTTTGGGTATAGGTCATGATCTACAATACCCGCAATAGTAAAAGAAATAAGAGAGGCAGACCCGAAAATTTTGACCTAAACCGATCGACTTATTTTCCAGAGCAGAGCAAGCAAAGACGAATAGGGTCGGACGAAATGGCGAATGAGGATAGGAATATGAGTGCTTTGCAATTTATCGATCTAGCAGACACGATAATGCGAAGAGATCAGAACACCAATCATGTGCCAACAGTGAGTGATAATTTGAATAATAATGGTCCAACTACTTCCGACTTACATGGACTAGTACAAGATGAAGCAGCGTCTGTCCAGAAGTCATTGGAAGATAAAGTTAAAAAAATGGTCGAAACAGAAATATCTGATGTGAAGAAAATGATAGATTCTTTATCAAAAGGCATGAGAGAACTATCCGACACTGTGCGTAAACAATTAATTGTACCCCCAACGGCTACGGTAGCCTCTAATTCTATTACAAATAGTAATGCTAATCCGACGTCAAACAATAATAATGACGCAGTAAATAGGAATATGCCACCAATTATCCAATTTCCGAGTGCTAGTCAAACTCCATTATCAGATCAATTTACTGGCCCGATAACGAATACGTTTAGAGTGGAACCACTAGGAATACGAGTTGATAAACTTGGTTTAAATTTCAGTGGTGACCCGAAAGGCTTAAGAGTTATGGATTTTATTAAGCGGTTAGAGATCATGCAGGCTCAATATAATATTCCATGGTCTGAAGTGTTGAGGGATTTCGCCTTTCTGGTTTCTGGTCAAGCCAGAGAATGGTATTGGCTGCATAGACAAAGTAATGTTTACACCGATTGGGTGGGTCTTAAAGAAGCGCTGATAAGCCAGTATCAAACCCCACAATCCAAATTCGACATACTCAGGGATTTGTTAGAAAGGAAACAAAGGCCAAATGAAAGCATCAATAGTTATTTTCACGAGATGGGAATTTTGCGATCTAGATTACTTCAACCTATTTACGAGTACGAAATGATTAAGATCCTAAGGGGAAATATACGTGAAGATATAAAACGACATGTATATCAGATGACCATTTCGTCGGTTGAACAGCTACGAATAGAATGTATTGAGGCCGAGAGAAATTTCCCTAGGCGCGAAAATAGAGCTGTAACGTTCCCCCAGCGACCTATCCGCCAAGTAAATGAAATATATGATGAAATTTATGAAAAGCCTGTAGAAGTACCGGAGGAGAATATTGGTGAAGAGCTGTCAGCTATCCGGATACAAAGCCAAATTAGAGTCCCAATGATCTGCTGGAACTGTCGAGAAAAGGGGCATGTTTTTATGGACTGTCCAGTAGAAGTCCGGAAATTGTTCTGCTATAGGTGTGGGAAGCCGGACACAGTAACCCCAAAGTGTCCTGTCTGTCAACAGGGAAACTCCCGAAGGGGTGTGGAAGTAACAGGGGAAACACACCCGTCAGAGAACCCTGTGAATCGGAAGAATTAGCACCCAAAAACGTCCGAATTTTAATAAAAAACAACGATAATATATTTAGAGATAAGAGTAGTGTAGAATCGAAAAATTTTTCTGCAGGTCAGAGGCATTACATTCCATTAGAAGATCGCCAAAGAAATTATGCTAAGGTCAAGGAGAGAATTTTTAACTCAGAGTTTACTGTAATCCCGAAAAAAATTATTGAATTGAGACAAAAATCCAAGAAGTGGCGTGAGCAGCGAAGATATTTGATAGAAACTATTTCGAGAGTGACTGGTATTGCCTCAGATCCCAGAGTTTTCTCGGAAATCAGTATGCAAGGAAAAATCATGAATGGGCTCCTAGACACCGGCGCTTCGGTTACTATGTTAGGGAAAAATTGCCGAGAGATAATAGAAGAACTTGGCATTCCAATTATACCAATGTCCAGCAGGGTAACCACCGCCGGAGGTACACAGTATAATGTTTTAGGGAAAATTAAAGCCATCATAAAATACCAAGAGCAGGAAAAATTTATGACACTGTATCTATGTCCTCAATTGGAACAAGAACTATATCTTGGAATAGACTTCTGGCGAACATTCGAATTAGCCCCTGATGTGATAGGAGCTGCTGAAATTAATATAGAAAAAGTTTTCAGGGATATGACTGCTACGGGTCCCGACTACAAACTCAACCCTCACGAGTTAACAAATGATCAAGAGAATCGATTAAAATGCATAGTAAAAAAATTCAAGACCTTTGAAGAAAATGGGCTAGGTTGTACTAGTTTAGAAAAGCATTCGATTAAGCTCGTGGAAGGTGCGGAACCGGTTAAAGACCGCCACTATCCCATGTCTCCAGCGGTTCAAGCTATCACGTACCAAGAAGTCGATAATATGTTAGCACTTAATGTTATTGAGGAAAGTGAAAGCCCTTGGAGCAATCGTACAACTATCGTACGAAAGCCCGGAAAAAATCGTTTCTGTCTGGATGCTCGAAAGTTAAATAAGCTCACGGTCAAGGACGCATACCCCCTGCAAAACATTGAAGGAATACTAAGTCGCATTGATGAAACTCATTACATTAGCAGTGTGGATCTTAAATATGCGTTCTGGCAAATCGAATTAGACGAAGAAAGCAAGCCGTACACCGCTTTTACGGTCCCAGGTCGTCCATTGTATCAATTCCGTGTGATGCCGTTTGGATTGTGTAATGCTGCACAAAGGTTATGTCGACTGATGGACAAAGTCATTCCCCAACGACTCAAGGAGAATGTCTTTGTGTACCTGGACGACCTGTTGATTATTTCAAGTGATTTCGACGAGCATCTTCGTCTATTGAATGAAGTAGCCGATTGCCTTGACCGAGCGAATTTAACAATCGGGTTAACCAAGTCAAAATTTTGTTTTCGTCAGTTAAGATATTTGGGATTTATTATTGGAGAAGGCATGTTGCGTACTGACCCCGAAAAAGTAGAAGCAATTCGAAAAATTAGAATTCCCAAAAGTGCTAGGGAAGTGAGAAGTTTTCTGGGTACAGCAGGATGGTACCGAAGATTTATTAAAGACTTCGCGTCACTTTCAGCTCCCCTTACTGATACCCTGAAGAAATCGCCAAAATTCGTAATTACGGAAAAGGCAAAGGAGGCATTTGAAAACTTAAAGAGGGCCTTAACTTCCGCACCGGTGTTACGCCACGCAGATTTTTCCAAACCCTTTTTTATTCAATGTGATGCTTCGGAATATGGCATCGGCGCTGTTCTATTTCAGCTGAATGCCGAAGGACATGAGCATCCGATCGCTTTCTATTCGAAAAAACTCAATAAGTGTCAGAGAAATTATAGCGTGACAGAGAAGGAATGCTTGGCGGCGGTGATGGCTATCAAAACTTTCCGTCCTTACGTGGAGCTAATGGAATTCACCGTGATAACAGATCACGCTAGTTTACAATGGCTGATGAGTCTAAAGGACCTCAGTGGTCGTTTAGCTCGCTGGTCATTGCAACTTCAGGGATTTAACTTCAAAATCGAGCACCGAAAAGGAAAGGAAAATGTTGTCGCCGATATGCTATCCCGCCTACCCAATGCCGACGAAATAGACATGAATCGGGTTTTTGAATTCGAGACCACCGAGTTTGAAAGTGATTCGTACAAACAGCTTAGAGAAATTATAGCAAATAAAAAGGAGAATCTCCCCGATCTAAAGATTGTCGACAATATGGTATTTAAAAGAGATCACAAGTCCTATAACCCAGAAACACAAGAGTTTCAGTGGAAATTGTGGGTCCCAGAGTCTTTGACCCATTCTTTAATAGAGCAAGCCCATGATAAAACTACGTCAGCTCACGGAGGCATATCAAAAACCATTTTTCGTTTAAGAGAAAAATATTACTGGCCTCTAATGGTATCCCAGGTTAGGCAATATGTGTCTAAATGTACTGTTTGCAAAGAGACAAAGCCTACCAATGAAAATACTCAGCCTCAGATCGGAAATGAAGTCGTGACAAATCTTCCCTTCCAGAAACTCTACGTTGACTTCCTCGGGAAATACCCCCGGTCTAAAAGTGGCAACGCCTTTATATTTATAGTGGTGGACCACTTTAGCAAATTTACATTTCTTAAGGCAATGAAAGAGGCAACAGCTTCCAATGTGGTAAAATTTATGGTTGAGGATATATTTCGTAAGTTTGGCGTACCCGAGACGATACATTCCGACAATGGGGCACAGTTCGTATCTAAAACTTTCAAAGACATGATTGAAACATATGGAATCAATCATATCCAAACAGCTCCATATGCTCCGCAGTCTAATGCATCTGAGAGAGTCAATCAATCAGTATTGGCGGCGATTAGGGCATATCTAGAAAATGACCACAGAGATTGGGACCTGTATCTAACAGACATAGAGTGCGCCTTAAGAACATCGATTCATACTGCAACTGGTGTAACGCCATTTTTCGCGCTGTTTGGTCATAGTATGTACACCCATGGTTCAGATTATAAATTAGCTCGGAAGCTCCACTCATTGGCGGACCATGAAATTATACATTTAGATCGTAACGACAAGATGGAACTAATCCGAAATAAAATTAGACAGAATATGCATCAGGCTTATCAACAAAGCGCAAAAAGGTATAACGCAAGGGCTCGTACGATTATTTTCTCTCCGGGTCAAGAGGTATATAAAAGAAACTATGTTCTTAGCGATTTTGGGAAAAATTTTAATGCTAAGTTTGCCCGGAAATTTACGAAGTGTCGTATAGTAAAGCCCATAGGAAATAATATGTATTCTCTCGAAGATCTAAATGGAAAGGCGATTGGAATCTGTCATGCAAAAGATCTTAAAAGATAAGTGGAAAAGAAAGTCTGTTCAATCCCCTTTCCCAATTCAATTTTTATAAAAAGAATTCTAAAATAACTTTCAAAAACTATTTCACATTTGGTACCAATTCTATATCACATTTATCAGCAATTGTTTAATTCAAAATCGAATGAATCAAAACAAAACATAGAAAATGTGTCTGATGAAACTAAATACGATAGTAAAATCACCTTCGTACTGAATTCATTCGTATTAAGGTTCAAAAATATCAGCTGATCTGTTCCCCTAATTGGGTAATTCAAAGTAATCAGACTCTAGTTTCACGTTTATCACAGCTGTCTAATTTCTTTTACAAAATATTCTACGCGACATACAAATTTGAAAAAAAAAAAAAAAATTTTACTCAAACACACCCGGTGGCGATAAAAATAGCACAATCTGGTTTATTCCGGCATAAATTAATGAAAGATTCCCATACATAAAAAGCGAACATACATAAAACTACATTCTACCAGACAATCACGTAGACACCACGATTATGGTATTTGTTTACCTATCAATCACATCAGCAAATACCGCATACAAAATCCGTTCTTCGGCAACCACGACGACAAGACAGGCATAGGCACAAATATTTCCGCATGCAAAATGTTTCACCACCTATTAAGGAATGAAAGTTATTAAATGTTCAAAACAAACAAAAAAGTACCGAAATACATTCCTAGGGCTATGCCCGCTTTCTGTCAAAATACTTCAAAATTGTATGCGACAAAATGTTTTGATAATTGTTATTTTTTTGAATGCGTTATTGAACGCACGGATTTTTTTTTCAAAAAATGTGATCAAAACTGTTTAATCCTTCAATTCCAGGACAAAACAGGGTAATATTTTGAACGCCGGCCACGCAGTGTTCGTTTTTCCAAACATTGACCTTGAAAATATTTTTTTTTATTTTCAAAACAAATAATACACAATAATGACAGAAGTCGGGCACACTTGGAAAAAAAAATTGTAATCAGCTTTCAGATCTACCTTACTTTTTTATTGTACCATGATTTCAATAATTTGATCAAATTATTTGTGTATCAAAGTACGTATAGATTCCAACTTTGAAGATTATATCCATAACCAAGAAGAATGTGTGAAATTTTGATGAAATCGGAGAATTTTTCATTTAGAGCTGTTGGGTGTTACCAGTGTGGATCCGCCAGAGAGGACAAATATATTCCAACTCCACACAAGGTCTTGGGTTGGTAGAATTATTGGGTTGTTCCGGATGTTTACCTTTTTGTAGTGAAGGTCCCAAAGGAGTGGGCCGATAAATCCCATCCGTTCCTCTGAACTTGTCTTAGTAGAAATACTGAATGCGGGATTTTATAAATAACCGAATGCGTATTGTAAAATTTATGAGCGTTTTTGATCTTCCCAAATGTTGACCTGCTATAGGGGAATTACCAGCGAGTTTCCCGGACTCGGAACTCGATCGATGTTTGGTAGTGACACGATATTTTCAGGGTGTCGGATCGAGAATTATCAGGCGAACTAGCAAGACATGTTTCACAGATCTGATGGACAGATTAGAAAAATAAATTAATTTATGTGGTTCTATTTCGATGGGGGATATTTACCAGCATGAGGGGGAGGGCTTTGACCAGCCTGCTGTTCGGAGCTTATGCCCGGCATGAGACCTTCAGGGAGTGGGATGTCCCCACGTAAATGAGTAATGCGGCCGTGCACATCACCTCCGTCCTCGATTTTGTGGCCGAAGTTGAAGTTTTGTTGCAGGCCGTTCACATGCGGCGCAAAAAGGCAACAAATATATGGGGCCGTGTTTTTTGGCAAAACCTGTCCACAACCACCGCAGAAATTATCCCAATTCTGTTGGTAGTGCATCCCATAATTGGTCCTCAAATGGATTTGCTCAGTTTTCTTGGGTTTTTAGTGAGGATGGTGAGGATGCTTCGAGATTTCAATTTGCTTGTAATTTCTGCGGGGTGTGTAGTCTGGGTGGCGATGGGATCAAAATGCCGGAAATGGTTTGATAGGGTTCGCTACGTACGAAATTAGGCTCGAACAGGGTTGAGTTAAAGAGTATTATAAAGGTAGTGAATGACAGGGTGACTCAGGCTAAGAAGTGACTAGGCAGCCCTATGATTGCTGAGTAGGTGGGAACCTACTACTACTCCGGGGTGAGCTGAAATGAGAATTCACAATAGAATAAAAAAATGGCTATTGACAGTTGAAAAGAAAAAGGAATGAAAATTGAAAATGGCTCAGGAAAATGGTGTTTCGTGGAAAATGAGCGTCTGGCGGGATTCACTGAGAAGAGGGGTATAAAAGGCTGCGAGCATAAGAAAAGAAAGTTGAGAATAAGACGTTACCGGTGAAACTTAGCTAGAGAGCAGTGAAGAAGTGGAAAAATTTAATTTGTGTGTTGCGATTTTTTTTTATTGTGAATATTCCGGTGGTGTATCAAGCCTTTTTTGGAAGCACCGAAAATTGTCCGGTTTTGGTCAGCACAACGGCGGGAAATTGCCTTTTCTTTTTGGTAACGCAAGGTAGTGGCAAGTTGTCCACAGGAAAAAAAAGCCAAAAAAGTTACATTGAGGGTGTGGGGATTTGAATTGTAAACTGGCCAGCTGCAACTTTGAGCTTTTTGCTGTGCCGGTTATTGATCCCGCCCAGAACGCCGGCATTGTAAAAGGACCAGTCAACAAGTCCAGCTTCATTTGAGGGTTTGCCTGGCGTTCAAAATCTGTTTCCTCCGGAAAGAAGCGTAAACTGGAAGGAGAGATAAGAAGAATTAATCAATAACGTTATAAATCACTGCTCAGGTAAAAGGTGTCGTACCGTTGTGTTGTCCTTGATATATTTATATATATGTGACGTCCATAAAATTTGCTGTCTCCTTTTTTGGAACTAAAAGAAAAAAAAAAAGAGTTAATAATCATAAATTTCGAGTAACAAAAAAAATTATAATATTCAGTATAAAAATTTGGTAATAAGATAGGTTATAGTTCTTAGGATTTAAGTAATAATCAATCTGTAAGGGAAAAATACCGCGTTTATTTTCAAAGGCTAGGAGGTGTTACAGTAAAATTATCTTGAGTCCTTGTGATTCGATCTGATAGTTTAGGCCGTGGAATTTTAGCGGCAATTAGGCCAGTTAAGAGAGCTCTTTTAGGTGGCTAGTAATTTCGTATAGACGCGTGAATATTGCGCGGGAAAAGCAAGGCAAAGGATAATATATTGGTTTCTACCGAGTAATTAAAGCCATAGATTTAAGAAAGCCCGGTATTATTCTTAATTTGTTTTTTTTTATACCATACAGTTTGTCAATTTTAATGTAAGAAAAAAAATAGTAGAGAAAAAAATTAAGAAAATATTTAAAGCTAACTTATTTTTTTTAATAAAATTAAAAATGATTCTTTTGTAAACAGTAGATACTAATATGTGTTGCTAAGTTTGTATAGCTTGGGGGGAAGGTGGTATGAAGTAAGTGTGTGATTCGAAGCGTGTGGCTCAAGGGGATTCAGAGAAACGCAAGAAATGGAAATACTGGATCCAGGTAGGGTGGGCGAGTGTGGGATCGATCCACCGAGATCCCTGTATGATGACTCCTATTTTGTATATCGTAGAGTAGAGCAATTGTAGTAAAGTCCCCTTTCAATGTTAGTGTGTTGGATTCGATTGGCGGGTTGAGATCCCTAGCCCTGGGAGTCTCTGTGACAGTCGGATGGCCTAATCGTATGCCGAGCAAATGCACACATAACAAGTGTGCCTAAGTTCGTCATGTCGCAGTAGTCGGCACTTTTTATATTTAAGCCCAAATAAATGAAACTATTATAAATAAATATATTTTGTTTACTTCAAATATATTGTCAGCTATCTTTGTGTACAATTTCGCTAAGAAAAGATGATTTATTCTAATGAAAATTAATTTTTTGCCTGTGAAGGTCCTCAACAGTCCATATTCTTAAGAAAAGAACAATAAAGACGTCGAATCAGTTTAACTAAACAAAAATATTATATTTTAATGAAATAATTGATTATTATTATTAATTATTCTTACAAAAAAATTGGTATGCCGACTGTTGGAACATGCCATACCGACAATTAGCAAGTGGTGCCGACTACTGGCAAAAAGCATTGTTTTAATAAAACTACAAATTTATGAAATTTAATAAAAAGTTATTAAAACTTTATTTATTATTGCGGAAACTATACAAAATTTCGAATCTGAATAAATTAACTTTGTAATAATTGAAAAGTTCCACTCAGAATGGTGAGCGATTAAAAATGCGAAAATCCTAAAAGTGCCGACTACTGGCACACTTACCCTATTTATTATTCAAAACAATACACACACATACACAAAATGTGTATATGTTTTGACAGAATAAGGCACAAAAAATAATTATTTAGGGGGTAGCTTTGTTCTACCTTCTGTAATTATGCCATGGTAGTACCATGGTAGAAGAATATAGGTACACGCATCGAAACAGCTGCTGGGACAATGAACTGTCAAGTCAATATTGGAATTGAAAATGTTGAATGAAAAATTATTTAAATTTGTAAAAAGCAGCGTTCGAAAATAAACAGTATGGTACCGTAGTGTTCTGTACCGTTCCGAGGTGGAGTGGTACACTAAGATAATGTACCGTACCGGAACACAACCCTTAAAAAATATTTTAGTGGTACTGTACCGGAGCACAACGAGAATCGTACTGTACCGCAGTCGGAACACTAAAAAACGTAGTGTACCGCAGTCGGAGCACTACGAAATCGTAGAGTTCCGCAGCTGGAGCACTACAAAATCGTAGTGTACCACATGGCGGAAGTTTAAAAAAATAATGTACCGGTAGTGTACCACATATGTGTTGTTTACGATTTATAAGAAAAAATACTACAATTCAATATTAAGAAAATTAAATACAATATGAGAATTATTCCAAATTATATGCAACAAGCTGTTTCCATTTATTTGATATTTTTTGTTCACTTTGAAAATAAGTCAAATGGCACGAAAGACGACAGGACGCCCCCTTCCAGTCAGAGTTATTATTGGGTGTACTCTCGAAAATATGATCCAATGTGTTCAATCTTTCAATTCCATGGTAAATCTCGTTAATATTATTTATGCGCGCCCCGCAATAATTATATTAACCAGATTTGCCATGGAATTGAAAGATTGAACACTTAGGATCATAATTTTGAGAGAATTTCATTCATCTTTAACGCTATTTGACTCATTTTTGAAATGAAAACAATTTGTTTCCTATAATTTTGAATAATTCTGACAGGCAGCGGGCATAGCCTCAGGGCTGTATTTCTGTAGTTTTACGAAGCTGTTCTACCTCCTTATTGTACCATGGTAGTACCCATTTGGAAACTTCAAATACCAAATTTGAAACAATTCTGGTGAATAATGTCGCTAAAATCATCAAAATACGGAATATAGAGAGGTACTGTTATATGGGAGCTATACGATATCGTGGACCTATATAGACAATGGTCTTTCAGAGGATAAAGTACTCTGAAGGAACTCCTTGTGTGGGTTTTCAGACAATTCCATTGAAAAATTTGGCAAAAATCTTCAAAATGCCGAATATCGGGATACCGTTATATGGTGGCTATATGATATCGTGGATCGATATAGCACATCTTCGAACTTGACCTGCTAGCAGACTAAAGACTGTCTTGTTCAAAATTAACTCTAGCGTGATTACAAAATACAGACGGACGAACAGGGCTAAATCGTCTTAGAATTTTACTCTGATCAAGAATATAGAATATATATACTTTGTAGAGTTTAAAATTATTATTTCGATAACAATAATCTAAACACACAAGATTAACCCACTGGATGTAACAAGGGCATGGGGCTAATCTTCAAAAGTATAAATGCGCTTTAAAATAATTTGGCAAGGTAAGATTGAGAGAAATTCTCAGAGGTTGGTCCTAGCTGTATATCCACTAGGAAAAAAACTATTTTTAGGGGAAATATATATTTTGCATAAATGGTATGGCATTGAGTTTAGCTAAGACTTTTTTATTTTCCTTCCTTTTTTGGGCATGTTTCATGTTCTTTTTATTAACCTCTAGTTTAATGTTTAAGACTGGTAAGAATTTTCAGTTTTCAAACATCTGAACAGTACCGTGTGTTCCTTTGTTTGCCTACAAGTTTTCCATATATGAGAACATTGTTCTGCAACTTTTGTGTGTGACCCTCATGTATCTATTTCGATTTCTGATGAAAACGATATATCGATATTGACGCAATAAATAAAGCATCGAACGTTTATCTCCTCTAGCCACACGTAAAATGATAACCCATATCTTAAACATCTGTTGCTGTGTTGTCGGCCGTTTTGTTTTGATTCCTTTTGTGTTGTCGGCCGTTTTGTTTTGATTCCTTTTGTGTTGTCGGCCGTTTTGTTTTGATTCCTTTTGTGTTGTCGGCCGTTTTGTTTTGATTCCATCTTTATTTCGATTTTCTCTCTGTGCTGTCTTTCTTTTCAGTGTTGCCATATTGTAGTGTCCTTTGTTCGTTACTTCTTTTTCTTTTCTCGGTGGCGTCGGTTGGTAATTCATTCAATTGATTTTAATTTATTAATTTATTAATTAATTATTTAATTTCGTATAAAAATTTATATATAAATAATTTAGAAACAAATAGAACAAATGTGTATATGTGTGATTTGAGATTGTGCGTGATTTAAAAGACTAAAAAAACAATAAACAAAACCCGACCGCCAACATAACCTCCAATTAATGGTCCATGGATAGAAAAGCCATATATGTGTCTCCAGCAACTCGAGAATATTTTTCCAGCTGTATTTATTTGTACCCTGATTCCAGGAAAGTATTTTTTCTTGGAGGACGGATTCCCTGGCACGGATATTGACTCCAAACGCCCCAAAGGCACCGTGCCGTACTATGTTCATCTAAATTGTTTATGGAAGCCATTTTAACAAAAAAATACTAAAATTATCCAACGGAAACTACAAAATGGTTAAAATAAAGCCATTAATTAGCGTAGTCAGAGCGGGTCGTATAAAATACCAACAGGGCTTGCAGTTGCAGAAATTTCTAACTAGTCAACCGAACGAACCATTTGGGGAATTTCGAAACTACTTGATATTGCAGGAGTTCGAGCCCGTCTATACGATTGGAATTCGAACCAAGGGATATACAACAGAAGACGAAGAACGTTTGAAAAAATTGGGAGCTGATTTTTATAAGACAAATAGAGGTGGCCTTATAACATTTCACGGGCCTGGACAACTTGTCGCATATCCATTGCTACATCTAAAGCAATTTAAGGCCAGTATGCGATGGTATGTTGCTACACTTGAACAAATGGTTATTGAGACCTGCAAGGAAATGGGCATTATGAATGCATCAACTACTCAGGATACTGGTATATGGGTAAACGATCGTAAAATATGTGCAATTGGAGTGCATGGTTCAAGATATGTCACTACACATGGCATCGGTTTCAATTGTTGTACAGATTTAAAATGGTTTGATCACATTGTTCCATGTGGTATTGAAGGAAAAGGGGTTACGTCACTAAGTGAAGAACTAAAGCGAAATGTATCAATAGAGGAAACATCACAAAAGCTAGTTGATACTTTTGCCAAAGTCTTTCAATGTGATACCATAGAGTATACCAATAGAGATCTCTTGCAAAGGGCTTTAAGTCCTTAGCTTTAAGGCTACTTACACACAATTTCCCGAAATGTATATATGTAAATGAAACCAAAGTCAACATTTTAATAAAGTATCATGTTATAAATGTTTACATCCTTTATTATTCGTCAGCATTTGTGCTACTAAACCTGGCTTTGTTTAAATTGCACTTCTTTTCGCGTCCATCGACAGCAATTTTACCACGCTTTAGTGCCTCCAAACGACCAATTTCTCTTTGTTCTGCTTTACGCAAACGCCGTTCAGTTCTGCTTTCCAGAGCGTTATCGAAGTAACGCTCCCGGAAATCCAACGTTAACGATTTGTCTACTATCACTTCCAAATCATCGTCAGTGCCCGGCGGTTCTGAATGTTTTTCATAAGTTAGCAAACGTCTTGCAGTATGACCACTCAATGGTTGCTCAGAATTTGCTACTAAATGTAAATTTGAATGTCGTGGTATCATTTTGTCGGAATAATCATCTCTATAAATGTAATAATATAATAAGTTTGTTTGAGCAGCAGCAAATAATATCTACCTACTTATGAAATGGTAACCAGCAAACCAATCGTCCACCAAGTGTTAAATGTTTAGCTGCAAATACCAGCAAATCTTTGTACAGATGCTGTAGAGCATAGTGAGATGTAGATGGATAATGAGGCACGTCTGAATTTTTGGTTGTCTGTTTAACATTTGTTTTTGTTTCTACTTTTTCTGTAGATTCACGAATGCCATATGGAGCTAAAAATGATGTAGAATTAATTTTTTTAAATGTAGTACATCACAAATTTTATGCCACTAAACTTACGATCAGTTATGATGCTGTCGAATTTAAGTGTGTCTGTCCATAGAGGATTTGAAAAATCGGCCACCACCACGTCCATGTAACGATCATGACAATTATACTGTTTTAAATTAGCTCTTATACTTTCATCCTTTTCACGAACTTTTTGCGTTATACGACTCGGTCGAGCACGTGCATGGAGCATCATAAAATCGATATCAGCTCCTAGAACGTAACCGCCAAATTTTGCGGCACTAACTAAAAGAGAACCTGTACCAACAAATGGATCGAATACCAGATCGCCGGGTTTAACTAAAGCTTGGTTTGCCATAATTAAACTTAATTGTGCATCCATGGATGTGTTGCCAATAAATTTGCGTTTTTTCAAAGACATTTCTTTCACCAAATGTCTTTGGCCATTGCACAGCTGAAAATACAATTGGCTCTGTTATTATAACTATCCCAGAAACATTCTCTTTATGCTTACCCATCTGCCGAATAGTATATCTTCTGGCTCTTCAGGAACTTGTGTGGGATCTAAACCCCAAAATTCAATATACCACCATTCAACTTGAGGTGTTTTAAGATCAACACTACCCTCCAAAGGCAAATAGTCCATTGTTTCAATTTTCTGTATTTTCTCCTTTTGTGAGAAGTGTTTGTTGTATGTCTCTACAGTGATTTTGAAACTGCAATCTTCCTTAAAATAACATTTTATCGCATTGTTATTTTCCTGCACATAACTCCTTAGTTGTTTATGGAATGAATTGTAATCATTTCCATGAGACCATAGCTCAAATATTGCTCTTAAACCAATAGACCTGGAGGCAATCTGCAAAGCAGAGCTATCATTGGGGAGGTCAACAATCCAAAACGGATTCTAGAAAAATAAACTTAATTCCAATGAATTGCTTGTGCATAATAAATGTTGTATACTTACCAAGGAATCTGCAGAAACTTGGTGATATTCTATGTTGAATAATTTGACTAGTGAATTAAATTCCTAAAAACAATGAAAAGGATTTCTTCAATCGAGGAGTAATAGACGAGTGTAGCTTTACTTACCGCTTGGCGGAAATCGACATGCTCCTGTGCAAACCATAAAATATAGCGCTTCCAGTTCTGCGTCATTTTTAAAACCATATTCCCCTGAAATACTTAAACCTTTTTTTGACTTTGAAGCGATACTCTTAAAACCCTAATTGAGGGGAAAGGTTGCCGGAATCAAAAGGACTTTCACGTGCGACACGTACAAAAACAAAAAGAAACAACGCGATAAAGATGTAAATGAAAACAAAAACAGAAAATTGACATACATGGCACATACAAAAATCAGGGATGGGTGCCCGTTTTCTATGCAGTGAAATTTGACAAAGTAAAATACAGAAAATGTGACACGTACAAAAACGAATAGAAAAAACACGATAAAGATGTAAATGAAAACAAAAACAGAAACTTGACATACTTGCAGGTAGACGCATCGACACAGTTGCTGGGACAATGAACTGTCAAACAAAATTTTGGATTTGAAAATGTTGAATGAAAAATTATTTAAATTTGTAAAAAATTTTGATACACGCAAATTATAATAACCTCCGAATGACGTCGTATAAAAAATAAAAAAAATCTATTTATTTTTGAAAAACATTTAAAATTTTTCGACATTCCAATGTTCCCAAGAGTTGATGTATCTACCCGTATTTTTCTACCATCTCTGACTTGACAATGAGACGTTGTCACACACCTTACAACTTGTTGTACAACTGAGAGAGCTTTTATTCAAGGTTGTATCGTTTGTGGCCCGGTTGTACGAAGTTGTGTCTCGGTTGTATGAAAAATCAAAATTTTTTGATATTTGGCATGTTGTGCCAACCGATTGTAACGTTTGTGGGCATGTCGCATACAATTTCATTTTGTTTTTATTTTTGAAGAGGCAACACCATTGTTTCGCACATTAAAACAATACGAAATCCAATCAAATGTGTAATTTTAATGTATATGAAAAGGAAATTGAATTTATAAAATGGAATTTCAAAAATTAATTATAAATAAAAGCTATTGATTCAATTATAGAACATGAATTTTTTTCCGATGCCATCTTAACTCAAATAATCTCTACGAAAAGTGAAGTTGTACAAAGAAGTTGTACACTAAGTTGTATCGTTTGTGATAGAAACACACAATTTGAGTACTCTTCAAGTTGTACAACCAGTTGTATCGTGTGTGGCTTGCATAATATTTGTATTAGTGCTCGGTAAGGTGCTGAAATGACACATATCGGATTTCTCCTCCTTTAAAATGGGTCATATTTTTGAATAATCTCAAAACACATCCCAACATTTTTAACCACTCCAGGATTAGTATAAATATTGGATAGATCGGACTACTCCTCGGACAATCACACTCATAAAATGCAAAATAAACATTGGATTCTTCAATTTTGGCACATCCCAACATGTTTGCCAACAAAATTGGTCTGTTCCAAAACTGCAAGAATGTAAAAGTTTTTACTACGATAACCGATTTTCTCTTTATGATATCCAAGCACAATTTTGACAATTTTGTTTCCAAGCTCAATTTTGACAGATAGCAGCACAGCAGTTGTTTTACCCCCTTGTACCTTGTGCCATGGTATAAACCATTCCATCTGATAATGCCTTTAAGTCGAATCAAAATTTAAAAACAAAGCCAACAATTTGTAGCTTCGGAGCCTGAAACTTTGCGCGTTGTACGTCGCTTTGTTGAACGAAAGGTGGAAGTACATAAAAAGCTTGAAGTCATGGCTAGGCATATTTTGTGACATTTCATAAAGGGATTACAGAGCCGCACTAAAATCCTGTCTGTGTTTTCCATTATAGTTTAACATTAATATGCATAGCCATGACTTCAAGCTTTTTATGTACTCGTTGTTTGTGATTTCAATGTATATCCACAAATGGTGTTATATGATTACAGAAAATTAGATTACAGAAAAATGCAGCACTGGTTATCGTCATAATATTTCATGTTTTTTTTTTTTTTCGATTGAAATATATAGAACTATATGAAGCAAATCTTCTACTGTGAACACCCTTAGCAATATTTTTGTGTTTTATGTCTAATAAATACAACACTGGCCATTTTGTCGTGTCGTCAAAAGAAATGACACTCGGCCATTTTGCATAAATTTCGACGGCACACACAATTAAGCCGAAGATTTTTATAATTTTCCGCTGTAAAATCACATAGAAATTGTGAAAATTTGTGTAAATATATAGCTCAAGTGGTACTACGTCGAAATTTTATGAATTAAATATGGCACGTTATACTCAACGACCGGAAAATGCTTTGAAAAGGGCGAACGGTGAGTTCAAGTGATTCAGTGATTTTTGCAATAAAAGAAAAAATCCATGTGGACATTCGACGACTACACATGCATTTATATGAGTGTGTGCGGCTGATGGGGAGTGAAAGAGATGACAGCAAAACATTGATGTGAAAAGCTGGCAATCTTGGAAATTAACATTTAACCAAATATTTTAATACATATTTCTCTATTCCCTGCAGAATTCATTGAAGTGGGTAAACCCTTGCGTGCCTTGGATACGCTGCAAGAGGTGTTTCGCAATAAACGTTGGAACTATGCCTACTCGGAGACGGTTATTGAACCCCTTATGTACAAGTACTTGTACTTGTGCGTGGAGCTTAAAAAGTCCCACATTGCGAAGGAGGGTCTGTTCCAGTATCGTAACATGTTCCAGTTGGTGAATGTCAACTCATTGGAAAATGTTATCCGTGCGTACTTGCGTATGGCCGAGGAACATACCGAAGCGGCTCAAGCTCAGTCTTCAGCTGCAGTTGCTGTTCTCGAACTGGATGATTTGGACAACATTGCTACTCCAGAAAGTATCCTTATGAGTGCTGTATGCGGAGAAGATGCTCAAGATCGTTCGGATCGTACCATCTTGCTGCCATGGGTAAAATTCTTGTGGGAATCTTATTGTCAATGTTTGGAATTGCTACGTATTAACACCCATTGCGAAGCCCTGTACCATGACATTGCCCGCATGGCTTTCCAATTTTGCTTAAAGTACAATCGCAAGAGTGAATTCCGTCGTTTGTGCGACAAATTGCGCAAACATTTGGAAGATATTTGCAAGAGCACCAATCAAACAACTGGCGTTTCCATTACTAAATTGGAGACCCAACAATTGTGTCTTGAGACCAGATTATATCAACTGGACTGTGCCATTCAAATGGAATTATGGCAAGAAGCTTACAAGGCTATTGAGGATATCCATGGCCTTATGGCTTTGTCTAAGAAGGCTCCACTTCCCAAGACTATGGCAAATTATTATCAAAAATTGGCCATGGTTTTCTCTAAGGCAGGCAATCAGTTGTTCCATGCTGCCGCCTTGTTGAAGCTCTTCCAATTGACTCGGGAATTGAAGAAGAATTTGACGAAGGAGGATATGCAGCGTATGGCCTCTCATGTTTTAATTGCAACATTGTCCATTCCATTGCCATCTGCTCATCCAGAATTCGATCGTTTTATTGAAGCAGATAAGAGTCCATTGGAAAAGGCTCAAAAATTGGCTGTTTTATTGGGTCTTCAACAGCCTCCCACCAGAGCTTCCCTCCTTAAGGAAGTGGTAAGTTTGTTAACATATACATTGCAGATTACATGATTTTAATGAGTTATTGTTTACAGGTTCGTTTAAGTGTGCCACAACTTGCTTCCGAAGAATACCGCAATTTGTACAACTGGCTTGAAGTTGACTTCAATCCCCTCAATTTGTGTCAACGCGTTCAAACTGTTGTGGATGCCATTGAAGCTATACCCGGTGAAAACCCATTAGTTCCCTATGTTCGACCATTAAAGGATGTCACCATTATGCGTTTAATTCGTCAAATATCGCAAGTTTATGAGAGTATTGAATTCTCTCGCCTTTTGAAATTGGCTCCATTCAGCAATATTTTCGAGTTAGAGAAGTTATTGGTGGAATCGGTTCGCCACAATGATATGCAAATCCGTATCGACCATCAAAAACGTTGTATTTACTTCGGCACCGACTTGACTGAAAGCCAACGCGAAGATCATCCTGATGGCCCAACATTGCAGTCCATGCCTTCCGAACAAATTCGCTCGCAATTGGTCAACATGTCCACTGTTTTACATCGTGCTGTATCTATTGTCTATCCCAACAGGGAACGTGACCAACGTGCTAAATTACGCACCCAAATGGTGCAACATTACCATGAAATCAAGGATCGCGAACACCAACGTATTTTGCAACGTCAAAAGATCATTGAAGACCGCAAGGAATTCATCGAAAAGCAAAATAACGCTCGTGAGGAAGAGGAGGCCCGTCGCTTGGAAGAAGAGGCTCGTAAAGCCAAATTGGCTGAGCAAAAACGCCTCGAACAAGAAAACGAAGAACGTGAACGCAAACGCCACCAAAACGAAATCCAAGCTATTAAGGAGAAGAGCTTAAAGGAAAAGGTTGAGCAAATTGCTCAAACTGCTCACGGAAAGAAAATTTTGAAAACTCTTGATGCTGAGAGTATTAAGAAGTTGGATCCTGAGCAAATTGCAGCTCGTGAATCTGAAGAATTGCAGAGAGAACGCAAGGAATTGCAAAACAAACTTAAATCTCAAGAAAAGAAGATCGATTACTTCGAACGTTGTAAGCGTATGAAGGAGATTCCACTCTTCGAAAAGTATTTGAGTGAAAAAATGGTTAAGGACAAAGAGTTCTGGGAAGCTCAAGAAGCTACCCGTATTGAGAATGCCATTTTGGAACGCAAAGACGCTGTGGCTCAACAAGAACGATTGAAACGTATGCATCCCGATCGTGATGTATTCTTGGAGACCCTGAAAAAGGAACGCGCATCCATTTATGCCAAGAAGCTTGAGCAATTCGAAATTGCTTTGGCTGAAGAGCGCAAGAGGCGTTTGGCTAAACGTGTCGAGCAAAGACGGGAACAACGTCGTCAACAGTGGTTACGTGAAAAAGAGGAGGAGCGTATGCGTAAGGAAGAAGAAATTCGTCGTGCCAAGGAAGAAGAAGAGCGAGCTATTGCAGAAGCCCGTCGTAAGGAAAGAGAAGCCGAAGACGAAAAACGCCGTATCCAATATGAAAAACAACGTGCAAAAGAGGAAGAGGCCGAACGCAGAATTCAAGAAGAAAGAGAACGCTTGGCTCGTGAAGTGGCTGCCGAAAGAGAACGGGAGAAGCCCGCTGACAAAGGCAGGGATGTTTGGCGTGCACGAGGTGGAGATCGTGGTGTTGAACGTGGACCTGAAAGACGTCCGGAACGTGAAGGTGCATCGGAAGGTGCTTCGGAATGGCGTCGTGGTGGTCCACCAGCAACTGGTGATCGCGACCGTGAACGTGAACGTAAGGACGGCGGCGAAACTAATGATGGCGGCAGTTCCTGGCGTACACGTCGTGAAGCTGAACAATCTGCTGCCCCAGCATCACGTGATGATAAATGGCGTCGTGGTGGACCCACTGATGAACGTCCACGCGGTGGAGAATTCCGTCGTGGTGGTGGCGAACGTGATGAACGTCCTCGTGGTGGTGGTGAATTCCGTCGTGGAGGAGATCGCGATGATCGTCGTGATGTCCGCCGTGATGAAAATACCACAGGAAATTGGCGCGATGCTCCACGTCCCGCTGCTGACCGTGACAATCGTGATAATCGTCGCCCTGGTGGCGATCGGGACCGTCGTGAACGTTCTGATCGTGGTGCAGCTGGTGCAAAGGATTCCGGAAATTGGCGAACTGAACGTCCTCCAGTCCGCGAAGAAAAAGAGAAGCCTAAGCGCGAGCAACAAGACAAGGGTGAGCATGGATATCTTAGAATATTATCATCCTTTTTATAATATACTTTTTATATGACCTGCAAGATTTATAAAAATATGTTATTAAAATTGTTCACACTTGTTTCTCTTTTCAGAAAACAAGAGCGGAGATGATGGCGAATGGACCAATGTCAGACGTCGTTAAGGGAATAAAGAATACTTCTTATATACATTTGTACTCTTATCAAAAATGATGATGAACCCCCTCCTGCATTTTTTTCTAAACACAAATTTTTATATACAAACTACTAATGCTAATTTTTAATCTGTATTTTATTTTTTTTTTTTTTTAATTTTTAAGCGTTATTATAACTATGTTCCCATTAATAGATCCATAATGGGAAGACACATCAGTAAATAGGGGATATTTTTTATGTGAAGAATCGGAAAATCACATTTTTTCTAATACCGCTACAGAAGTTTATTGATTTCCGTTCGCCGATAACCGATGACACGTACTGAAGTAAAAAGTTGCCACAGACACTATAAATAACTGCATAATCCTCTACATACATCATTACAAATGTTAACATCAAACATAGAAAAATATCTGATATTCTTAAAATGTTATAAAAACAATTCAATATTTAAGCAAATATATTACAGTATAATGAAAATAATGCTTGGAGGATAAATGAGTCTTTCTTTGTTTCCTTATTTTCGTGCATGTCCAGGCTTGAGGATGGGATAAAAGAGATACAAATAATGCAGTTTTTTAATTTATCTTAAAAAAAATCGTAGGCAATATGTGAAAGATATGTTGGGCAAAGTTGCAATGCAATCAATGTAATTTATTGCTATCAACAATTTTTAAATTTTTCATTTCGTTTGTAACACCTCTAAATATTCGTCGAAGCCCCATAAAGTATATATATTCATGATCAGCATAAAATTCTAAGTCTGTCTGTTTGCTGGCATCTCGATGCAGCCCACACCATTTGACGTAGATTTTTGCAATTTAGCATAATATTTTGTATTGTTTCTAGGATGGAAGGTATTGGAAATGAGATACATCGGTCCACGTTTTGTTATATTTCCCATATAATGATACCTCCGAGTTTCGGTATTTTGATGGATTCAGTCAAATTTTCCCACGGATTTGTCTTAAAATTTGTGTTTTTGTTCTTATTGGGTCGTAGGTCCGTCCGCGGAACCTTGTATACATAGGTCCACGTTACGATCCACGATAGACGGATATCGTTAAATCGACTTAGAATTTTATGCTAATTAAGAATATATATACTTTATGCAGTCTACGAACAATATTTACGGATGTTACGAACGGAATGACAAAGTTAACATACCCCCAAGGTGGAGGGTATAAAAAGTATAAACATATGAAGTATAAATAAATCATGTAAAAATAAGGAGCCAGCCGGTTACCTAAGCAAATAAAAACGGTCTTTATTTACTACCACCCATGGCACAAATACAGAAGGTAGAACAAAGCTAACCCCCAAATATAGCTTTTTTCTTTTGGTGCCCTTATTATGTCAAAACATATACACTCTTTGTGTATTGTTTTGAATAAAAAATACAATAACTTGAAAATATTTCAATTTTGGTTGCAACAAATTTTAAAATTTTGTGATAAAACTGTATTGTCCTTCTATTTTAGATTCCATCTCGTGGAATAACCCCAAAATGCCACGGGTTTTGGCCAATATAAAATTTTTGATAAAAAATGAAAAATAAATAAAGCCAACTGTTGCATATATAAAAGCCTTTAACACTATAAGACACCAGCACAAAGTTGCATTTTTCTAGTTTCTTTGAAGTTGACCAACCTTTTTTATTGAGCCATGCCTCCACCTTTAACACAAGTAGTTGGCCTGTGCCCGAACCTGCAGGAATCTACTAGTTTTGCAATTTTTTTCGATATCATAAAGGGAAAATTGGTTATCTTAGTAAAAACTTTTACATTCTTGCAGTTCTGGAACAGACCAAGTTTGTACATTTCGAAGGAGGAAACCACTGTAAAATTAAGAAGGTAAAGTTATTTCAAATAAGCATTCCATCTTTGCATATTCTTGTCAAATTTCACTGTATAGAAAGCGGGTTCCCATCTCTGATGGATTTATGAATATACATTTTAACAATGAGATGTTGTCAAATGAATAATTTAAAAAAATGTAATGATTGCAAGACTTTACCTTCTTAAATCTACCATGGAGGCAACTTTCAGTTTAAATTGTTGGATGTTGTTAATAAAACATTAAAAAACGTATATCATATGTTACCATGAGATTTTAATATAATGATGTAATGTATATTTTTCGATGACTATTCTGTACTCATGGTAGAATTAAGAAGGTAAAGTCATGTCAAAATATCTTAATCTCTTTGTTAAAATATTTATTTATAAATCCATTGTACATAAGCATATCAGAGATGAGAACCAGCTTTCTATGCAGTAAAATTTGACAAGGTAAATTAGAGGAAATGTAAAGATGGGAATGCTTATTTGAAATGACTTTACCTTCTTAATTTTACCATGTCTGTACTCTACTTTGTTACTTTTTCTTTGTTCTTTAGAAATTATTTGGTATACTTTGATGGCAAGTTATATTGAATATGGAAATGTCGTTAGCAAACTTTATAACAAAAATTGCATTTTAAACAATAAATGAGTTACTGAGAGTTAGCAAAATCTTACTGTAAGAATTATTCAGTAACATCATCTAACTCATGGTACAATGAAGAGAAGGTAGGTCAACTTTGAAAAAATTGCAAGTATAGAGGCCTACCTACTCAGAACAACCATATGATTTCAATTTTTTTATTTTTCTGGCTTAATATGTCAACTTCATTTGTTTATGTGTGCGTATTCTTTTCAATAATAAAAAAATTGTTCAGAAAATATTCAAATTCTGGTGTTTTCACAATGCTTATTGCAACGTATGCATCGACAAAGTCTTCAGTTTTTGTCGCGAAATAAACCATAAGAGATATATAGAACATGATTTTGAAAAGAAGTGTTGACCTTTCATTCAGTTATCGCGGTTTTCAATTATTTATTCAAAATAAATGCAACAAGTTGTTTGATTTTTTATTGTTTTGATACTAATTCTGACATTACAAGCCAAACAGGTAGACCTCTATACTTGCAATTTTTTCAAAGTTGACCTACCTTCTCTTCATTGTACCATGCTGTAATGTAGATTTTGGCATGAGTTAAGAAGTTATTATATCTCATAACTTTATTTTTAAACAATTAAAATACATGTTTTTTTTTATTTGACAAACTAGCTGATGAATTAGATTATGTAGCTGGTTTTCAATTTCCTACTAAATTCCATTTGTAATGTGGATCATGATGTGTAAGCGATCCCTTCGTAAAGGGAGATCGCCCCCTCGGTTGGCAGGGGTGGGAATGTGAGGCGTGGGTACGTTCGAAAAAAAAAAGAATTCTACCATGGATATATGGGTTTGATTCATGGCCGAAGAATACAGATAGATGCATCAACGCTTGAGAACAATGAGATGACAAAAATTTAAAAATATTTTTTTTCTAATATAAGTAGATTTTTATATGTATGAAATGTGTTTTTCAAAAAATTTTAAAAATTTGAATAATTTTTCATTCAAAAACTTCCATTTCCAAATTTGTTTGACAGTTCATTGTCCCAGCATCTGTGTCGATGCGACTATCTGTGTTATTCTAACATGGATTAAAATGTACAATAACAATGTCGAATCAGTTTGAGTTTATTATTTTATTACATAAGGATTTTGCAAGGATGTACAAATTTTTAATGCAATAAACAATTTTTCCTTTATGATATGGGAAAAAAATTGCGGAATTAGAAGATTGGTTACAAAAAATTTAAGCAATTGAAAAATGTATGTTATTGATAAATGTCTTTAATTCTTTGGATAACTAGTTAAGGAATCGTACTGCTAGTCTTATTGGAAATTATAATAGACAGGCCATGATTTGGAGGTTATACACTCAATATGTAACGGTTCTTACGCTAACATACTACATGGCCGTTGCGTTTAATCTTTGACGCCTTTAACCAATTGTATATTGTTTACGTTACGCCGACAATTAGGCATTCACAGAAATTACCACGTGCTTAATAGTTTTGACATTTCTACATTACACTTGATTTCGCAAATCAGCGGTCCAAAATATAACGTCAAAATTCGTCATATAGTAAGCGTCTCGTAGTTCGCTCCACGTGAACTTTTTAAGTGCTCCAAAAATAATTCAAAACATACCAAGAATCAAAACATACAAATAAATTTGTAATTATTTTTGAACGCGTACTTAGCGGGGCCTTAAATCAAATTATTGAAAAGTGTTTAATAAAAGAATTTCAAAAAAAAAGAAGTTGCCATAGTCTCCAAGCAAATCTATATAGGAGCAACATACACACGCACCTACCCAATTAAATATACCGCGGAGACAACACAAACATGTGAGGTTAAAACAGCCAACCCACCAACTTAAAAAAGGCACTTCAAAAGAAACCAAATCCCAAATCTTTGAGAAGAGTCTTAAACCAAAGTCAATAGCAACATCAACAACAAATCTAATAAAAGTGAACACGTTTTCTTGGCGTATAAATTGTTATAAAGAAGAGAATTTAAAACAAAATATCAAGTGCAAAGCAACTAAATACAGACAACGTTCGAGGAGAGGAAATAGCAGATTGACCAGATAGACGAAGAAATAAGTAAAAGGTATGTTGGCACACCACATACATGTGTATGAAGATGTTGGTAAAAGCCATGATGATAAATTGGCGTCTGCTGTTTAGAGTTATTGACCCTTTTATTGTGAAAAGCTTCCAACATTTCTAAAATTCCTTTGGGGGTAATGTAGTTGTGCTAAGCGAGCCTGTGTGCCAATGGAAATTTAGTAACTTACAATATTGAAAAATGAAAAATCAATTTACTTACAGAAAAGAGGGTCGTTGATCTAAAGTAACGGCAAATAATTAAAAGCATTAGTTACAGTTATATTTAACAAAAAAAGGTTTCCCACAGTTGTTGGTAGTCTGTTAGGGAAACACAATAATATAAAAATTGCCAGCAATTGCAAGAAGTAGAGTAAAACTGCAACGTGTCAACATAAATGACAATCGTTTGCTTCGATACGTTCAATTCCAACAATCAATCGTATGGCTTTATCTCCCACCACCCCAAAAAGTAGGGCCCACGCCGCTTGCCTTTCTTACTTAAAATAAATCTGTTATAGCCAATAGGAGGTACAAGATAATTTTAATTCATATATTTAAAAAAATTGTTTGAAGTAATTTTGAATTAATATTTAGAATTGTCCTTTTCCTTAGATTCAGTAGCATTCCAAATTAAGCGATTTAAAATACAAAGAGAGACGGTAGACAGAAAAGCACATGTTTATGTTATTTCTTTTCGTTTACATTGTATTTTTGTTGTTGTTTTGCCATTTTGTCGTCTGCTGTCATCCATATCACAACAATACAAATTATTTTGTATAGAGTAGGTAGAGTGTGCATACGGCAAGCATGTTGTCTTCAAACATGTTGCATCCAATTGGATGGCTTGTTTTTTTTGTTGATGTGGAATGTTTTGTTTTATGTGTGTGTATGGTGGAACTATGACGATGATGTAGGCTAGCATTGACGATGATGTTATTTGAAATGTTCGTTATAAATTTGAACACAACACGCTGCAACTTGTTCCTTGCATATTTTTTCTTGAATATTTATGATTGTTTCGTTAATTTTTGATTTTCTTTAATGTGGAGTGATTATATGACCATGTATTGTAGGGAAATTATTAATAATATCATAAATGTTATTGATAATAGTAATAATGGATATTCTATAGTAACTAATTTGTATATTCAGCTATTTTGTTTATACTAAACTGACTCATATCCATTAGTTTGGCAAATTCTTAACCACGTGTTTTCTTTTGAAGTGTGGAAAGAAGAACAGTGTTGCCATTTTAGTTAATATTTATGACCCAGAATATTCTTGCAAGGATAAACAAATTCCCATAATTCTCCAAATAGTTCCATTGGAAATATAAAGGCAAAGGGGTATCTAAACATAAATTGGAGGAGGGTACATGAACTTTTTCATTCCGTTTGTAGCATCTCTAATCTCCATCGTAGACCCCATAAAGTATATATATTCATATATTAAGTCGAACTAACGATGTACTCCTGTCTGTCTGTTGAAATCACGATACAGCCATTATTTGACGTACAGGGTGAGATAAAAAACTGCAACAAAATCAAACGCCATAATTTTTATTTATTTATTTTTTTTAATTTTATTGAATGAAAGCAAAATTTTCGGAAATAGCATTAAATATTAGAATATTTTTAGATTTGTTCGAATTGGTCACCTTTGGCACGAATTATGGCCTTAAAACGACCAATGAAACCGTCACACGCTGTCCTAATGTTTCTCTGTTATATTTTGGCCCATTCCCGGCGAAGCACTTGCTTGAGGTGATTTTTGAGGTATTGATCTTGAGGTATTTTTTAGTCCCAACCTTGCTTTCCAAAATACTCCAGACACAATAGTCCAACGGATTGGTATCCGGAGATTTTGGTGGCCATCGTGTGCTGGAAATGAAGCGAGGAATCTCATTCAACCAAGAATGGGTGGCGCGTGCTGAGAGCGATAGTGCTGAGTCCTGTTGGAATGTCCAAGGTCAGCGGCCAAAATGTTTGCGTGCCCAAGGCTTTATTACACCTTTCAGAATTATTTCGCGATAATATTCGGCATTTTTTCTGATACCACGGTCGATTAATACGAGCGGAGAGTGACCGTTGGCTTTTATGGAGGCCAACACCATCACCATGGCCGGCGCTTGAGTTCTGGTGGCCAACCGAAGGGGCACATTTTCAACTAACCTCTTTGGCAAGTAAACACGATTATTTTGTTTGTTTACAAACTGCTGGACAATGAATGTTTTCTCATCGGAGAAAACAAAATTCGGCAGTTGACCACTTTCGGCCAAGCGAAGCAACTCTTTAGGTCTTTTGAGTATATTTTCTTTCTGTTGCGGTTAAATTCTTGCACTTTTTGGAATTTCAATTTTTTCGGGTTTCAATCAAGTCGCATCTTTACTTTTCGAACCATTTCTGCTGATGTTCCTGTTTTCTTCCGCCCACTTCCTTGACGTCGGGTTATGCTACCAGTATCAGGGTATCGAGCGATGACACGAGACACAAAAGATTTATTCACATTTAAATGCTGGAGTTCCCTAACGATAGCCACTTGTGGTTTTCCAGCCTAATATAAAGAAACCACACTATCAAGCTTGAATTCCATCACGAATGCTTTTATACGCTTGTAAACAATATAATGAACTGTCACTGGAATAATTTTAACAGCTGTCGGACGAGTGGCTTAGTAATGACCGCAGTCTGAAGTTGGTTGCAGATTTTTATCTCACCCTGTATATAAATATATGCAATTTAAAATTTAACTAAAATTGATCATTTTAATAGTTTGAAGTTAACATTTTCAAATTTTAGAGCACAGCTAAGCTACTACAAGTTATGAGAATCTTATCAATATAGAAACCATTGGTATAATATTTTTGTGGTCATTTTCCAAAGTCATGGTGTGGTTGTGTTGCATTTAATTATGTCGTTGTTGATGGCTGTGGCGTTATTATCTTGAGGTTTGTGATGGTTTTTAACTCGTCGACAAACTTACCAATTCTTCTAACATTTTTAATCAATCGATAGAGAGGATCTGTCTGGCACTTCCCAGAGGCCCATGTCAACCCGTCTCTATGTCAAGAATGCCATGATTTATTCTTCTCATAGAAGAATCAAAATCTTGGAAAAGAAAACTTAGTGATCTGTAAGAATAAGAATCTCGGAAATAAACCCCTATTTTTCTTCTTTGTGATTTTTTAGTAAACTTTTAAATTTAGTAAAAGTAGATTGCATTATTTAATAATAGTTCATCAATTATTTTCGTTAATAATTTTTTCTTTGCAAATTTTCTTTTATCTTCTAAACAGCATTAGCTTTTCATAAACTGGTCGAGTTGCTATTATGGATTCAAGATTATTAAATGTAGTCTATGATGATCCGTTTGACGGAAACTTTACAAAATATGACAATGATACAGATTTTTGGTCGAGTCCAAGCGAGTAAGTTTTTGTTAACACATATAACAATATGAACAACAACAAGAGCGATGTGAATACGATTTGTGATTAACTCCCAATTTTTATAGTACCATGGGTATGCAACTAACAGAGACTTTGCACGGCATATTACCAATAGCGCCAACAGATGATTTTGACAAAGAAGAAAATGCTGCAACCGCGTTAAGTTTACAAAGCAATAAGAATGCGGTAGGTTTCAATATATTGCAGTAATAGAAGAGAAATAACGAAGCATTTAATAATTTCAAAATAAAAATGTCTTCTTCATGTTTTTTCTCCGGTCCGGCATTTTGTTGTTACACATACAACAGTTCAATTATGAAGATTTTGCTGGACAGCACTTGGCAGCTGGTGGAGCCATAGAAATAGTAACGGTTGATCCAAATGCTGATGGCTATGACAGCGATAGTGATGAGAGCGATGACGACGACGGTGATGACGAAGATGTTGCTGGTCAAATAAATGGTGTACACAGTGGTCTAATCGAATTTGACCGTCAGAGCCAATGTAGCAATTTAACATTTCGCACCAGAACAGACAGTTCTTCCATAGGTGACTATGAGTCACACACAAGTGATTATGATGATAGTGACGACGACGATGATGATGATGATGACGACGACGACGATGATGACGACGACGACGATGCTGATGATAATGAAGAAGCCCACAATGCCTATGTTATTGGCCAAATGGGAAATATACAAATGCCAATGAGTGCTACAGTTCAATCTGCAAATGTGATTGAGGCAACAACTAACTCAATGTTAGCCATGAATACGGATCATCATCATCATCTTATAGCACCCGATAATGATCTAATTTTAGATGACACAACCTATCATAAAAATCGTACCATTAGCACCAACACCATAAATTCGGATGTTGATGGCTTGGGATTAAATATAGATGCCAATAATTTTGATTTAGCAGAATTCATAACAAAAGATGATTTTACGATAAATCCTGTGACCGAAGATCTGTCTGCAATGGTGACGGCACCACCACCACCAGCACAAAATCTAGCAACAACCACAAAAGCTTTGTCAACATCAACAACAACACAAATTATTTCATCCAAGTCCATAGATTCAGATTCTGAATCGGATATAATTGTTGATGTTGAAACCGTAGAAGCTGATGATGACGATAACTCATTGAATTCATTGAGGAAAGCATCAGATCTGCTGAAACCCCATGTAGAACTGGCGGAAGAACAAAAGCCAGAAGATGATGTATCATTTGTAGATAATACAGCAAAAGATCCCTCCTGGAGTCCAGGCCAACAGCAGTCTGTGAAAAAGGTGGAAAGTGTCAAAAATGAGGTAAGTTGTTCTACCACTCTTTATGGAATATTCAAAGAGCACCGCATTACATTTTTCTTTCATTTTTTTTGCAGGAAAAATCACTGGCTCTATCACATCCAAAGCAAAATTTTAACAGAAATATTACATTAGTTCCTAACAAAAAACAATGTGACTTATTGAAGGGAAAATTTGGTAAAGGCAAAGCAGCTAAGATTACACCAAAAGCTACCAAGGTGACAAAAGCAAAATCTTTGCAAGAAAACAATGCCGCAAAAAATAGTAGTCTCCTCACACAGAACGAAACCAAAATTGAAAGGAAAACGGGCATTGGCATGGGAGGAAAGAATTTGGCTTTGTTGCGTTATCATGAACGCACCAGTATTTCCGAACTTAGTTCCGAAGAAAATTCAACACCTATCAAAACTCCAAATCCTGTGAGCATAGAAATGAAAACACCTGCTGTGGAGATTACAACAAATGTTGTTCAGCCAGAAGAGCTTTCTCCACAAAAGACATCCTTAGCAGCTGCAGCGTGTAAACGAAAATTAAATTTAGAAGAATATAAAAAGAGACGTGGCGATACAACGCCACTGGGCATTCTGCAACAAGCAAAAACGAAATTGCAATCATATAAAATACCAAAACTGGAAGATAAAGGCGCTACCCCACAAACCAATAGCAATGAAAAGAAAATAGCAATAACAACACCAACACCAACTCCAATCCCATCGACACAAAAACACAGCGATGAGGTCAAGTCGGTGGTGAAAAATCTTAAGGATCAACAAAGTCAAACGCAAAAAACCCAAGTGGATCCAATTACCGAGGCTAGGAACAAAGTGTTGCGCATGCAGGAACTGAAGAAAGCTCAACAAATGCGCATTATTGATTCAACAATATCGGCAAAGGTTCCGCGAGTAACAAAGCTCCCACCTCTTCGTGAAATTGTTAAAGATTCGCCATATTTCAATGATGCAGATAATCCCATTCAATCTTCTAAATGCCATCCCGATTATGAGGAAATTATTATTGTTTCTGCTAGTTGTAATACAGACATTTCCATACCACCAATACCAAACCCAGCAATACAACCAATAAATACAGCTTCAAGATCGTTACTCAAATCCTCAGCTTTGTTGTCAACAATAACGAATACCTTTCAAAAAGTCAAAGCTGTCGATAATGGTAAAATATCTACAAGTTCTCTGATTGCCAGTATACAGGATGTTGTGGTAAAGAAAACCTTACCGGTGGAAAAGCCTGAAGACAACAACGACGCCACCAACACAAATAACCAACAAAAGTCCGAACAACATGGTGAGGATAAGATTATAATGCATTTGCGTAAAGATAGAATACGCAAACGTACCTCCACCGTTGCCATACAAACTGAACTACAACCAGAATTTCCACCGTTGCCATTGCCCAAGGGAGCTATGCAACATAAATCCCGTGAACGTATGCGCAAACATCGTAAGCGTCAATATCGTAAACATAAGGATACCACATTATCATCTCTGTCCTCGGAATATTCTTCAGATGAACAATCAGATCATTCCAATGCATCATCGATATTACGTTCACGCGACAACAGTTCTTCGTCATCCATGGAACGTATGCGTACCTATGACAGTGCCATCGGAACGGGAGGTTATTCATCGAGAAGTAGTCGTAAACATCGTAGCTCTATGTCATCGTCCTATTCGGAGTCTTTGGATCGCGATGCCCGTGGCCGACGTCAAAGACGTACAAGTTATAAACAACGTTCCTCACGTAAACGATCGTCTGGTTCACCATACAGTTCCTCATCGTATACATCAGATTCTGACCGTTCTCGTAGTCCATTGTACCGGCGATCACGTAGTAGATCGAATTCACGCAGTTCACGTTCGAGACGTTCTAGTTATCGTCAAAATCAGAAGAAGAACTTTGTCGATCGCAATGTGTCACAACCGGCCGTGGAGGAACGTCGTATTGTCTATGTCGGTCGCATAGAACAGGAGACGACCAAGGATATGTTGAGGCGTAAATTTTTGACATATGGTACAATTAAACAGATTAGCATACATTATAAGGATACGGGGTAAGTCAAGTCGCACACAAAAAAAAAACCTTTCTCATTAAAATTATTATTTCTTCTTCAATTAATATAATAATTATAGCTTTAAAAGTTCTTCAAGATCTGTTGGATCTTTGTCAGAAATTTCCGATGGGCCTTACAAAAATATTCAAAAGAAATCATTGTATACATTATTCATTCAAAAATCAATGTAGTCTTTGTAAAAATTGTCGATTGGAAGAGTTTGGGGAAACATATTTTTAGCTGACGATAAGATTTCATATATTTTAGGGCTATCAAATAAGAACCCTATAGCCAATGTTTCTGTTTCTTAAGAAGCACATAATTGTTGTCCAGAAATTATACAGAACGTATGTCAAAAAATGCAAATAGCAGTCGCTGATAAAATTACTTTAATGGTCTATTCCCAAGTGGAGTGAATGGTGGTCGGGAATAATACAAGTACTTTGTATCTGAATAATCTCTATTTTTGGAAGATGAGATGTTCTTATAGCCCCTGGTCTTCGTATAGCCCCTTCAGGTATTCAGTATTTTGAAGATTTAAGCTACATTTCAATGGAAATGTTTCAAATGATTTTATTTATTTATTTATTTATTTATTAATCCATTTGTAATAAAAAGGCCTAATAGACCATACATAATTATTACATAGCCTACCTTAAACCTGAGTTAAAAAACAATTCAATAATAAAAGTAAATAAATTCACAATTTCATGATATATACATACGTACATACATTATACTACTATATAAAGTACTTGTTATTATTATTATTATTATTGTTATTGGCTCCCCAGCCATAAAAATTTGAATACAAGGTAATTAATGTCCATGTTAACAATAACTTTTAGATTAGATAGCAAAAAAAAAAAAAAAAAAAAAAAAATCAAGTAATAAAACTGCTACATATAACAACAACAATTAGGATGCAAGATGTTGAAACAGTTTTAATCGAAAAACATTGTTAGAATGTGAAAAAACTCTTAATTCCTGGGGTAATGTGTTCCAACATCGCGCGACCCGTACCAGTACACTTTTTCTAACGGATTCGTTTAAAATTCTCTATTTATATTCTTTAACGTGATCCATGTGTGGTGAAGAAATTCTGTCTGTATAGGTCCACGTTCCTTTCCGATATCGGTCAGTTTCATGATTTTTGCCACATTTTCAATATAATTGTCCGAGGCACTTGGTTTTTAGCCATTTTTTTGCCAAGGTCGTGACACTATGTCGCTGCGACAAAATGTGTACTTCCTCGCCACGGTCAAAAGTATAGGATCGGAAACGGTGTGAGTTCTATTCGGTGAAGATTTGTAACCTTGACTCATTCTGGAAAATTTTAAAATTTGTCAAAATAAGTTAACATTTATCAGTTGGTTTTGCCGACAGATGTATACATTCAGCCATTGTCTTATTTTATTCTACAATTCTATATGAATTATTGTTAGTCAAAATTTGACCAGAAGAAAGGAGTAGACGGAAATATTCATTAAATCTATGATTATCAGAAATGTTGGAATACACGAAGTGTATTCGTATGTTATGAGAGATATAATTATTCAAATTTTGACCCTTTGTGGGGAATGTACCAGAAGAAGTCAACCTATATTTATTCCATCTTCACACCAGATCTTGTGTTAGTGGAAATATTGGAAGGCGTGAAGCTTAGAATGAATGGGTTGTGTATTTTGCATTTTGAACCTTTGTGTGAAGTACTAGAACCATTTGGGCCGATATCTACCATATTCACAGCAGATATTGTGTTGATAGAAATATTGGGGCCCGGCAAGTTTGCAACGAAACGGTTGCTCATTTTGCCTTTTTTTAGCTCCATGGCTATTCAAAATTTTAACCTCTTGTGGGGGAGTTATCAGAAGAAGTGGACCGATGTATGCTATCCGGATTTTGTGTTAATAAGAAGTATTGGGATGAGTGAAATTTGAAAATAATTGGGTGCTCAATTCGTATTTTATGATCATTTTGTTTATTCGAATTTTCGACCATTTGTGGTGGAGGTACCAGAAGAAGTTGTCCGATATCATCTGCCATCTTCACATCAGATGTTGTGTTGATCGAAATGTGTAAAATTTAAAGACTTACTTCATATTTTTTTTTAAATGTATATTATAAAAATGTTGACTCTTTTTGGCCGTATGAAATGAAATATATTCGCTGTAGCTTTAAACGTTTTTATTCAAAATTCACTAAATCAATAATTGCGGCTCTGAAATTTCTTATCAAAATAGTTCCTTTTCATAAACGTTTCCATAATTGTTATCTTTCTTCTGTTGCTTTACAGCATGAAATATGGATTTGTAACATTTGAACGATCACAGGATGCATTCAATGCCATCGACAATAGTACACGTGATCCTCAGATCAATATGTATGATGTTAGTTTTGGTGGTAGACGGGCATTTTGTCGTGCATCTTATGCTGATTTGGGTAAGTTAGCAAAATCACAAAATATATGTTATATTTTTTTTTATTTTCACTCTCTCATTAATCACTTACAGACAATGCCGGCATCAACACCTATCAATCATATGTTTTTCCACAACAACAACAGCAACCCAAGGAGGAAGATTCTTTTGAGGCATTACTTATGAAAATGAAAGCTAAATTGAGTGCTAATAAGACAACAAGTAATGGTGGTGGATCAGCATCAGCATCAACAACAGCACCACAATCCTCGTCATCATCGACATCGGCATCATCGTCACCTTCAACCACAGCTACTTCTTCGTCGTCTTCTCCACCATTGGCCAATAATGATTATAATACAAATGCTAATAACAATGCAAATGGTAAAATTTGACGGCTTTGTAGTCCTGTTATCCAAAATTCAAATTGTTTATCTACAACCAACAACAAGACCCTGTATTTTTTTGTAAAACTTTTTCAATTATGCCATTATATTCTATATTCATCTCTGACCATTTTCGTGGTAAAAACCAAAAACGCCTTCGTGCCCATAGAAAAAATACTGATATTTTCCAAATTTTCTATGCAATAGAAAGAAAACTGAGTTATTTTGCTACCATAAAAGCCCAGCCATACACCATACATACATACATATACACACCACCACAAAACAAACAAATCTTTTTAGTTTCATGAATATGCTTTTATGTTTCTTTTATTTCTTTTAAGTTAGGTTTTTTTAATAATTAAGTTTCACCAAGAAAGCCAAAACAAAATGTGAGCCGGCCATTTAATGGAATATTGAAAAACAATTCAAATGCAAATCTCTCGGGAAAATTGCTAAATGTTAACAATTGTTATTTATATTTTAATTTGACATAAACTTGTAATTTTTATGAAAAGAGGAAACATAGATAATTTTTATCTTTCCCGGTAAAGTCAACGATATGTTTTTCAAAATTTCTACAATATTTTGTAGAGGTACATAGAAAATAATTAAATTTTGCAGAATTTGGAAGAATAGTTTGTTAACTGATAATATTCAAATCTTAAATTATATATTTTTTATTTACAACTAGAAAATATTGTGAATGCTGCTTGAATTGCTTGTTTTCTTGGTATTAAAAGAAATGTGATATAAAACTAAACAATAAAACAAGAAGTCATTAAACTTAGGTTCTTCCCCATAAGTTAAAACAACTTAAAAGATAACAGAAATATAAAAAGAAAATATAAACTAGCATAAAAGAAACTCTTTAAGAAAATTGTCACACAAAACCAAGAACAATAGCTCATTTTTTTACAAAGATTTTTTAGGTGAATCCAAAATCTGTCCCTTATTCTTTATCACAATAGCAACTTTTATAAATTATTATTTTTAGTTTTTAGTTTAACCAAAACAACTCTCAAAGCAAATTGTTATCGGTTTATGTTTTTGTGTTATGTTATTTTGTGACAGTTGCACGCAAAACAAGAAACTGTATTAAAAAGAAATGTGTGGTAAAACACTAAACCGATAATCTGACATTGCTTATAAAAAATTATTTGCTTTATGTGGTGCAACAAATTATTTTTTATATAAGAATAATTTTGTTGTTACCAACCACCGTCGTGTTGACCATCTACCCATCCTCTAAAAGGGAGAAAAAAAAAAAGCAAACAACCACCCAACCACACATTATACATTTTTTGAAAACTTGAATTTTGTTAGTCTTTTGTGAGCTCTTGCAACTACTCCCCAAGGCTAACATGAATTAACTGTTGATAACAAAACCTTGATATTAGTTTGTAATGTATAGATTTTTTTAAGTTTTAAATTGTATTAACTAAAGTTTGTTTAAAAATTAGAAAAAAAAAAAACAACAAGGCAAACACCATTTTTAGTTAAACCTCTTTTTATTGCTCCAAAAAATTGTTAGATTTATAAACAAACAAAAAAAAAAACATTAAGTTATTTTTCCTCTCTCTCTCGCTCCTTTGTTCAAAACAGCAAAAGTCTTTGAGTTCTTCATACCTCTTTTTTGTACAGAACCCTACTACACAGCCACAAAGTTCGTTAATGCAATTTAGAATGTTATAAATTTGATAAAGAAAACTAAATATGTTATGATTTTTTATTATATACTCTTGATTTTTTTTTTTGTTTCTAAATGCCAACAGGAAATAACGTGTACTTTCTATTTACAAAGGAAAAAAAAAAAAAACAAATAAATGCGTATGATTTCAACAAAAAAAATCTTGTTTTAATTTCAGTGAAACTAAATTTTAAAAGTACAAGGTGACATAAAAAAATGCAACAAAGCCAGACGCCATAATTTTTACATTTTTTTTAAATTTTTTTTGAATGGAAGCACTTACTTGAGGTGATCGACACTTTGGTATTTTTAGTGCCAACCTTGCTTTCCAAAATACTCCAGACACAATAGTCCAACGGATTGGTATCCGGAGATTTTGGTGGCCATTGTGCTCTGGAAATAAAGGGAGGAACCTCATTTTGTAACCATTCTTGGGTGGCGCGTGCTGAGTGCGATGGTGCTGAGTGCTTTTTGAATGTCCAAGGTCTGCGGCCAAGGCTTTAATACATCCTCCAGAATATTATCGCGATAATATTCGGCATTTTTTCTGATAACACGGTCGATTAATACGAGCGGAGAGCGACCATCGGCTGTTATGGCGGCCCTCACTTGAGTTCTGGTGGCCAACAGAAGATATATATTTTCAGCTGACCTTTTTGGCAATTGAACACGATCATTTTGTTTGTTTCTGATGATGTTGCTGTTTTCTCTCGTCCACTTCCTTGACTTCGAGCTACGCTACCAGTACCATAATCACGGTTACGAGCGATGGTACGAGACACAAAAGATTTATTCACTTTTAAATACTGGAGTGCTCTATCTCTATAAAGAAATCACACTATCAAGCTTGAATTCCATCACGAATAATTTTTTTTTTTGGAAAATTTTCAACAAAACGCTTTTGTGCGCTTGTAAACAATGCAATGAGCTGTCACTGAAATAATTTTAACAGTTGTCGGACGAGTGGCTTAGAAATGACAGCAGTCTGAAGTTGGTACTACCCTGTACAACAGCCATTGGGGTATAAGAAATTCCAATTGAAATTGATATTTTGGATCTTCAGGTCGTTCCTAATAATTTTGGTGCATCTCTGAAACAACGATTTTTATCATCAATTTTGATTATATTTGTTTTATACCCTCCACCATTTGTCATTCCGTTTGTAACTCCTTGAAATACTCATGTCAGACCCAACAAAGTATATATATTCTTGATCAGCGTAAAATTCTAAGTCGATTTAGCACTGTCGGTCGGTCTGTTGTAATCACGAATTGAGATAGAAGGCTTAAATTTTGCCAGTAGGCAGGTTAAGTTCGCAAATGCGTCATGTAGGTCCACGTTTTCATATAGCCCCCATATAACGGTACCTTCCCATATTCGGTATTTTGATGATTTTACCGACATTATTCACCGGAATTGTTTCAAATTTGGAATTTGAAGTTCGAAATGGCTACTACAGCCTAGGACAGAAAATTGTCTGTGCAGGTCCACGTCTTCGTATAGCCCCTCTCAATATTCGGTATTTTGATAATTTTTGCGTCATTATTCACCTGAGTAGTTTCAAATTTCAAATTCGGTATTTTGACGATTTTAGGTACAACACTCACCGAAATTTTTTGAAATGTCGTATTTGAAGTTCGTAATGGATGCTACAGCCTGTCACAATAAAGTGTATATGTAGGTTCAGGTCTTCGTATAGCTCCGATATAACTGTACCTCCCTATATACGTTATTTTGAAGATGCTACATTATACCCGTTTATAATGTGGTAGTGGCTTATAACAAACAATGCCTATGTAGGTCCATGTCGCATAGACCCCAATATAACGGCTATATTCGGTATTTTTAAGATTTTAACAGAATTTTTAACGGATTTTATTTTTTGAAAATTTCCAAATTCGTTCCAAATGGTTGAGGGTATTCAAAGTACTGCCCAGCCGAACCAACTGCTTTTTAACTTGTTTCAATTGTATTTGTAAATATTTGATTTGTAAATTAAAACACCAAAAATATTTTGAATCCTTAGCCCAAACTTCATATTTTTGGGGAATCTCTGGACCAAAGGTTTTTATCATCGATCTTTTTTTTCGAAAAATTTAGTATTTTTTCTGAATTCGCTATAAAATTTTCTGTACAGCAGCCATTTAGGTATGAGAAATTCCAATTGGATTTAATACAATTTGCTTTGTAGATGAAGATCCCAAATGTATTTTAGATCCTCAGGACAAACTTAGACGAGGACTCAACCATAGTTGATTCATAAATGACATTTGATACATCCACCATTCAAGTCACGCTGTTTTTCCTAAAGCCATTCACAAATATTTTGGCTATATAGTGTTACTTATTTTACAATTTTCTTACCTTTATTCCCCTATTTCCCCACATTTACCATATATCAGCATATAATTCAATTGTCTAAGTTCTGTAAGTGCTGCATATTCATTTGTCCAAAACATAGCAAGACAATGTGAAAAAAAAACTTTCCATTTCCAATAAAAACACCAAGATGGTTGTTGTTTTGTTTTTTTTTTTTTTTTCTTGTAACTTCTTCTGAAATAAAATACTAATTTTTATTCATACTTTTCAACTTTAGTTGCCACTACTATTTGTCAACACATGAGAGGGGAAACATTCGAAATAATACGTTTTTGTTTTTCTAAATATAAATAAATTCTTTTCTTTTTGGTTTTCTTTTTGAACATTTCTCTTTTTTTGGTTTTGTTTTTGTTAATGGATAAGATGAGGTGTGGAATTTTATAGTACTTTTTTTCTTCATGGTAATAATGTGGGGTGTAGTAATTGTTGTGTGGGTTTGAGTGGGGTGAATGTGTGTTTTTTTTTTTATTTTCATCTAATTTCTAATTTTTTTGGTTTATTTGTAGTTGTTGTTTTAATTTTTGTGATACTTTTCAGGTCTATAAATGAGTGATGGATGTTGTTTGTTGTTGTTTTCTTTTCTTGTTGAGTGTGATATCTTCTTGTCATAGTTGTTGGTTTGGTTTGGTTTGGTTTGGTTTCCTTTATTATTTTGCTCACGACAAACATTTTGGTAATATTTTCGTAGGCACCGTGGTAATCACTTGTCCCCACACTAAAGTACCAAGGCCGAAGAATACACACCACAGCCATTGATCGAGCGATAAGGCTTTTGTGGAGAATGCCATTTTACCATATTGTATTATGACGACCTGGATGAAAAATAGGAAGAAGGAAATCATATTTTTTCAATTAAAATTTAGGATTTTCAACATACTTGAGAAATCATTGTACCAATCCAAATGGTGTAGAAAATTGGATTGGTAAAGATACCCTCAACAACATTTCGCTGGCCATGGATTTTACGAGCGTTAATTTCATTAAACATAATCATCATAACAAATGCATTGAATATAATTGTAAAATGCTGTGTTGGTCCCGCATTCAAATCTTGGCCACGACCCGATTCAATGTCCAGTATCCAATCGCCTGCAATAAATTTTCAAATTGTAGCAAAATCTTTTCAAAACTAGATTTTTGTGGGGCAAAACTTACCGGCAAATAACAATCCAAATATAATAATTAATTGATAAAAGGCTTGGCCCAAAATATTCTTCATCATAATGGGTGAAATCAGGGGTTTTGTACGCCCATATGGCTTGCGTAACAATAGATCAGGTGTTGGCAATTCGGTGGCCAAAGCCAAAGAGGCCAGTGTGTCCATAATTAAGTTGACCCATAACATTTGTACTGCCTGCAATAAAATCACATGGAGAATGTTAAAGCAATGAACGATATTAATGCGACTCAGACATTCACCTTTAATGGAGAGTCCTGGACAGCACAGGCACCAATGAATGCAACAACAACGGCCACAACGTTAACTGTTAGTTGAAATTGCAAGAATTTGGCTATGGAATCGTAAACATTACGACCCCACATAACGGCCTTAACAATACTGCTGAAATTATCATCGGTCAATATAATATCGGAAGCTTCTTTGGCCACATCGGTGCCAGCAATTCCCATGGCAAATCCAACATCAGCCTTCTTCAGGGCTGGACCATCATTGGTACCATCTCCGGTTACGGCAACAACTTCACGACTATCGCTTATGGAACTATCAATAATGCCTGTCGTTGAGAGGTTAAATCACGTTTTTATAATAAAAGAAAAGGAAGGAAAGACTTTGTATGGAGTTGCTTACCTTTAACAAGAGTATATTTATCAGTAGGTGAAGATCGAGCTAGAACACGCAATCTTGGCCAAACTTTATCTAGCAAATGTTGCTGAACCTGTGAGAAAGGAAAGAAACAAAAAAAATAAAATCAAAAAGTAAAAAAAAAAAAACATTAAGTTCGGCCGGGCCAAACTTTGTATACCCTCCACCTTAGGGTAAATAAAAAATATTTAAATAAAAGTATCTGAATTCAAATGTTTTCCACTTTAAACTACAAATACCAGTAAGACAATTGGGATAAGTATTCAATGTTCTGCCGCCGGAGCTAGAACCCATTATGGCCTACGAATATCAATTTTCAGACAAATCCGTGGAAAAATGTGGCAAAAATCCTCAAAATACCGAATATCGGAAGGTACCATTACATGGGGGCATAGAGGCTCTCTCTTTTGATCGTGTATGCCCTTTCTGGCACGCCTAGGTGGGGGAGTTGTATCCACCATATGATGGTTCGGATGACTCTCACGGTAACACCCAAGCAGGTACTGCAACGAAAGTATATGATTATGCTGACGTTAGGGAAGGACTTTCGCCTCCTCATGTAGGTCATGAGAAGGCACCCTGTCGCAGTTCTCAGGACGGCGTTCTGGTACGTCTGGCTATGCTTCCACTAGTATTCGCACACCACATTGGAGCCGCCTAGCTGACCACAGACCGACTTATCGCGTTTTAAGAGGTCAACTTGGTTCCCTTGCCCGCACCCCAAGTGCTGCCGGCTAACGCCTTGAGGACCCTGTTCCTACTTTTCATCTTGTCGCAGATAGCTGTGGCTTGCACGGACGACTTGAACATGCTGTTGAATGTGACCCCTAGAACCTTGGGTAGTTCGTGGTCGGTATTAAATTCTCTTCCACCTTCACATTCAACTGTGTTCTCATCTCCGCAGACCATGTGATGTGTGGCCGTTGATTTCGTGGCGGATATTTTCATATTCCTCGCGTGGAAGTATGCGGCTAGCTTCGCGAGAAGCGAGAAGCTCACATATGTCATCGACCATGGGCCCGACGCCACGATCGTACAATCATCCGCATACGTTACAATCTCTATGCCGTCTGGAGGACGAGGAATTCCGGAAAGGTTAAACAGATCCGAAGATATCACCCCACCATGAGGAACTCCCTGTTTCACTCTACGGGCTTTGGACTTCTTATTTCGGAATTTCACGTACGACTGGCGTCCACACATATAGTTGATTATCCAACGTTTCAAACTTGGCCGGAGGGTGGTTCTTCTCTGCACGTCCTCAAACAGTATGGCATGATTGATGGCATCTAATGCCTTTGATAGGTTAAGGGCTACAAACACTGTTCTGTCACACGGATTGTTCTGTTTCAATCCTCTACTAATATGTGTGAAAATGGCGTGTAATGCTGTTGTAGTACTATGTTGTGGACGGAATCCGTGCTGATGGTTGACGACTGGATAACTTCCTCTAATGCTGGGGAGGAGTAAAGCTTCAAGAGTATTACCTACTGGCGACAGAAGCGAAGTCGGCCTGTACGATTCGCCTTTACTGACACCCTTGCCTGGCTTCAGTAGCCGGACCATCCGGCCAGTTTTCCAGGCTTTAGGCACTATGTGGAATTTAGAGACAAATTGAGAACTTTCGTTAAGTACTCGTCCCCCGGCGTATCCTGGTTAAGCATTACCATTGAGATTCCGTCCGGGCCCAACGCTTTAGATGACTTAGCGTTGCGGGTGACATTTGCAACATCGCCCATCGTAAACTGTGGTGGTTCCTCCTAGGCGGGAAGAGATCTGATACGACGTAGTACTCTTCGCTTCGCCCTGTCGTTCTCGGGGTGTTCGACAATTGTTGTCGATTAAAATATTCCGCGCACCTCTTCGGATCAGTCACAAAAGTGGCTGGGGTCCTATTATCCTTTTTTCCAGGGTTCGAGAGTGATTTAAACGTTACCCAAACGTTACACAGCTTACTCATATCGGTTCCAATGTTGCAACACTTCATATGGTTTAGCCACTTTTTTCTCTTATGCTCCTGTGCCAACCGGTTGACTTCTACTGTCAAAACACTGATTCTAGGATCAGTAGTGTTGGTACGACAGAGATCATCACGGTCGTTTGCTTATCCCGCTGCCTTTGCTGGGAAGTTTGCTCTTATCTCGGGTACTCGACCAGCAGGTATATGGCGAGCGGCTGCAGCTTTGATGATGTTTCGGAAAATGCTTTCTGCTACCCGAACGTCAGAAGGGTTGGGCAGTTCTCTGAAGGGGCGGTTGGTGAATTCTCTGAACTCTGACCAGTGAGCTTTCTAATAGTTAAGGAAAATGAGGCGTTCAGAGGTTATGAAATCGGGCAACCTGCTTATGGAGACGAATATCGGGAGATGGTCTTAGCCAAGAGAAATGACGGGTTGCCAAGTCACGTAATTTACCAGACGGGGTGACACTATGTTAAAGTCTGGCGAACTGTGACATTCTCCTCCATCCTCTCTAACCGTGCAGAATGTGGAACAGTCAATCTGCTCTGCCAGCGCTAATCCCCTCTAATCCCCCACCTCCACTTCTAACAACGTTGTAGGCTGCAATCTTCATTCAGATTGGTTTCCTGCACCTCTGTGATCTTAATATTCCTTCGATTCACAAATTCCACTATCTCATCTATTTTGCCTCGGAGTCCGTTGCAATTGAATTGCAAGAACGATGCAGAATACGGAGTTGGAACAGCAACATGTGGCGTTAGATGCTGCGGTGTTGGTTGCTGTTCTGGAAACTGCGGTGGAGTTTGTTATGGTTACCACCTTATGCGGTACTGTGGTGGTAACCATAACAAGTGTGGGTGCAACTTCCACCAAGCACCCTTGTCACCGGTGTATGTAGTGTTTGTATTTTTGTTTGTTTTGATGTTGTAATATGTCCCCTTTTTTTAATTGTTAGGTCCCTTGGACTGTTGGTGTCAGGGTTGGAACCGACCCTGAGTAAAAAGCTCCCCTGAGCAGCTGGATACCCACCACAGTACCGCATAAGGTGGTAACCATAACAAGTTCCATACTCCGACGACGCCTCTGATGAGGACGACGAAAAAGTGGACTCGCTGGGGACTACGTTATTGCAGCACGTCGCAACATAATCCCTTTCGCTGTAGTCTCGCAAACGCCTTAGTCCGGAACAGTTCTTGAAGTGCACCCATTCTTACATTCATTACATCGCACTGAAACAGATCTGTGGTGGATGACGTTTCCTCAATCTCGGCACGGACCAATAAAATCCGGTGCAAGCATTCCGTAATATGCTGCTCCGAATGCAGAAAAATAAACAAATACAAACATGTACATACTGGGTTGGTAGTCGCTGGCCGAAACTGGGATGTTGTGGTTTCGGGTAAATCCGGTATCGTAGAACCCGCTGCCGTGGAATTGGGCTGCTGTGTTGACTCCTTCTGTTGTCTCACAGAATTCTCCTTGGCGCGTTTTATCTCTCCTTTATACCTTTTAAAGTCTGCATTATAGGCTTCCCAATCCGTTGCAAGGTTTGACTTGTGTTGAATTTGATAAATAAAATTCATAACGTCTAAATTGTCTAACTTAATCTAATAATTTATACATTACTGTATAACATTTTGTGGTATTTTAAAAATGCTGATGGATAATTTTCGAATCACATGTGAAAATTCTGATGATAAACAGCTATAACGCCAAAAACGAATTTTGAGATATGTACCTTTTTAACTTAACATTTTCCCATTGCCGACTTAGAGGACAGAAAATGGAGCAAAGAATTAATGCAACATCTCATATACTTACATCGCCATTGCTATCGCGAATGCGTCGATTGAACTCACGTCCCTCCAATATAAGAAAATCGTCATTTGGTTTCAAAATACCGCATTTTGTTGCAATAGATCTTGCCGTATTAACATTATCACCAGTCACCATTCGCACCGTAATACCAGCACGTTGACATTTGCGTATGGCATCGGGTACTTCGGGTCGTACGGGATCTTCAATGCCAACGACACATAAACAAGTGAGATTCGACATAATACCCTCTTCATCATCCCAATCGGGTTCGCCGTCAATATGCACTTCATTCGCGGCCGCTGGTCCGGGTACAAAATCGCGATATGCCACCGAAATTGTACGTAAGCCATCACATGCCATCGGCTCAATAACTTCACGTATTAAACGTTCTTGCATGTCGCGTGTGAATTTTTCCAAAACCCCATCATGACCATAAATAAAGGCACATCTAAAGCAGAAGTAAAAAAAAAAACTTTTAAAATAGGCTTTCTATGGGAAACGGTCGAATGCATTACTTTTTCAACATAATTTCTGAAGCACCTTTACTATAGAGACGATAACCACCATCGGGTCGTGGTATGACTGTACCCATACTCTTGCGCACCGAATTGAATGTGTATACCCGTGTAAACTTATCTTCGGTGATTTCATCGCGTATCTTTTGGTATTTCACACCCAATCCTTGAACAAAACCCAAAAGAGCACATTCTGTTTTGTTGCCCACCTGTGTTGGCAAGTCTTCCGGATTAGCACCTGGCTATTGGATGGCAAAACAAATAAATTCATATTATTTCAAATATATGGAGTCAAATATTGTTTTTACCAAGATATTGGAAGTATAAGCTGAATTGACAGAAATGCCTTGTGTTATTAAGTTGGCAACATGTTTGGGAATGTCGTTAAGCCTTGGTAATACTTTGCATAACTTTTCACAGATATATGATTGTACAACAGTCATACGATTTGTGGTTAAGGTACCTGTTTTATCAGAACAAATGGCAGTGGCATTACCCATAGTTTCGCATGCATCTAAATGGCGCACCAAATTGTTGTCTTTCATCATTTTCTGAAAGTAACAAAGAAGATATTTTAAAGTTATTATATGGCCCCATTGTGAATGATCAATTTCTCATTGGCATACCTTAACCGAGTAGGCCAATGACAAGGTCACAGCCAATGGCAAACCCTCGGGTACAGCAACCACTAATACTGTGACACCAATAATTAAATGTTTAACAAAATTATTGGCATATGTATTTTTCCAGGGCTTCTCATCGATGACAAAGGTTTTAATGCAGAATTGTATGATGAGTATAATAACAGTTATAACAGCAATTGTTGAACCGGCATAACCAATTTGTATGGCCAATTTTGTAAGCTTGGCTTGTAAAACAGATTTATCCTTCTTTCCAGACTCAGCAGCCGCGCCAGAAGATGAGGCCTGGACATGATTGCCATCGGAATCGGATTTAATGCCATCGGACCCGCCCTTATGTTCTGCAAAGGAAGAAAATACAAAGTTAGGAGTAAGTAGAATGGAATTTTAGTGGAATAAAGGCTGTGGTATGTTTTTGGAGAAACAAATTCACAACCGGTAGAAATAAAGTGAGCTCCTAAAGGGGTAGTTTGTATATAAGAGAAGTCTTTAGGGTTTTTTCTTTTAAAATTACTGTGTTTGAAGGCTATCTATTTGTGGGACAAATCTCCTATCTATAGGGTGATATAAAAAAAACTGCAACAAAGTCAAATGGCATAATTTTTATATATTTTTTTTTAATTTAATCGAATGAAAGCAAAGAATGTCGGAAATAGAATCAAATTTTAGAATAAGTTTAGATTTGTTCGAATTGGTCACCTTTGGCACGAATGAAACCGTCACACGCTGCCCGAAGGTAGCTCTGTGGTATTTTGGCCCATTACCGGCGAAGCGCTTGCTTGAGATGATCGACACTTGGGTATTTTTTAGTGCCAACCTTGTTTTCCAAAATACTCCAGACACAATAGTCCAACGGATTGGTATCCGGAGATTTTGGTGGCCATTGTGCGATAGAAATGAAGCGAGGAACCTCATGTTATTACCATTCATGGGTGGCGTGTGCTGAGTGCGATGGTGCTGAGTCCTGTAGGAATGTCTAAGATCTGCGGCCAAAATGTTTGCGTGTCCAAGGCTTTAATACACCCTCCAGAATAATTCCGCGATAATATTCGGCATTTATTCTGATGCCACGGCTGTTATGGCGGCCCACACCATCACCATGACCGAAGCTTGAGTTCGTTGGACTTTTGTGTTTGGAGTATTTTGGAAAGCAGGGTTGGCACTAAAAAATACCAAAGTGTCGATCACCTCAAGCAAGCTCTTCGCCGAGAATGGGCCAAAATACCGCAGAGCAACATTCGGCCAGCGTGTCACAATTCCATTGGTCGTTTGAATGCCATAATTCGTGCCAAAGGTGACCAATTCGAACAAATCTAAATTTATTCTAAAATTTGATGATATTTCCGAATTTTTTGGCTTTTGTTTAATTAAATAAAATTTAAAAAAATTTATAAATTGTGGCTTTTGACTTTGTTGCAGTGTTCTATTATTTCACCCTGTATTTAGTATTGAGTGAGGGAATAGAGCTGAAATTTGATATGATGTCATTGTTGCACCAATAATTATTTGGGAGAAGCAGGTAGTCTGGGAAATGCGTACTATGAACGTACGAAAAGTGTAAAATGCCAGAAAATGCGGCGTTAATTGTTGGGACAGAGACAGAATTCTGAAATTTGGTTTCTAGGGCTTACATATGGAGGCATTGAAATAGTTTTGGACAAAAAAATATGTCCATTGTGTAATGGTTTCATTAATACCCTCCTCAGTAAATGAACTAAGAAGTTGGAGTAAAGGGTAAACATTTTCCTGTTATTCTTTCCGAAAAAGGAAAAATTGAATAACATACATAAGATGAGACATGCCCTTAAACGTTGTAGTGGCGGAAGCAAACACGAAATACACATTTAGTTTTAGAAAACACTAACTTAACAGTAAAGTAAGTCGCTGAAAAACCTTTAGATATTAAAACTAAACGTTATAGTTTTACAAAAATTCAATTCAAAATTGTCCATTTACGTGTTTAAAAAAGTCTCAATTTGAATTGAATAATCATCTATCAATCATCATTTGTTAATTAAAAAAGTATTTTATCTTTTGAAAGGCAGTTTTAAATCTTTAAAAGGGTCCTTAGAAATTTTTTCTATCATTCTTTCAAAATATTCATATCCCTTTATATTGAATCGTTTTCATTACCTTTTGGTTTTGGAGCATCTTCCTCCTCGTCGGTGGCGCCCAATAGTGTAAATATGATACCAGCTTGCGAATTTACACCGACTGCAGTAACAACCATTTTGCCACTACCCTCCATAACATGAGTACCCGATAAGACCATGGGATCGTGATCAATGCCCTTTTTAACGTGATCCGATTCACCAGTTAAAGATGATTCATCTACCTATATATATACACACACACATAGAAAAATACAGCATTATTCCAAAAAGTGTATTTTCCATTAATTCCAAAAAAACATGCTTACCTTTAAATCATTACTTTGTATGAGTATTCCATCGGCTGGCAAAAGATCGCCATATTTAATTTGAGCAATGTCGCCAACAACAATATCGCCTACACTAATTTGACATACTTCACCGCCGCGTATTATGGAAAATTTATGTTCACCTTCGATGCGGCTCTGTAGGCCACGAAACTGGCGTTCTTTTGAGTAGTCATTGAAGGCTGTTACCAATACTACAACTATAACAGAAACTAAGATGGCAGCACCTTCAATCCAAGCATAATGATCTTCTTCTTCCTCCAAAACAGCTAATGGGAAAAAAAAGGAAACAAAATTATGTACACATCCATTCAAGTCCACACCTTTTCAAATACTTACGAGCATCATCGTCGGTTGGTGAATAAAATGATAGGCCAAGGGAAACTAGGGAAGCTACTTCTAAAATTATAAGGGTAACATCTTGCAATGCTTCCCAGACTAGTGTTAAGAATGTTTTAGGCGGCTTTGGCGGTATAACATTGGAGCCAAATGTTTCACGCCGATGTGAGACGTCACGATGCGATCCACTGATACCTTTCGATGATGAACAAAACAAATGTATTTTTATATAGGTAAAATTTCCTTAATAGTTACCATCATTGGGATTCGTATAGAGTTTATTGCATATCTCTACTACTCCACCCACTTCCTGAACTCTGGTAACACCCTCATGACCTCGATGCTCCATGAGCTCTCGCAATTGCTTAAGAGATATCCCATATTGCGCCGGTCTTCCATCTATAGTTGCCATTTGTTAAATCTTAAAAATGTAACATTAAACTAATACTATGTATTTGGATTTGTTTTTTGTTTGTTTTTGATTCCTTTCGGAATTGTTGACGATCTCTCAGATCGTTATGGAATTGTAGGTCGCAATCTTGAATATCTCCTCTTGACAAGCTTCCTCAAAATGGTTTTGGATCTGAAACGAAAAAAATATATTTTTTGGAGTGTTAAACACAAAGACTCAATAAATTTGAATTGAAAATAAATTGAATTGAAAATGCATCTCTCAGTTATAACGAATGTAAGGTATATGGATATAGAGATCATGTCGATTCATGTCACTTAGTTTGGCGTTTAAAAAAATTACAAAATATTCAAATTTGAGTATAAAATAAAATCAATTGTATAAATAAAAGATGTGCCTGCTTAATAGATAAATTTGTGGGGGTAAATTGCTGTGAATTCGACAAAGCGTTTTTTACTTGGTTTAAAGAATTTTTGTAAAAAAATATATCAAGTTCTCTACAAAAAAATAGGTTTTCACTGGATGAAGTAGCAATGCCAAACCACTACTGATGTCCTCCATCTACAGGGTGAAATGAAAAAACTGCAATTAACTCCAGACTGCTGTCATTTCTAAACCACTCGTCCGACAGCTATTAAAATTATTCCAGTGACAGCCCATTATATTGTTTACAAGCATACAAAAGCATATTGTTGAGAATTTTCCAGAAAAAAAGTTATTCGTGATGGAATTCAAGCGTGATAGTGTGATTTCTTTATAGAACTCCAGCACTTAAATGTGAATAAATCTTGTGTTTCGTAAAATCGCTCGTTACCGTGATACTGGTAGCGTAGCCCGACGTCAAGGAAGTGGACGGAAGAAAACAGCAACATCAGCAGAAATGGTTCGAAAAGTAAGGAAGCGACTTGATCGAAACTGTGCGTCGCTGTGGCCGAAAAATGGCTCGTGATCTGAACATATAGCAATATTCCATTCGACAAATATTGAAAAATGAGCTCGGAGTAAAGCCATTGAAATTCCAAGAAGAGCAAGAACTTACACCGCAACAGAAAGAAAATAGACTCAAAAGACCGAAAGTGGTGAAGTGTCGAATTTAGGTTTCTCCGGTGAAAAAACATTCGTTGTCCAGCAGTTTATAAACAAATAAAATGATCGTGTTTACTTGCCAAAGAGGTCAACTAAAAATGTGTATCTTTGGTTGGCCACCAGAACTCAAGGACCGGCCATGGTTATGGTGTGGGCCGCCATAACAGCCGATGGTCGCTCTCCGCTCGTATTAATCGACCGTGGCATCGATTATTCTGAAGGGTGTATTAAAGCCTTGGGCACGCAAACATTTTGGCTGCAGACCTTGGACATTCCAACAGGACTCAGCACCATCGCACTCAGCACGCGCCACCCAAGAATTGTTACAAAATGAGGTTTCTTGCCTCATTTCCAGCCCAAAATGGCCACCAAAATCTCCGGATAACAGTCCGTTGGACTATTGTGTTTTGGAAAGCAAGGTTGGCACTAAAAAATAGCAAAGTGTCGATAACCTCAAGCAAGCGCTTCGCCGGAAATGGGCCAATATACCGCAGAACAACATTCATTGGCCGTTTGAAAGCCATAATTCGTGCCAAAGGTGACCAATTCCAACAAATCTAAACTTATTCTAAAATTTGATGCTATTTCCGACATTTGTTGCTTTCATTCAAAGAAATTTAAAACAAATGTAAAAATTATGGCGTTTGACTTTGTTGCAGTTTTTTATCTCACTCTGTATATGCCATACGAAGGCCCGGATCACCACACAGAGATGTCCTGGACATGTTAAAAGAAATGGGCAGTACATGCGACATTATCCTAGGATGTGACGTAAATACCCATATCTTCCACTGTGGAAGCAGCTACAAAAATGTAAGAGGTGAGTCAGTATTCAATGTTATTCTTAATAATAACCTTCGAATATGGGTAAGGGGGAGGTCATTGACATAAACCTCTGCAATATGGACGACTCTGCTGTTAGCAACTGGATAGATGTCTTCCAAAAATGCTCTTTATCAGATCACACAATGACATTATTTCAAGTGGCTACTTGCGAAATCAAACAGAGATCTTATTGGTATCCACGAAGACCGGACTGAGGCAAATACAAGTTTCATATGCAAGATTTAAAATACGATCCTCGAGATCTGCAATCAAACATTGATGTTGATAGAACTGTGAATGCTATCACAAATGCTCTTCGTTGAAGCTATGATTGATTCAAGCTTAAGTTCAACAGGGTCTTCTTTACCCGCTAATTATTCCAAGCCCGTTCCCTTGGCTGTGGTTTCGGTAGATAGTAGATAGGGACAGTAGGAATCTTGTTAATCCATTCGTGTCCAATAAACTGCTAAACTGCTATAAAACAGGATGATGGTAAGTGGACAAACTCTGGTCTAGAGATAGTAAGCAATCAGTAACACCTGCCCCACGACATACAGCTGATAATAAGTGACTCATAGAAAGGATAACAAACGATTCCAAGGCCAAGCCCGTTCGTCCCGCCATCTTGAAAGAAAAGTTTAAAGCTTTCGTCGCCAATCTATGGAAGGAGGTAACGTTGACTTATATTTTGCAAAGCTGGGAAATCTAGTCACACTTTGCCCAGAGCAGTGCAGTGCAGCAGCGCATCTTTAGGTAAATCAATGCGAACGATTTCAACAGTTGGGAACCTTTGGCACGAAGCGAAGCGCTTGCTTGAGGTGATCGACACTTTAGTATTTTTTAGTGCCAACACTGCTTTCCAAAATACTCCAGATACAATAGTCCAACAGAATGGTATTCGGAGATTTTGGTGGCCATTGTGCGCTGGAAATGAAGCGAGGAACCTCATTTTGTAACCATTCTTGGGTGGCGCGTGCTGAGTGCGATGGTGCTGAGTCCTGTTGGAATGTCCAAGGTCTGCGGCCAAAATGTTTGCGTGCCCAAGGCTTTAGCACACCCTCCAGAATATTTTCGCGAAAATATTCGGCATTTATTCTGATGCCATGGTCGATTAATACGAGCGGCCCACACCATCACCATAGCCGGCGCTTGAGTTCTGGTTGCCAACCGAAGGTGCACATTTCCAGCTGATCTCTTTGGCAAGTAATCACGATCATATTTTTACAAACTGCTGGATAACGAATGTTTTCTCATCGGAGAAATCCAAATTCGGCAGTTCACCACTTTCGGCCAAGCGAAGCAACTCTTTAGCTCTTTTGAGTCTATTTTCTGTTCATTCAGGTGCACTTTTTGGAGTTTCAATGGTTTTACTCCGAGCCCATTTTTCAATATTTGCCGAATGGAATGTTGCGATATGTTCAGCTCACGAGCCATTTTTCGACCACTGAGACGTGGGTTACGATCAAGTTGCTTCTTTAGTTTTCGAACCATTTCTGATGATGTTGCAGTTTTCTTCCCTGACGTCGTGCTACACTACCATCACGGTAACGGGCGATGGTACGAGACACAAAAGATTTATTCACATTTAAATGCTGGAGTGCTCTAACGAAAGCCACTTGTGGTTTTCCAGCCAAATATAAAGAAATCACACAATCACGCTTGAATTCCATCACGAATAACTTTTTTTCTGGAAAATTCTCACCAAAATGCTTTTGTACGCTTGTAAACAATACAATGAGCTGCCACTGGAAGTGACGAGTGACTTGGAAGTGACAGCAGTCTGATGTATATATATAATATGTATCATATTTTTAGCTGATAAATGATATATGAAGACGACAAGATATGCAGCACATCACTTTTTTATGCATTTTTGTATTGAACCATTGACACATTTTCCATAACTCTGCTGCCAGATATAATGGAAATTTCGCCCTCAATCTTAACGTACGTTACTTGTTCATTATGAATTGTTACAACAGAAACAACACTGCATGCAGACAACAAATGAACTTGTCAAATGCAAAATAATTCCTTGTCTCAACAATGTAGGAACGAACACAGAACATAAAGCCTAAAAAACAGCGACAGTTCATTTTCTTCTTGTCCAAGTGTTTTGAACATAAGGCCATCACCATAAATGAGAACGACAATGTCAAATCTAGAATACATTAAAAGGGACAGGGAGGGTGGAAGATATTGATTGTTGTGATATGGATGAATATGTAGGTGGCGAGTATGTTGGCTTGGCTGGCTGGCTGGCTGGCGAATAAAATGAGGACAACAATTTTGTGGGCATACTGTCAGCCGGAGGTATTTACAAAGTCGTTTGATTGCATAAGTGAATTATTGTAACTCAATCGATAGATAAATCCTTTATCCAATTCCAACAAAAATGGAAAACATATTTGGGAATGAAAATGGGGCAATATTTGGATGATGTGTCACGTGTTTTCTGTCGTTTAAACAATTCGTGAATTTGAATAATTCTGACATGTAGATAATTACACCTTGATTAATTTGAAGAAAAAGTCCTACAAAAATATGAACACAATTCCATTGAATTTGTCAAGAAAAGGTTGGTGTCAGCAAAAATCCTTTTTTAAATGCTTAGGAATGCGTTTTCTTAACAAAGGTATTTTACATCGATATTAAAACGTATACGAACAATTAAACACAGCATGATAAGAACTCAAATAAGAGTACAATGAACATGTGAATATACATATGTACATGTTGGTAGGTATACACATGCAAGATGAATACAAAAGCAAACACAAAACACACAAAAAATATATTATTCGTCTGCTCCAGTTTAAGCCTTTGTTTATAGACAAATATACAAGAAACAACAACAACAACAAAAGCTTACAGCTTATGAAATATTTACAAAAGTTTAATGTCCTAAAATATATTATTTGGCTTTGGTTAAAATACAGTAACAACATGCCAGCCATCCAAATTGTACACACATACATACACAAATTTAGTAGTAGGAAAATATATTTTTGTATGGACACAGGCTATAAATGACGGTAAATTTAATTAAACTTTTAAAGGACATATTGGGGTGTATGTCAGAACAAAGGATAGGACAGGCGGAAGGATAAATATAATGACAGATATATCCATTTGTTGTATGTAACATCATTTAGATGAAATTGCATATTAAACATTTTTTGTGTCATCTTGTAAGGCATGTTGTGTCTTATCCACTTAACAAAATATGACAACGATAGGCCAGATGTTATCGTTGCTATCATACATTCTGTGATATATTTCGAGCCTCTACCACACAAATGCAAAGAGGCCTCAAGTTGTATTTAATTATTTTTACAAAGGATTCTAATGAAAGGCCACAATTTAATTCTAAAGCAAATTTGAAACGTATCTCAAAATAGATGACCGTGAAGATATAAAGGGGGTTTTTTAAGCCAGATAGAACTTTAAATTGTAAAAAGTAACACAAAAAAATAAATTTTGATGAAATTTTTTTTTATTTGTTTCAGTATACTCTGACAAATCATCATGAATGGACTCACGCTTGAACAACGCTACGAAATTATCCAAATTTATTTTGAAAATAAGTAAGCAAAGGCTACAGTCGAGCGGGGCCGACCGTTGAATACCCTACAACACTATAATAAGTGATACAGTCTATATAGGCGAGATACTCGAATGAATTCCACAAGATATTGTGACAAATAATAAAAGAAAACCAACAGGTTTCGTTCTCTAATTTTCGAATAATAGCAACTTAAACTAATTTGCTCATTTCCAATTTATTGGTAATTAAATGGTCTTCCTAGATCTGGAACCAATATTTCCCAAAGACCTATAATCTCTCAGAAGTGACAAAAGATTAACATTTATTATTGGTTTTTGACTGAAACGCATCTATATGAGATACAGACATTTGACTATATTCTCCAACGAAATCAGCGTTAACGAAATTGTCAGAAGTGCGTCTTTCCTGTATTTGTGAATTCTCCAAAGAGTCACTGGAATGGACATTTTCGTATTTTGTCTACAAAAGTTGGCAAACTATTTCGCACATTGAATATTTTTGGATGGCCATCCAAAACTGCTTGGCTTTTGCAATGTCCGGTAACCCCCATTCAAATGTGCGTGAGGGTCGGGCGATAATTACGACCTGCTGATAATTTTGCAGTTTTTTGGTCCATTTCAACCCCTAAATATATGGCGATCATCTTTAAAAAAGAGTAGGCTTCTATTCTGACCCTCATCTTATACCCATGCAAAATTTTGTAAGGATCGGGCCATAAATGCGATCTGTATATGATATTCTGATATCCTAACTACTTAGTTTTGTTAGCTGTAGAAATATTACCAAATGTTTAATTCAAAATGAAAATAATTGAAAAATATGAGAAAATGTTACAAATCCAATATTTTCGTCTTTAGAGAGATATTTTTATGCGATTTTTTTTCCTAACAAGAGGCCATTCTGAATTAATGAGAACTGCCGAAATCAGTGCAGCCGTTCTTGACATATAAGAGATCTTTCAAGCATATCTTCTTTGATAGACATATAGTATATCGCACATATTTTGCTATATATCCGATTTGATGGATGTTAACATCAATGTAAAGGTCAGAAGTAACCTTGTCATGGCTTTGTGATTTCGACGGGATTTAAAATATTCACAGTTTAATGAAAAATTTTGAATTTTTTCAACACAAAAGATATGGTCTATTTTACCCGCTAAATATTATCCGATGACCACCCAAATTGGTAGGCTTCTTCCCCGCCCTAAAGTCTAGCTACATGCGTCGATTAGTCTATAATTGCGACCTGTATAGCTACTGCAAAATCCGACATTTTTTCAGTATTTGGTCCATTTCAACCCCTAAACATTTGGCGATCATCTCCAAAAGAAAAAGGCTTCTATTCTGACCCTAACCCCACCTTCGTGCAAAATTTCGTAAGGATCGGGCCATAATTGCGACCTGTAGCGTGATTACAAATTAACATGGACAGACGGACAGACGGACGGACGGACATACATAGCTAGATCGACTCAGCTCGGCGAGCTAGGAAGATCCATATATACTTTCCTATATGGGAAACCAATATTTCGAGGTGTTACATAAATTCCCAATCAAACTTATAATACCCCCAACAAATAGTGTTGTAGGGTATAAACATCAGGCTCTAGGCAAAATTGTGTACAGCAATAAGGCGCATTTTTGGCTTAATGGTTTTGTTAATAAGCAAAATTGTCGCATATGGAGTGAGACCAATCCACAAGAGACCCTACATCCAGAAAAATGTAACGTATGTTGCGGTTTACACGCTGGTGGCATCATCGGACCTTATTTCTTCAAAAATGAGGCCGGAGCTCGCGTTACGGTCAATGGAGATCGTTACCGCACCATGATCAATGATTTTTTGTTTTAAAATATGGATGACATTGATCCGGAGGAGATGTAGTTTCAACAGGATGGTGCTACGTGCCATACGGCGAACGGAACCATCGACCTATTGAAATCAAAATTTGGCGATAAGTTGATTTCGAGAAGTGGGCCTGTCAATTGGCCTCCAAGGACGTGCGAATTGACACCTCTCGATTATTTCCAGTGGGGCTACGTGAAGTCACTGGTTTATGCTGATAAACCAGCAACAATTGACGCCTTGGAGGCCAGCATTGTTCGTGTTATTCGTGACATACGGCCAGCAGTGCTCGAAAAGTGGTCAAAATTGGATGTCCAGAATGCACTTCGTCAAGAACAGCCGCGGTGCCCATATGCCCGAAATCATTTTCAAATGTTAATGTCACGTATTGATCTTTCAAATAAAAAAAAAAATTGATTAAAATTTAATTTTTTGTGTTATTTTTTACAATTTCAAGTTCTATCGAGCTTAAAACAACACCCTTTATTTCATAACGTTTCAAACAAGGACGAAAACCACCTGAATTTTACTCCGGTAAATAGAATGCAAAGCAAAAGGGAGAGTGTTAAAGCTTTAAAATTAAAAATAAACCCAGAGTTCGAAAATTTTAAAAAAATATTAAAATCATTATTCGAAATTTGAAACAATTCCATATAACCAAAAAATTAGGGGGCGTTTATTAGTCGGGACATCGACTAAAATGAAATATTGTTTATATTTCATAATGTTTTGAATTGTTGATCTTGTAATTTTAAATGAATTTATTGATTTTGATGAAATTCGAGGAGCTGTAACTTAAAATGTTAATGAGTATTTATGGTAATATCTTGATTGTTAGTTGACTCCCAACTTTTGACTTAAATTTCGATCCTGCAATTGGCAGAAACTTTTGCCTAAAGTTCATTTTTAAACCTTTGGAAAATAATTTTAAAATAGCTTAAAATAACCATAAGCAAACTTAGTTAAATTTAATGAATTAAAATCGATTCTTGGATGTTATTGGAGTGTGTGAAACGTGGCTGAAGTTGAACACAAATTCATATTTAAGTCGTTCGTCTTAGGTAAATGTTAATTACTATTTATAGAACCTTTCTCTGGAGCAGCTAAAATTCTTTGTGTAGTGTATTATAGATGAAAAAACTACAACCAACTTCAGACTGCTGTCATTTCTAAGCCACTCGACCGACAGCTGTTAAAATTAGTCCAGGCAAGTTCATTATATTGTTTACAAGCGTACAAAAGCATTTAATGCGAATTTTCCAGAAAAAAGTTATTCGTGAAGGAATTCAAGCGTGATAGTGTGATTTCTTTATATTTGGCTGTAAACCACATGTGGCTATTATTAGAGCACTCCAGCATTTAAATGTGAATAAATCTTTTGTGTCTCGTACAATCGCCCGTTAACGTGATACTGGTAGCCTAGACCTACGCCAAGGAAGTGGACGGAAGAAAACAGCAACATCAGAAGAAATGGTTGGAAAAATAAAGATACGACTTGATCGAAGCCCGCAGTGGCCGAAAAATGTCTCGTGAGCTGAACATATCGCAAAATTCCATTCGGCAAATATTGAAAAATGAGTTCGGGGTAAAGCAATTGAAATTCCAAAAAGTGCAAAAACTTACACCATAACAGATGCAAAATAGACTCAAAAGAGCTAAAGAGTTGCTTTGCTTGGCCGAAAGTGGTGAACTGTCGAATTTGGTTTTCCCCGATCTGAAAACATTCGTTGTCCAGCAGTTTGTAAACAAGCAAACAAAATAATCTTGTTTACTTGCCAAAGAGGTCAGCTAAAAATGTGTACCTTGGTTGGCCACCAGAACTCAAGCGCCGGCTATGGTGATGGTGTGGGCCGCCATAACAGCCGATGGTCGTTCTCCGCTCGTATTAATCTACCGTGGAATCAGAATTAATGCCGAATATTATCGCGAAAATATTCTGGAGGGTGTATTAAAGCCTTGGGCACACAAACATTTTGGCCGCAAACCTTGGACATTCCAACAGGACTCAGCACCGTCGCACTCAGCACGCGCCACCCATTCTCGGTTGAATGAGAATCCACGCTTCATTTCCAGCACACAATGGCCACCAAAATCTTCGGATACCAATCCGTTGGACTATTGTGTCTGGAGTATTTTGGAAAGCAAATTTTTTTTTAATTAAATTCCTATTTTCAAAACAAAATAAATTTTGCGGACAAAATAACGAATATCTAGTTTATGTCTATAGCTTTCATTTAAGGAGATGCCAACCAAAATGACAAACCTAATGAAGGTATTTATAGACACATGTCATTATACCTACTTATTTCAGTATAATTATCCTCATCTCCTACCAAATCTTTCATCCTTGTTTCAACACACAGTACCCACACTCATGTGTGTGTTGTGTAGGGTACAAACTGTTATATAACCAAATATTTTGTACTTCCTTGTTTTGATTTTTTTTTTTCTTGTGGCGGAATATCAACATTTGTGTAAGAGTGGTTGTGGGCAAACAAACAACAAAAATCAATAACAAACGAAAAGGTGAAAAACATATCAACCGTATTCGATCTCTACCAATATTGGGTTTGTTATGTTGCGGGTATAGCAACCACCCATCAACCCACTTACCTACAACCACCTACCATATAATCTTCTTCAATATGCAACATAAAATAGAATTGAAAAACACCCCAACCCTCATTTCCCTCTATGTGATGTATTATTTAAATACCTTCACATACAAGCCAATATAAACATACATAGTTATGTACCCAAGGAAGCATGTAAAGGTATTTTCTTTTCCAACCAAAGGAAACACACATTTATTATAGCTATATTTTTTTGTGAGAATATCCTCATCAAGGCGAAAAAAAAACTTTAAGATCCAATTTTTTATAATTTTTTTCTTTCTGGTAGTACATACCCAATACGTCAGCTGTTATGCGAGGAAGACACTTTCAGCTGTATTTTCTTTATTGTCGTTGCAAGAAGAAAAATGCCTTCTCCAAACAAAATCAATTCAATCATTCATTTTTAAATGGAGTTTCACTATCTACATCCATTTAAAACGCGACGTTGTTGTTGCCTTCAGTTTCGTTTTCGTTTATTTAGAATACAATGTCGTTTGGATATTGATTCTATTTTAGCTTTCAATTGCTAATGAATTTTTTCTCTTCATTCCATGTAAATGTGTATATTTTCCATACACAATTTTTTCTTCTTTGCCAAGTTGTTACAACACCAACACCTCCTCCAAGTTTTTACACGAAAACGAAAAGAAAAAAAAACGGAAACACTCGCGTTTTTCTTTTGTAATTTGAATTGCGACCGACAAAATAAGGAATGTATCGATTAAAGTGCGTGTGTGTTTGCGTTCAATGTGTTTTTTAACACACACAAAATAATATTTTTTAAAACTTTCCCGTTCTTTTCTATTGATTTTTCTTCTAGCTTATCCTTTCGATTTTGGAATAAAATAAAATCAATGTTTGGTGGTATTCAGGGACACTTAAGTCGACTTTTGATTAATCGAGGTGTAAAG